>NW_027210788.1:382500-719021 GCF_029030835.1 Brachyistius frenatus | reverse complement strand
AAAGAAAAGAAAGAAAAGAGGTGTCTGTAAAACACGCCGAGCTTTTCTTTACAAACTATCTTTGTCCTCGCTAGAACTTTGTTTTTGGAGGTACAGGAATGTCTGAGTTTGAACTACCCTCTCCTCTCCCTCTCTTTCTTTCTTTCTTTCTCGTCTCTCCATCTGTAGTGCCCCCCCTCCTCCTCCTCCACCTCCTCCTCCTCCTCCCTGCCCCTCCTCCTCGCCCCTCCCTTAACCCCCACCTCGCTCCCCCTGTCAAAATAAACACATTGAGAGCTGCCCTTCTTTTCATTCAGACGCTCCCAAGTCGACATTTAGGGTCCCACTGTCCTCCCATGTGTGTGTGTGTGTGTGTGTGTGTGTGTGTGTGTGTGTGTGTGTGTGTGTGTGTGTGTGTGTGTGTGTGTGTGTGTGTGTGTGTGTGTGTGTGTGTGTGTGTGTGTGTGTGTGTGTGTGTGTTTCTTTAAAGTATTTATAACACACATTCAACAGCAGCTTTTTTTTTTTTTTTCTTCACCCATGTCCCTCCACCTCCACCTCCACCTCCCCCCACCCCCTCCTCCACCTCCCCCTGCCCCGGCGTGGTATCTGACATAACCGGCACTGGGTTTCTCTCTGTGGCCCTGCGTTCCTGGCAGATAGAGGGGCCGTCAACCGCTGCCGGGGGAACTTTCCTGGCTCGGGGAAGCCGTGGGACAATCACACCTTTCATGGGCCGGAGAGAACGCCGCCCGGCCAGCGGCTCGCAGGCCGCGGCCAGGGAATTTCTCTCCCTCCCCGGACCCTCTCTCGCTCCTTTTCTGTTTCTGTCTCCAAATTGCGTTAGTTGCCACTTGTTGATTCCCGCCATCTGTGGTAACTTCTTTAGGATAAAAACTTGTTTTGGGGCATTTGAATGACAAACAGTGAGTGATGACACTGAGGATCTCCTGTTTTATTCTCATGCCAAAGATAAGAGGAGCTGCCTTACCGTTATTGTAATAAAATACCATCTGTCGATTGCAAAGCAGACATTTACCTCAAGGAAACTTTTATTTTTATTTTTTTTTACTCAAAACACTTTAAAATGCTGCAACGAAAACCACCTCGATGCTGTTTTGCGTGACAGAATTCTTATTGGTAAACAAACCGTGCATGAAAACTAGAACGTTTTTCTCTTTATAGTGAAATGACTGTCGTGTCAACTTAAAGATCACCAGCAAGCTAAATTTAAATTCCTATCTCATAATATTTGATGTCATGTCCTCTCCAGCTTGCCGTCCCTTCTTTCACTCCTTCTACACCATGTATTCCTTTCCTTGATCCCTCTCGGTGACTTTCCTCCCCCATCTTCTCCCTCTAGATCTCCCTCTTCCTCTGAAAGCCACCTCCGGGTTTACAAAGCTACCTTTTTGCAGGGTTTAAATTTAGAATCACCTTCTCTGGGGCCACGACTCGTACTGGAGGTTGTCCTGGAGGGAGAGACACAGAGAGAGGGAGATATTTTCTAAACTCGTCCCTGTAAATTAGCAGGTTTTGTGAAAACCAATTTGGAAAAGCTCGGTTTGGGAGCATGAGTGGACTGGTTGTGATGTTGGCTGTGCACTTCCCGTAAGCGCCGCTGAGTAGCTTTATTCAAAGAGCTGCGGTAAAGAGTCCAAATAAAGATCAAATCAACACGGAGGAAGCTCGCAGGGAGCGTGGGGCTTCTGTGCGGCAGTGGGGGCAAGCTGGGACATGGAAAACGCAATAAAAACAGAATTTGGAAAAGCAAAACAGAGAAACTGTATTAATGAATGTATTGTGCCATCATAAAAAAAAATATATATATAGGGGTTGTAATGTAATCCCAGAAGAAATGAACTCAATAGAAAACTACAGTATGAATCTATAATTAGACGGTGAGTGGTGCTGAGGCTCCCACCTACAGCAGAGACCTGACTGCACCACCAGCCTGTCAATCAAACCAGACACCACCCCCGAACGTCCCTCTCTTTTTAGGCCTAATATCTAATTCATGGGATTCTTTTCAGATGGACCGCCAGATGATGACACCATAATAACTGTGGCCCTCACTGGTATCGTACTTTGTGTGGCCCTTTGACATTCGCTTCACTTTTCAGACCCAGAAGCTACGTCCACTTTTATATACTCTTTGCCCGACACCCATTTTTTCCAGTATTTACTGGCTGTTTTACAGCTGTGTAAAAGATATTCATTGAGGTGTTACAGCATGACCCATCATAGGTCCAAAAGTCATCCCTGTTACAATTACACTCATTTCTGCCACAGATTCCTCCACCACCAATTCTTTAATGTCTTCAACTGAACACGGGACCCCTGCAGGCTCCAAGCGACGTGCTCATTTGTGGAGATGACACTGCGGTCGTCTTGGTTTCACTGCAGTTACGATGGTTTCCGATGGCATCCAATAGTTACAACAAAGACAAATGTGAAAAGCAGCTAAACCGTGATTCACTCCTCTGCTGTTGACCTCAGCGTTCAGTATGTCCACATATCACTGAATACATACACTTTCAACACATGGGTTTTTTTTTTTTACACTCATCTAACTTCAGGGAAACACTGCAGTATTTGATCAAACATTTTAAAATGGATTTTACTGTGAAGTAATCCTTTAAATCATTTTCTGAATGTACGGCTTAAACTGAATGAAGGAAGATATTTACGTAGTAGTATTGCGACTAAAAAGACTTGAGTGATTCTTTACTGACAGTTCAAATATATACACGCGCACACACACACACACACACACACACACACACACACACACACACACACACACACACACACACACACACACACACACACACACACACACACACACACACACACACACACACACACACACACGGATCGTCAGAGGGGTGGGACCAGCCCTGCAGAGCAGTCTTGCATCCTGGTGTCACGTCAGCCTTTTTAATTCCTTCCAGGAACCTGTGAGGATTTTCACCATGCTAACAATGTGTACTCATGCATGAGTCACACACACACACACACACACACACACACACACACACACACACACACACACACACACACACACACACACACACACACACACACACACACACACACACACACACTTTTTCTCCCGATTTCCCTCTTTTTCTGTGTCCCTTCCTCTCTGTTGCTTCCTCTTGGTTTCGTCTCAAGTATAAAGACCAGCAGAATGTGTGTGTGTGTGTGTGTGTGTGTGTGTGTGTGTGTGTGTGTGTGTGTGTGTGTGTGTGTGTGTGTGTGTGTGTGTGTGTGTGTGTGTGTGTGTGTGTGTGTGTGTGTGTGTGTGTGTGTGTGTGTGTGTGTGTGTGTGTGTGTGTGTTATAATTATAAGCATGCTTGCTGAGTGTTTATGTACCTGAGCAGGTGTCCGTATGCGGATGCAAGACCTGTCTGCTGCTTCTCACTTTCCCGGCCTGTCATCTGGCCGAGCTGAGCCGCTCTCTGCTTCCCGTCCAGACTCCATCATCTCAGGCATTCAAACGCAGTCAATGTCTCTTTCATAAAGGCTCCATTTCGCCTCATCGTAATTTCTCTCTAAACCTCCGTTTTGGCCAGAAGCCTCAGTATCTATAGGCTCATTCAGCACGGGGCAGGCCGTTGCTGCGTATCTGCATATCTGTGTGACCACGCTACACCGGACCAGTCATCTGTGAGCTCATTAGATCCGCACTCATCACACGAATGAATGACTGACGTTTTGTCCGAGAGGATAAACTGCCTTTTAGCGGACTCGGTTCCATACTGCCTCCTAATCTACACAGCAACTAACTTTAGAGGAACGTTTCTGCAGACTACGAGACATCGGCGTACGTCTCCGTATATACAGTATGCACGCTCACTGTTTAGTTATTGTCTGCTGTGAACGCTACACACTCAAATTCACAACTGCTGTTTCATTAAAATTAGTGAGTAGTTTGAAATCTGGATAAGCCGTGCTAATTTTAAAAAGAAGGTCAGTTAAAAATTCACCAAAGTTAAGAAGCATTTTTGTGGTACAAAAAAAACCAAAAAACTGAGTGCTTATGTTGCTCAGTGTTTGGCTTTTCACACCTTCAGCATGCTTGGAAAGACCAGTCAGCTGTTGAATATAACTCTAATTAATGACAGCCGCCCTATTGGAGCTGCATGTCTCTGCTCTGCTCTTGTCGTCTCCGCCAACAGTTCTTCTCTTCTATCTCTATGCTGTCCTTTTCTCTCTCTGCTCTCCTCTCACCCCAACCGGTCGAGGCAGATGTTCTCCACCTCTGATCCTGGTTCTGTCGGAGGTTTTTCTCCCTTAAAGAGGAGGTTTTTTTCCTCCCAGCTTACGTAGGAATTGTTGAATTGTTGAATTGTTGAATTGTTGAATTGCTGAATTGTTGAATTGTTGAATTGCTGAATTGTTGAATTGTTGAATTGTTGAATTGTTGAATTGTTGAATTGTTGGGTTTATCTGTATAATATTGTAAAGTTCTGCTTTCAGGACTTTAATGTGTTAGGTGCCATGAAATAACCTGTGTTGTGATTTGGCGCTGTATAAATAAAATTGAATAAAATTGAATTGAATTGAGTAGTTGGTTACTCATAAGTAACAAATTGTCTTTGGTTCAGGTGATGGAAAAGTTGTGGATTTGCTTGGATACTGAAGAACTTTACTGTCACTACATTTAACCAATCTTTCACCAGATTTCAACGAGTATTTGAAACATAAATCATGCTGTCGATGTCGCGAGTGGAAATTCGAGTGAAGATGAACAGATTCTTTTATTAAAAACGTCCCGGTGTCGATCACATTTAAATGCATTTTGCTACAACGTAGTAGACGATTCATGTCATTTTTAGATGAAAGGCTCAAACGGTGACTTTTGTGTTTCCTCCCATTTCAAAATGAAAAATGTGTTCAGTTAAAGATGAACTGTTCAAACAAAGAGACAAGTGGGTGTTGGAGGGTTCCATGAAAGTGATTAAATGACAGTCATGCAGAGCAGCAAGTGAGATGTTGGGCCACAGCAAACAGAGCGAGACTGAGATGAACTGGTCCAACTGGTTTTAAAAGAAGGTTGAAGGAGGCTAAATTAAAAAAAAAAATCCCATCAGAGAGTTTTTTCTTTCTATTATAGTCCATAAATTACAGAAGTGGAGGCAGAGGAGGAAAACCTTCAATGTTACTGGAAATATTCAGTTTGATTGTATTGAATATGCCAAAAGTCAAAAGAATGAAATATTTCATTTATGCACTTTTACAATGATACATACTGTAGATGTGTTTTGTTTGTTTGTGTGGTTGTTGTTGTTGTTTTTTGCCTTATCTCAAACCTAATGGGATAAAGTGTAAAATCAAAACAATATTTTTGATATTCAAATGGGAGCTACAGTAGTTCAAAGAACAATTTGTCAATTTTCATTCATTAACACATTTACAGACTCGACCTGTTAGAGGTACTGAAAGCTGGTTT
Organism: Brachyistius frenatus; assembly: GCF_029030835.1. NCBI lineage: Eukaryota > Metazoa > Chordata > Actinopteri > Embiotocidae > Brachyistius > Brachyistius frenatus. Next base: position 713,583 of record NW_027210788.1, on the reverse strand, counting down.
ATATCATCATCACCATCCTCTGCCTCGCTTCAACTAGAATGACAACAAATAAGATGAACAGCATTTAGAAATTTGCCTTTTGAAATGAACCATTTATCGCCTGACGAGCACCTGCCTACCTTTTCCTCCATCTGGGTTTTGTTTGAAGTTGAATGCGGCTAACAAAAGTCAAACACAACGCCTTATGGCTTGTTTGCTTGTAAAGACAGTTAATTAAAGCTTGTCATCCATTCGAATGAATTACACGAGTTATGAAAAGGTGGAGTGACGAACTTAACACGATCTGCTGCAAATCCTACTTTACGCTCTATTTATAGAATAACATATAAAATAATGTCTTGTGCGTGTAAATACACACAATGCGCCTGGTTCTTGTGAGAAAGAGTGACATAAAGGTGAAACTTCTTGTCAACCCAGGTGTGTTGTCTGAAAAGCTTGTGTGTCTTCGGTCGCTGTGCATTTCTTCAAAATATATAATAGTAATAATGATAAATGAACGTGCAGCTGAAAGTGCCGGACCCCAACGTGTCCTGAAGAAGTCCTGCAGAGCAAATCCAAAAGTTGGAAAGGTTTAAGGAAACGTAAGAAGTGCCTGTGATGGATCTGACTTCTGTCAATCAAAACAGGAACAAGTGAGCTAAAAATGAAAACATTTGGAATTCCTGAACCGCGTGTGTGTGTGTGTGTGTGTGTGTGTGTGTGTGTGTGTGTGTGTGTGTGTGTGTGTGTGTGTGTGTGTGTGTGTGTGTGTGTGTGTGTGTGTGTGTGTGTGTGTGTGTGTGTGTGTGTGTGTGTGTGTGTGTGTGCATTTTACAGTTCAGCAACTCTGGTCTGAGACGGGAAAGTTTACACATGGCTGCGGGAATTCGGCTTTACATCACACACACACACACACACACACACACACACACACACACACACACACACACACACACACACACACACACACACACACACACACACACACACACACACACACACACACACACACACACACACACACAGGCTCCTTCTCTGTCCCTCCTTGGGGTCTATTAGTCCCACAGGCAGTGGACAGGACGGAATTAGTGATATGGTGGGTGATTTTTCACGGCTAAAGGTGCAGTCTGCCAAACCAAATAAATAACACCACCATTCATTCACTTTTCCCTCCACAACTAGTTTTCCTTCGCTTCTACTGGTCCATGCAGAGAAAACACACACACACACACACACACACACACACACACACACACACACACACACACACACACACACACACACACACACACACACACACACACACACACAAACAAACAAGATGAAGATGAAGATGAAGAGCCCACCTCAAACAGCAACAGCACGCTCGCAACACACATGCAACATGTAAACCGGTAAAAACATACGGTACACTGTATGTACATGTGTAGAGACACACGGGCTGAACACAGACTCACAAACGCACTAAACGCATAAACACACACGGTGAAAACACACGCCGCTTTACCACATTTGGACATAAATAGCAGGATAAATAAAAAGGCGAGAGTCCGTTTTAAAAGGATCTGGTTGAAGTGGAAAAGGTCAGACCGGTTCTCAGACGCCTGAGAAGAAACACACACCTTAATTGACCCAAAGTAGACGGGACATTTTCTAATATAATAACACTGCTGCTTATATTTTGAAACAAATCATAGCAAATTCACATGCTTTTAAAATGTCCTTTGTACTTATTTGCGTTAAGAGGAAACTCCGTTTCTATCATGAATGTCGGGAATATCACCAGTTGACCAGGAGGAGGATCACGATCAGGCACGAGTGAGCTAAATGAAGCCTGGTTTGTAATTGATCGTTCATTTCTTTGCTCTGGAAACTTCTCCTGACAATCAATTTCACTTTACTTTGTTAATAATGTAATAATATTATTATTATTTCTACAGCGCTTTTCAAAAAGCAAGTTACAAAGTGCTTTACATACATTAAAAACACAATATGCAACAGTATAAAATATAATGATAAAATACAACAACAATTTAAGCAGGCAATAAAACAGGCAGCGAGTCAATAAAAATGCAGACAACAAAAGGAAAGTCTGAAATTGCTCCATAACTGAGGGGCCCCGAACAGAAAGCGCCCGGTCACCTTTAGTTTCGTGGTGAGTTGGAGGTCCGGTCAGGAGCGACCTACCAGAAGATCTCAAGGTCCAATCAGTTTATATATTGAGGCGCCTGCGAGCCTCATAAGTGATCATCAAAATGTTCAAATGGATTCTAAAACGGACCTGGAGCCGATGAAGAGACTTTAAAACAGGTGCAACGTGCTCTCCCCTGTCGGAGCTGGTTATGAGTCACTTTGAATGAGTTGTTTTTGTTTGCTTATGTTAAATGGTGTCAGGCAGGAGGATGAAAGCATCAATTACTGTTTCTAGGTTATTGGGGGGGGGGGGTCGAAATGTTAGGAAATTAAGACAGTGAACCGCCTCCTAGATTTATGCATCTCCTACATTTTGTCGTAGTTACAGCATATTCATGAACGCTATATCCTATTTATTCTAGTATTTTCTTATATAAACAATCAATTTGGTTATTTTGACGACTGACTCATTAAAAGATGTTGAAGTGGGTGAATGAAGGGTACTCAGGGAGCAGACGGGAGACTGACCGAGTGGAAAGGAAAGATCGTTTCACGACGGAGGAGACACAGGAGTCAGGTTCTTCCTTGTTCTCTCCATTAATAGTTTGAATAAATATTGGAGTGACAGGAAAACTGAAATTGGAGTAAATAAGTAGAAAGCGAATGTCCAGCCGCTAGTCTTTGCTGTCTGAATTGTGTAAAGGTTGCGTGTCCATATTACTGGATCATTGTGTGTTTATGAAACTTGCTACTTTAATAAAAACCTTTTATATATATATATATATACAGTATATGTCTTTCTCAGGTGGCATGGTTATGTTTTTTTTTTTACAGTTTCCTTTCAGTTTGGGTTTCGAACTAAGCGGCATATTAAAGAAACCTCATCAGGTTACCCCGGACTTCAGGAGTCTTCTGATGAAATTGGCCCGCTTGCTCATTTCTGGCCGTCCACCCACGATTTAACGAACTGCTAACACGCAAACAGACCCGAGGTGGTGACGGACATGTAAAGCCGTTCCTCATCTCTCACTTTTTTAATGATATTTCTGTTTTACAGGGACGAGAGCTGGCCGGGCCTCCGAGTCTGGAGGCGGCGGCGGCGTGAGAGTAATGAGCGGGACGTTTTTGGAAGTCGACTCACTGTTGCGCTGCCAGTGAGGTTCGTATGGAGACAGAAGGAAATTAACTGTATCAATGGAGAAAGTGTCCTGCTGCAGGTACAGGTGAGGTTCCAGTCAAAAGCAAACAGACCAGGTCCAGTTCAGTTCATTTCCTCAGTGAAAACAGAGAGAGGGCGAGGGACCCAGAGGGTACAGTTAGTGCACCTACATCCTCAGTCTGTTTCCTTCAAAACATCCGCTGCATGAATTGGACATCTTATTTATCAAGTGCGCCCCCCCCCCCCCCCTCCCCACCCCCACCGTACTGTACCTCCACGCCACTCCCTCTACGCCGTTACCCAACCTGCCTCAGCGCTCTCCTCCTCGTGTCTTCTCATACAGCCCCAGAAAGAGGACGGTTCTTTAAAAGAGGTTTGGTTACCATGGTGGTTCTCTATAAAACCGCTACGACTCAAAGAGCCCTCTGATTTCTCAGCGGGATGGGTGGAGGAGAGGGGGGGGGAGGCTGCGGATCAGAATAAATAAGCAACTGAGGTTCTTCAAGTTATTTTTAGTCCTTAACTTTGAACACTTCAGTGGATCTTAAAGGAGTTACATGAAACACTTTCACGTGAATAAATAAAACTTATCACAACACATTAGTTATCCTAGTTACTAATTATTTATGTATTACATCATAAGAATGCCGCAATCATTTTATTTCTACCTTGTATGTTTTGTGAACACCTGTAGAGCTCCAGAGCACTTTTTATTTTATTTTTACGAGTCGGTCTCATGGACTTAAAGATAATTTAATCATGTCTGACATCGAACCATCGATTTGCATCGGAGCCGATTTATTTGGCTATAAATGCCCCCTTGATCGTTTCTTTCTTCTTTTTTTTTTTTTCCTTCTTCCTCCTTAAATAGTGACGAGTCACCATCACCAAGTCACCAGCAAAAAAAAAAATTACAATTTCTTCAGCATAAATCCTCCTCACCTCTTACACACAGCAGGGCATGTGTTGCAATTAAAGGGCATTTAATTTTAGTCTCATCTGGCATGTTAGCCGTACAAAGGTACCAGTGTTAGCTGGAGGCCAGAGAGAGACAGAAAGGGAACACATGGAGGTATTTATAGCGGGGAATGAGCAGAGGTGCAGGGAGGAGTCGGCATCTGAGGCAGAAATAAGAGTGAAAAAGAGGTAAAGTTGGGGGAGAATAGAGAGTTTAATAGTGGATGTGTCATCCTCTTCTGTGTTCGACGTATCACTGATGGTCTACGGAGAGATGAGGTGGAGGCCGGTTAGTTTCTCCTCACATGTACTTATTTATTCCAATAATTAATGGACTGTTTACTGTGAATCCTTCATGTGCAGAATCACAACTTGAATCCATCCGTACTGTAACATGATGCACGGTGGAACTACTGAATCAAATGGCTGTTGAAGAAAAACTAAAAAGGTTTGTTTCATGGAAATGTTGAAGATTACAACGAACGGCATCTTCAGTCTTGTTTGTTTTGTGATATCGGGCCCAGAAGTCTACGTCAGCTCACCATTTTAATTTTGTTTTTAAATTGTCCTGCTACACGCGGCGGCAAAGATGAATCGGCAGTAAATGACTCATCTGAATCTGTCGCATTCAGGATGGGAAACTTTTGGCCGTCATGTACTTTCAGAATCAGTACTCTCTGAAAAGCCGCCTGTACCTTTTCCTCCCTCGTTCTCTCTTTCTGTTCATTGTTCCAGGTTCAGGTGTTGTGCCGGCCGGTTAATGGTTAACCTCGGGCTCGGCCCTGGCGGAGAGCGAGGGGAGGAGGCGGCGGCCATGAAGGAACGGTGACATTTCAGTGCCATTATTCATCCGTGCTTTGTTCCCACTGCACTGAGGAGTGTTTGCACTGGGATGGAGCGCAGGGCGGAGGGATGCCGAGATGGAGGGATGAATGGGGTAGGGTGTGGAGGGGAGGAGGGGAGGAGGGGAGGGGGAGGTGATTGGGGGGTTTGAGAAGGTGAAGAAGTCATGGGGTTAAAGTGTGAGACACCTATGAGGAGTGGATAAGAGAGACAAAGAGCCTCTGTGTTCCTGCCTCACTATCTACAGCTTTTAATCCTCATGATCGTTTTGCTTTTTCTCTTATTTTTGCTTATTTTTCTCCCACTTTTTTTCTTTTTGGTTATCCCTAACAACCACACACACACACACACACACACACACACACACACACACACACACACACACACACACTCTTCCCAGCTGTTTACATGGTGTGTTTGCACAATATGGTGACTGGGAGGAGGGAGGCGAGCCAAGGAGAGGCAGGGATGATGTTCTCTCTTCTCTCTAAGCTGCCACAGAAAACCTCTTCAGCTGCAGCACTTTTATTGTTTCAGGATTGTTGTCGTCGTCCTGAGTGAACTTCTTAATCACACCCCACCCCACCCACACACCCCCCTCCTCCCCTTTATCTCCCCCGATGAGCCAATAACTGTTGATACACAATGATGTGTAATGGACGTGACATATGGAGCACTTCAGGAAAGTTGTTCTTTAAATGAATTAAATGATCTGTGTGAAATCGGAGGATTTATGTTACAGCAAAATTAAGACGGAAACTCAACCTCAGCGTCGCAATTATTCACCATTACCTCCACAGTAACACACTCCCTGATTGTGGAGGACGAATGAATCACAAACTCTCCCAACAACTCACTGATCAGATGGCAGATGGCCACCCACCTCCTAGTGGGAAATTACAGGGTTTATCTGTATGATATTGTAACGTCTCGACCCTAATAAAGTGTCCCGGGATGATTTTTTTTTTATTGCTCCATGTTGGCACCATAAAGATAAAATTAAAGTTCAATACAAAAAGTCAAAAGATAAAAACCCACAAAATGACTGATGGTGGAAGAACAGCTGCTCCTAAGCAAATGCGAGTCGTCGCATGTATTGTGCGTGTTGTCTACCTGTATACAGTTGGGCATATTCTCAGTTAGATCACTTACACACACACACACACACACACACACACATAGAGGCGCACGCACTCACACTAACACACAGTGTGTGCAGAACAATGGCCGGCTTTGAGAGAGCTGTGCTGTCAGGAGGAGATGGGCTCGATCTATTGTCTGCTCTGTTTACTCACAGACTCACCTGGCACTGAGCTAATAGCACCAGCTCTATCTGTCAGTGCAGGGGGACGAGGGTCTCGGCGCGCGCGCACACACACACACACACACACACACACACACACACACACACACACACACACACACACACACACACACACACACACACACACACAATTTTGTCTGCATTAAATTGATATTACATAAACATAAGCTTGATGATAAATGGATGTGTAGGTGGGGGGGGGGTTCGATCTTAAATTGTGTGTGTGTGTGTGTGTGTGTGTGTGTGTGTGTGTGTGTGTGTGTGTGTGTGTGTGTGTGTGTGTGTGTGTGTGTGTGTGTGTGTGTGTGTGTGTGTGTGTGTGTGTGTGCGTGCGCTAAGTCACATCTGGGTGTCCGGAGAGGTTCTGGTTAAATGGGAGGGTTTCTGAAGGAGAAAGGGGGGGGGTGGGGTTCCTTCAGGTCTTTACTACTGTGCAAACACACACAAACACACACCGACCACAGTCGATGGGTTTTGATGGGATCAGTTGGAAGCCTCAGAGTGACCCTGCCCCAACCCCACCCTTGTTTGATCGACAAGGGTGAGAGAAGACGGGTAGGTGTGTGTGTGTGTGTGTGTGTGTGTGTGTGTGTGTGTGTGTGTGTGTGTGTGTGTGTGTGTGTGTGTGTGTGTGTGTGTGTGTGTGTGTGTGTGTGTGTGTATCCTGTGGCGCGGAGTTGTGTTTAATTCTGACAAATTTTAGAAAGAAAAACATTCAAAGAGACCAATATTGCCTCATTACTTCATGTACACACACACACACACACACACACACACACACACACACACACACACACACACACACACACACACACACACTAAGTTGGAAATTTATAGACTACATGTATGCTGTCACACATAAATATTTTTTTTGTTTTGAGTGCACGTGTCCAATTACTCTGAACTCCTAAACTTGAGGTTGGATGTGTCTGAGAGCTGTTTCTCCCTCACACTGTTCTCCATGTCGACGTAAACACACTCAAACTACAGCTGAGCATTTAAACGTAGTTCCCGTTACTTCTATTTCAGCTGGAATATGCCGAAGGACAGAACCTGCAATGTAAGAATAAGTCTCACTGGACTTGTACCTTTAAAGTCTCAGCAGATCAGGGCTACGCAGACCGACCTGTTTCACAACATGTCCCTTAATTTCAACGGTTCAGAGCAAATGTCAGAGTTTCCCTGGTTCACTCTCGAGTCTCAAAGCCCGGGCAGTCAAGAGTTGGGCCGACCTCGACTGATAAGCCCTTTTGTGTGTGTGTGTGTGTGTGTGTGTGTGTGTGTGTGTGTGTGTGTGTGTGTGTGTGTGTGTGTGTGTGTGTGTGTGTGTGTGTGTGTGTGTGTGTGTGTGTGTGTGTGTGTTGTTTTTCAGCTTGGGGCTTGGCCCTCTGCCAGCTGATAACAACATGGGGCATACCTGCTGCATTAATGATTGGTCAGCCCTGCCTCCTGCCCTCACCCGGCTCCTTTATTTTAGCATAATTCTTTATCATTTGAGCAGAAACTAAATCTTATCACAGCGAAGGCATGAGATCTGTGCATGCCAACAGTCCATTCTAGTTATCGCAATGAAATATGCAAAAAGGTGCAAATGACAGTACTTGTCCCTGTCTTTACTGAGTAGTCTAAAACATGAACCTACTTACAAATCTGCATGAGGGGGGGGACAGAGCTATAAACACGTCGTAGCAGCCGGTCAGTCGAGCAAATCCTCATTAAGATCAAACAAGACCTCAGTCGACAGTCTCACTGACAGGCAGTAATTAAGGAAGGTTCTTTATCCATAGTGGCATCTGTTCACAGTGTTTTGCACATCACTGCACACCTCGCTAGTACATGTGCAGGGGTGTGCTTTCATGGGACTCAGTGCGTGGTGCATCAGCCACAAGGGGGGCATCCTCAGGTCTCACTGCTTTACAAACTGCTGACTGCCTCGCGTCTCGGCTACAACGAGGTCAGACGTGAGCGCCTCGCTGCTTAAATACGTTTATACACAGCGTCAAAAAAACAGCAGCGGAGTATTAAAACTATGGAAAAAAAACAGAGACAATATTGTGTTTTGGAGCAACTTGGCTGAATTCTCTCTCTTTCTCTCATCTCACTATTTCCCCTTTCTCCTCTTCCTCTTCCTCTTCCTCCTTCCCTCATCACATATTTCACATCGGTCATCAAACGCCAAATTAAGATGAATGAGTCATGGACGCGGTCAGATCCGGCAGTCTGTGCTGCTGGCTGTGACCGTGTGGTAACATCAAGAATTACAACTTTAATTTAGAGTCCGTATTAATCAGCTGAAACTTAAAAGGAGAGTAGTTGTTGTGATAAAGTACGTTTTGCTGCCGCTGACGTTACAGTTTTGGAGCATAATATCAGCAGGACGGTGGTTGAGTGGCACCTGAAACTGAGCGCTGTGGGTCGGGCAGTGACCGAAAGGTTGTCTGGCCTGGATAAAAGGAAGTCCTGGTTAATGAGTAACCGTGGCGATGTGGCCTGGCGCTACAGGTGGGGTAGGTGGGGGTTGGCCAGGACGCACACTGATAAGGCAGGGTGAGTTTTAGTGGGTGGGGGCAGTGAAAGAGGGAGAGGGAGAAATCCACTGGAGCTTTTGTTGTCTACACTTTAATCAAATAGGAATATTGTTGTTGTTTATTCTTTTCAACAACTGTGTCAGTGACTTCGGGGAAGGGAAGAAGCACGATTATGGAAAAGAAGTAGAGGTTGCAGCTATCAACGATCCGCATCAACTTTAGTGTCTTAGTAAAACTACCAAACACATAAAAGCAACGGAGAAAACTACGCAATACACAAACAGTCCACGTTAGTTTGTAGTGCAGCTGCCCAATAAGTCATCAGATAACCAGAAGGTATATAAAGCGTCCCAAAATTTAGAAAAATGTCCATCAAAAGTTTCCAGAATTCAATGTGACTTCTTCAAATGACTTCATTGGTCTATGCAACATTCAAAATCTCCAAAATATCCAGTTTAACATCATTAAAGTAAAAAAAAACACAAAAAAAACAGAAAATGTTTCAATTCAAAAAAGGTGAAAGTAGTTCCCAATTCTTTCTCATGTCATCCCGGTGACCTTTGAACCCCCGAAATCTATTCAGGTCATCTTTTGGGCCAAGTGAACGTTTGTGCCGAATCTCTCGAGCTGCTCTTCGGATATCGAGTTCACGAGAATGAAAACACTCGACCCCAAAAACATTAACGCTTCCTGCTCGGCGGAGGCCGAGTACTTTCACCGTTATGATGTGGTATGCTGCTAATGCACACGTCAAACTTCACACTGTAGTTTTCTGGGGGGGTTTTTTTTGTCGGTAAAAACAAAACGATCGGGCATCTCCTCCTCCATTCAGGACCAGCGGCAGAAGTTAGCGGTAGAAGAACCAAGAAGAGGAATCTGAGAAACGGCCTTCGTGACGGCAGTCTTTGCTGCAGCTGCGCTTTATTGATCTCAAAGCAGAAAATTCCTTTCCCTGCTGAAATACTGTAAGTGACGCAACGACCCGATGAGCTGAACTCGCTGCCGTTACAACCCGGCTCGCCGTGGAAACCGGGTCACCGACACGCCGCATTAACAACCGTCCGTCTCCACTTTAATTCAAAAGTGAGTTGATGGTTTTTATTCATTATCTGAACGCTTTAATCGAGCGAGCTGGAATGTTTTCGCATTGATCTCGGCGCTGTTCGGGCGGGGGAAGTTTAGACAACGCTGATAACGGCCCCTGATACGGACCCAAAAGACGGTTGCCGCAACAACCGACGTCACCTTTAACCTCAGCACTTTAGCTTCACTTCCTCATTCTGGGCCGCGAGACAGGAGGGAGACTGATGGGAGATTAGCATCGGGAATTTATTCCAGCAGGTGAAGCGTCAAGACCCATCAGTCCGTCCTGTGGCTGATATTATGACGTGTGTGACGCTAATAATTAACAGGGACATCAAATGACAAAATGCTCTCATGACATCAAATGTACATCCACTGGATTTCCACTGGATTTCCACTGGATTTCCACTGGATATGCTAAAGGTTAAAGTTTCTTCTTAATACGTATTTCAGAGACAGGTTGAATGTTTCTTGTTTTCCTCTCTGAGCTCGAAAAGACTTTGATTAAAGCAGGTCCCCCGTATCACTTCAAACCATCGCTGCATTTTGTTATTTGAAACCCTCAGTGTTCAAATCTTGTTTGTCCAAACTGCAGAGTCTTCACCTCCTTAAAGAGCTCGGCTCCCACGGTCTGTTTTTCTTGCGTCTTAACTGAACAAAAGAGCTCTTTAAACACAACAGAACAGAGGAAATCCTCCGCATTCACACTCGGGGTGTAAAGTTTGAGGCCTGAAAGTCTGAGGAGTCAAACTAACGAAGGATATTCAGATGTACCAGCGGATGCACCACCTCCCCTCTTCCTCTCCCCTCCTCTTCTCCACACACAGACCCGGTTCGACCGGACTGGGTAATGAGTTACCTGCTCTATCTGACCTGTGCTACCCACGTAGCGTGCTAGCGCGAGCACACGCCGAAAAAACCCCGGCCACGTCCACACTGAAACGACTAAAAGCTGTTGAAATGACTCCGTTACAAAGCTGCCTGGAAAGAAATCCTCTTTTATGTCCTTTCTGATATTTTTCTTTGCAGACCAGTCGTGCCGAGCCTGCGAGTGATTTAGGATACCTTTGTTTGGGTTCATCTAAACAGTCACTTTCTACACTTCATTTTCCTTCAATATCCTCGCCACCATCTTAACTGCTTGTATCACAACAGCTTTGAGCTCATTAGTTGTTTTCCGACAGTTTAAAGGGTTTTTGTGTCTGTCGTGTGCATCCGGGGTTGATTTGGTTTTATCTGCTTGGTGCACCTGATGGGTTTTTTTGGGGAAATAAACGTTTGTGTACACAAAGTTGAAAACAAAGTGCCGGGTTTGTAGTGCGGCAAACAAAATGGATGTTTTCCTTCCGTCCTTTTTTCTGTGAGCTCAGCTATTATCATTTTAAACACCTGATCATGTGGTTTAATAAATACAAGGAAGAATCATATTTTGCTTTTACACGTTTTCTCGAAATGAAATGACAAAAAAAAAAAATGTCATTCATGTCCCTTCTTGTCTTTAGATGTTTAGACGGAGTTCAAAGTGAATTTCAAAGTAAAGATGCAGGAGGACACAAAAGACGGTGAGGTTTGATGTAAATCGGTCTGAAATGCAGCACCTGACCAGCAGCACGTCGTCCGAGCCTGTTGTTCGTTGCTCATAGCAGATTCCCTGGAATAAAAAGCCCCGACCCTGACCTCCATGACAAACAGTATCTCCGTCCTGAACATGTCAAGGTTCTTGTTTGTAAAATGTCAAAACCACAGACACACACAATGTTTAAAACAACACACTCCTGTGAGCGTTTCACCGCCCTGTCCTGCCCTGTCCTGCCCCCCTCCACCACCCCCACCCACCCACCCACCCACCCACCTGGCTCAGTATCTGGGCTTTCCATCAGCCTTCACCTGCGGCTGAACAACCTGTTCTCTTGGCCCGCACATCCCCACCCACTCACCCTCTGACCATTGTCACCCACATCCCCCCCCCCCCCCCCGGTCCAGCTCAGACAGACGTGGGTGGACGGTGAACAGAATGAACTGGCCTACTGTCAGAATCAATTTCTTGTCCTTTACTCTCCAAGTCATCCGCTGACGGGTTTTTTTTTTGTGTGGTCTCAACCGAGAACATAATTAAATTAGGAGGAAAATAACGACAGAGAGGTTTTATGGAACATTTATTTTAAGGTTGAACCTGCTCCAGTGTGTCGGAGACAAGTTTTAGCCACAGATGAAGCAGTCGGCTCTTAAAACTTTTATCGTGTCAGAATTGAGCAACTCCAGGATTGTTTTGTAGTGATGACCTGCACTAGTCTGGGTTGTGCTTGTGGTTGTGTGTGTGTGTGTGTGTGTGTGTGTGTGTGTGTGTGTGTGTGTGTGTGTGTGTGTGTGTGTGTGTGTGTGTGTGTGTGTGTGTGTGTGTGTGTGTGTGTGTGTGTGTGTGTGTGTGTGCGTACTTTTTCGACCTCAAGTGAAGTCAGTGAGGGAGTTTGTTGTTTTTTTTTGGTTTGGTTTTTTTTTTTTATTATTATTATAACTGGAATTTAAACCAAGGTTTGAGAGAGACATGTGGGAATAGGTGAGGTAGATGCCAGAGAAGACACAAGCTGCCTGTACGACGAGCCTGTTATCAAGTTAAAGTCTGTCAGACAGTTGGGTGGCGACGGGTTTACAGCTGAGTCGTTCTCCTCCTCCTGTCAGACAGCACAGGGGTGGCTTTCCTTTACAGCAGCACGTGTGTGTGTGTGTGCGTGTGTGTGTGTGTGTGTGTGTGTGTGTGTGTGTGTGTGTGTGTGTGTGTGTGTGTGTGTGTGTGTGTGTGTGTGTGTGTGTGTGTGTGTGTGTGTGTGTGTGTGTGTGTGTGTGTGTGTGTGTGTGTGTGTGTGTGTGTGTGTGTGTGTGAGAGAGAGAGAGAACACACAAGTGAACAACAGATGAGTGGGCGCAGCAGGAAGACATGAGTCAGTGCATCAGGTACAAACCTGTGGGTGTGAACACACGTTACCGTGAGACGTTTAACGTATTCATTCATTTCCGTTGCGGAGTTAATTCATTTGAAGAAAATCCTCAAAAAAGATTTTTTTTTTTTTTTAAACTTTATTATTACCGGTTACGTGAGATTACAGGTCTCCATTTACTAACGAAATCTGTTGTCAATAAGGAATTTCCTGCCTTTAAATATAAGACAACTTTTTCAAACCAACTTTCCAGAAAAATTATGTCACGCAAGTCTATGTAGTTGTGTAAGATGGCAAACTGAATAGTTTTCTTAAAGCTACATTTAACCTATTTGTTTGCTATTTTTTCATTCATTAATATGTTTTCTTTGCACTGCCAAAAAGCTTCATTTTATTTGTAGTTTTTACAAAGACATTAAATTTGGAAGATTTACTCTCACCAACAACAACAACAACAACAACAACATGGCACTATAAACAGCTATAAAAGCTAATTATTTTGTCGGCTACAACAGAAGACATTTTTTAATCAATTAATCTTAATTAGAAATTAATTATTTTTTATATTTGTCTATCGAATGGTGTAATACAGTTAATTTGGCTAAGATTTCACACTTAATAAAGTCATGCGCGTACAAAATAGTCAACAGTTTTCTACATGTCATGTTGATTTTTTTAGTATTAAAAAAAAGAAATATCACAGAAGGGAGGACAAATGCAGAAACAGAATATTGTACATGTCGTGATGTTAAGAGTTCAGAGAGGTGACTGTTTTTCAGTGTGAATGACAAAAGCGACCGTGAAAAGGTTCCTCCACCAACAGGATCACCACCATCACCAGCCGGCTTCAGTGATGTCAAAGTGTTTTTATGGCCTGCCCGGTCATAAATAGCAGACTTAGACAAAAGAGAGAGCCGCCTCAATGATTAAAAGGATAAAAAGAAACCGGAGGTTTTTGTATTTGCATAATCTCGTACATTTCCGGACCGGTGTAAACAAGTCTCGTGTGGAATCATTTGTTTCGGTAAAATTGTATTTACCTAATCTGCTGAGTTAAGTTATCTAGCAGGAGCTGTAATGTGTGTTGTTGTTTTTTTTGGTAGCAGCTGTTCCCATTGTCATGTCACGTTCGCAGGAGCACATTTGGACTCGATAATATAACATTACCGTGATTTTATACGTTGATTAAGTGCCCAAATAGAAGATTAAATCACCCATTTACACCTCTACAAGAACCCTTTTTTTTTTGGTCCCAAGATAACACACGTTAAATCACATTAGTGGACAGTGTGAAGAAATGGGAATACATACTATTTAATCACCTAAAGGTAACTACGAGAGTGTAACTGGAAATCAACGACCCAGAATGTGAAGAAGTTATTTGAGTAAAAAATTTTGAAGCAGAGCTTTGAGTATAAAAGCAGTTGAGTCAAGGTGGTTTCTCCGTGACTCACTGGATCCATCCTGACGTAGTATTACATGAACACACCTCCTCCAGGGGGAAGTTGATAAATAAAAATAAATTAAAACGTACATCTGATTACTGTGTGCTATCAGCAGGCTGAACAGTATATGATGTACCTAAGAAGTGATGATGCAAGTCGCAAACTGACTAGTTTCACATCGTCAGATAATAACCAAGTCACATTATAAATGTTCCACTTTAAAAACAAAGGCGTAACAAGACGACCGCTGTCACCTGTTGTGCAACCACAAAAAAAAAAAAAAAATGGTTGATCTGTTTAGAGATTAATCTCATCTGCATTAATCAGAATTCAGAAATCAGAATCTGTCTCTTTTTGCCTTATCAAACGACAGGTTTCACCACTGACAAAAGGAAATATGACCATTAACCACACGTTTCCACAAAGGCACATTCCACTGTTTTTGAACAGATATCCTTAGTTACTCTGTATTGTGAGCCGCTGGTGGAAAAAAAACTGCACTCTGCCTCTCTTCACCCTGCTATTATCCTCTCTGCTGCTTTCCAACCATCACTCATGCCTGAAAAGCTCTAAAAAAAAAAAAATCCCAGAGTTTGTACTTGCACAATGGCGCCCCCTGTTGGCACGCAATCCTACCAACTACAATCTATGAATTGTAGTTTGCACGCAGAACTGAAGTCAAGATGAGACTGTCAAACTCATGATAAAAGTTTGTTTCCAGTAGAATTTATTTATACTTTTTTCTTACTGTCACACTTTAAAATGGGGTTCACTAATATTCTATTAATATTTTCCCTCAAGCAGGATCTGCACTTTGAAGACAAAATGCAGTAAGAGAAGCGTGAGCATTCCTGTGACTAACAAATGCATTTACTAGACAAAGACAGCAGTACAATATCCACCTTCAAAATGCATTTGCTCTCCATAAATATCAGTTTCACGTGGGAAAAAAATAAATGACTGAAATTCAGGTTCTCCTTTTTTATGAATGAATATTCCTCACCTCTGTCAACACCATCTCTGCTGGGTAAAACTGAGGAGGCCCTCGCAGAAGCTAAGAAAGAGAGACAACAAACATATTAGGCTCTCATTATAAACAACATGGTGAACTAAAAAAAAACAAGTACGGGTTTACTACTATTGAGAATAAAAAGTTGAGACCCAGCAAAAGCGGGAGACATGTTAATTTATCCGGCTGGAGCAGAATTTAAACAAAAGTATTTCCTTCTTATTTTTATAGATCACGTAGATAATTTGTCTCTATCAATAATGGGAATAAATTCTCAAGAGGACCAAACCAAAAACCAAAAGGTAAACACGTTTGGAGAGAACACCACGCTGTAAGTGACTCAGGGATGCAAAACAACATGGTGGTTAATGAATGTGACCCATCAGTTCAAACAGAGGCTGCAGAATCACCTGTTTAATGAGCGCAGTGCAGCTGGACGGTGGCTAGAAGCTTCAGATGCGCATGCGTCATTGTTAAATATTAGCGAGATGACACCACGTGGTCTCAGACAGCCAGAGAGGCCTTGCAGTTTAAAACACCTTCTTTCTTTGAAGTTAGAGAAGCTGTCAATGCTTTTAATAAAAAATACAAAATAAAATAAATTAAAAAAATAATTAAAAAAAACACCACGAGTCTTATTGTGTCACAAGTTGTAAACTCTATTTCATGGACTTTTTTTTAATTTTTTTTTTTTTTTAATGCTGTATATTAAACAGGCGCGCGCGCATCCTAATCCGGGTACCTCCTGCCTTTTTTGTGTCGCGTGTCTTCGGCGTCCTCTCGTGTTGAAAATGTAAAACGACTACTGTGACGTCCGTGTTACGTCACGCCGGTAGCTCCCCTGCGATTGGCTGTTCTGCCTGGATCACATGACTACCTCCCCTCCCCTCCCCCCCTCCTCGCGCTGGAGTCCTGTTTGTGAATCGGTGCTCCAACAACAACAACAACAACGCAGTGAACGAGGTCCTTTTAAGCTTCTTTCCTGTGTTTTACAACGACACAGTAATCTGAACCGCCGTGTCGACGCAGCTGTGTGCGGGATCTGGACCGACCGTGACAGGTTCGTTGACCGTTTATTTATTTATTTATTCTTCTTTACAGCTGGAAGCGGCTTGTTTTTGTTGTTTTGCACCTTCAGCGACCTTCCGTCTGCTCAGGAAACCAGAAACCTGTCTCGTGTGTAAATGTACTAGTTTCATTTGAAACACATTGACCTCCACTGAAGTTTGAGCCTTCTGCCAGCTGGACCTCACCAAACCCGTTTCTTTATTCTCAGTAATCCTCTCTGACACAATACACACTTCTGCAAGTTCAGCCGAAGTTATTGAGTCACTGGCTCCTCTCTAAATTGTGTTTTCTAATTTAATTTGGTCCTCAGCACAGATGAACAAGCCCTTCTTTATCTTCTAGCAGATGCAACTTGAACGTAAAATAACTGTCAGAATTAGGCCCAGATTTAATCTGCTAATGTGGTTGTACTGACTAAGAGGGGAAAAGAGAAGTAAAGGATCAGTCTGGTAAATTTGAGAAAATGCCATCTTTTTTTCTGTAATGTCGCCTTTAAAACCAGGAAGAGACAATAATTATTAGCCATATATCACAATATTACAAAATCCCAAATCTAAGAGACATCTTCTCATATCACGATATGATTGAATATTGAGCCCTAACTTACACTGTACTTTGGTATTTCTGTTTTCTGCTTTTACTTCTGCTCCACCTTATTTATTTTACAGCAATAGTTACTAGTCACTTTTCAGATCAATATTTAATACCTTAAATTGCACGTTATATGTATAGACTGCTCATCAGTGTACTTTTGATACCTTTAAGTATATTTTGCCGACAGTACTTCTGTACTTTAATTTAGGATTTTTGAATGCAGGACTTTACCTTTTTGTTGTTGTTATTGTGGTCCTGAGATCTCCGAACTTCTTCCACCAATGAGCTCCTTTATAAATTACAATACAAGAAGAGTAAAATGTGGTTCCTTCTTTTCCAACTTTCATGTTTTCATGACTGAATCGATGTGTTACTTCCCATAAAGGGTGGAAATGACTTTCTTATCAAACTCGATTCAACAGTACGAGAGCTACGCCTGCAGTTTTTATTTATTTTAAATTCAAAATATGTTTACAATAACCAATATAACCAATTAAATGATCTATTTGTCTTAAAACTGTAATAATGAGTAAAATGTGTTGTCGGGTATGATTTTTGTTGTTGTTGTTGGAAGCAAAAACCTCCCAACTCCTGGTAAATACCATCATATAAACCAGCACCACTTTACAAACACATTTTAGTAAAAAATAAAATAAAGGAGCATTCACAGCGATTGCTTCCATGTTTTTTTCCCCTGAGGACTCATTAAGTCAAATAAAAACAAACATTTGAGTGTTAAACTGCTTCCTGAGTGCAGGTGGGGGTACGACTCTTATCAGGAAATACATTTCTCTTCAATCGTTTTTAGGGGGAAAACCACAAAATGAAAATATGTTGGTGTGTTTGTTGTTTCCTACGTGTGGACGACATGCAAACATGCCTGTAAAATATGTAAGTGGCAGAATGATTTCGGACACAAAATGATTATTTACTATTGGATGGCTGCTGAATTTGAATTCTTTTCAGCAGCAGTTACATGTTTGTTGTGACTTGCCAACTCTTGAGATATTTTGCAGCTTCACACGGCTCCTATCAGCATTTCGGCTTCCTCACTTCCTCTTTTAAATAATCCAACCTCATAAATCACGAAACCTCAGATTCCGTCTTGATCACGTATTTTATTTTAATATTTTTGGGTTCAGCTCAGTGAATCCACCACAGTCCGTGATATGTGTATTTGTATAGCTGTTAAGTGAGGTGGTGATTTTGGTGCAGCCGCGGGTCTTTGTGATGGAGATGAGCTGTGCCGTCCATTCTCTGTAAATGACTTTGAAAAACAAAGAGAACCTTCTCTTTGTCGAGTCTATAAAGGACAACCAGGGGTGTGTGTGTGTGTGTGTGTGTGTGTGTGTGTGTGTGTGTGTGTGTGTGTGTGTGTGTGTGTGTGTGTGTGTGTGTGTAGAGGAGAAACAGTTGTTTTTTTGACATTGGTATGATATTTCACAACTATGCACATTTATGATAATCTCTGGAGTCAAATAGAAAACTGACATTGTTCAGGTTTCAAATGAGCATCAGTGGCCGCCTGGTGTCAAACCAGAACGTTTTTAATGAACCGACATTCAATTTCAATGTCTTTACTACCGAAGCCTGAAGACACGGTGTGACATTGTGTGTTTCTTTCCTCTTGTTTTGTCTCAGAGGACCATCTGACCTGAGGTCTGTGAAATCACACCTCATTTTGTCTGCCGACATGAAGACGGACATCATTTACAACCAGGTGAAGCGCTTTTTGGTTATTAGTAGTTTTTCTTCATTTCCACATTTGACTGGGTTTGATTATTTATTTAAATCAGATGCCAAATTGAAGACGTGTTTGCCCACATTTTGGAAAGTTAATTTATCATGTTTAACGTCGGTTTTTCACAGTCAAGAAAAATCAGCTTCTGTGAATAATTTGTGTGGCAGCATTCACGTCCTACCGGAGGTTCACAGTCCGGTTTGTAATGAAAGCGCTCATGGTGTTGTGCGGTCATTGTGTTGACGTGTGTCTCTGATGTCTCGTAGCTGGTGGACACGGAGGGGCGGAGACACGAATCCAACAGGAAAGCACAGGTGGTGAGTTACAGCGCGAATACCCACCGGCTCAAACTGCGTCGTCGCCGCTCGCCCTCGACTCTAATGACTTAAAAAATTTCCCCTCGGGGATTAATAAAGTATATACCTACCTACCTACCTACCTAATGGCAGGTTTTCAACAGTATTCCAGGTGTTTGCTGGCTCTGGCCACCGTGACCAGCGTGCTGCTGGCCGCCGTGGCCCTCTATAGCCTCCTGACGCCGAGGGCCTCCTCCCTCCACCCGCCTCCGAGCGCCCGCCTGCCCCTGGTCGAGTCGTGTTCGGACTCCTGCAAGTGAGCAAACATCCGCTCGACATTGAACGCAGCACAAACACTGAAACTTGCATATGATATCTCGTGTAACAGCTGTTGTGTCATGTAAACAGACAGAATTTATTGCTTCTTGGTTGTGACTTTTTTTTTTTTCGTCATTTGATGTGTTTTCCCTCCTGTCAGGATCGTTCTGGTGGAGAGCATCCCTGAAGGTCTGGAGTTCAACTCCAGCGCCGCCTACCCGTCCATCTTCCAGACGTGGATGAATCTGATGGCCGAGGCTCGCAGCAGTCTGGACATCGCCTCCTTCTACTGGACGCTCAGTAACGAGGACACCGGCACTCATGAGCCGACGGCGCATCAGGTCAGCTGGAGGTCCCAAAGAATTAGACACGAGCTCAGTTTGAATTGAGTTTTTATCAACTCCTCTCACATTATATTGTATTATCTTCATTTACTGTGATAATTATGAGTCAGTCGACTTATTTTGATGCCTTTTTTTCTTGCTGTGTGAACAGGGTGAGACCGTTCTGAGTAAACTAGCTGAACTATCAGGGACGTTATCTGTCCGTATTGCAGTCAGCAGACCTCAGGCGGGAAAACCGCAACACGACCTCAGACTGCTCAACGACTCGGGTGAGGACTCTTTATATCAGCAGGTGTCTGAACGACGTGTCTGATCTGTTCAGATCCTGAGAACCAGAATCTTCTGCCTGAAAAAAACAACATCTGAATTAAAGTGACTTTCTAACAGATGTGTGTGTGTGTGTGTGTGTGTGTGTGTGTGTGTGTGTGTGTGTGTGTGTGTGTGTGTGTGTGTGTGTGTGTGTGTGTGTGTGTGTGTGTGATTTCAGGAGCTGATATCAGGACAGTTAACATGAGAACGCTCACCTCGGGCGTCCTGCACACCAAGTTCTGGGTCGTAGACAAGAAACACATTTACATCGGCAGTGCCAACATGGACTGGAGGTCCCTCACACAGGTACACACACACACACACACACACACACACACACACACACACACACACACACACACACACACACACACACACACACACACATTGTAAATGTGTTATATATGGATTATCTGAATGTTTTGGTTGATCTGTGCGGTGTCACAATCCAGTGTGATTAAAAACATCTTTGTAATATCTGCTAAACTGACAGTAATAAAGTTGCGTGCTGACGCATTTAAGATTCTTCTCCTTTTAAGAGGAAGTGTTTATGTTTGCTCAGAGTTTCAGTCACATGTCATGTTGTAAGAACAGTTTACGCCAGCTTTAATTCTGTGAAGCCATTAACATCTCAAACCACACCGTATTTTTTCTTCATCAGACATTCATTGGTCATTTTGCTGAGCTGTTAATGCAACAAAGATTTTTTATTTTATTATTTTTTGCTGACAGTGCAAAAAAAATTTCTTTCTGAATTTTTTTTTTTTTAATCTTAAGTGGTATCAAATCAAGTCATGGTGTTATTTCCTCGTCAAAAGACGGGATTTGGAATTGAAACTAGGTCAAAATTAATGAACAACAATTCTAAAATACTTTAATGTTTTTTCTGAAAAGCCAGAAGCTGTAAAAAAAAAAACATGGGGATTATATTAATGTTGTGCTTTTGGGGGGTCGCCAGGTGAAGGAGCTCGGCGCCGTGGTCTACAACTGCAGCTGTTTGGCTGCCGACCTGAGTAAGATCTTCGAAGCCTACTGGTTCCTGGGGGAGAGTCAGTCCATCCCGTCGCCGTGGCCGACCAGCTTCTCCACCCCCTACAACAAGGACACGCCCCTCCAGCTGGCGCTCAACAACACGCCGTCCCACGTCTACCTGTCGGTGAGATACAGGAAAGGATGGGGGATTGTTTTATTTATTTTTTATTTCAGTATATCAAAAGGTTAAGAGACTGCCCCGCACCTCCTTATATAACTTAGGGAAGGTGTTCAATGAGGTTGAACATGTTGCAAAACACACGAGCTAATAACTCGACAGATCTCTGACCGTCTCCGTCCCTCCGCTCGTCCTCAGAGTTCCCCTCCGTCCTTCTGTGCGGCCGGCAGGACTCCAGACCTGCAGTCCATCCTCAGTGTGATGGAAGACGCCCAGAGCTTCATCTACATCGCAGTCATGAACTACCTGCCCACCATGGAGTTCTCACACCCTAAGAGGTACAACAAAAATGTACTTGGGACGCAGCTGCGTGGGTTTGTGCGGTTGTCCGATGTGCTCACGCCGGTGTGCGTGGCGCCCCCTGCAGGTACTGGGCCGACATCGACACGCAGCTGAGGCGAGTGGCGTACGAGAAGCGCGTCAAAGTGCGGCTGCTGATCAGCTGCTGGGGCAGCACCCAGCCCGTCATGTTCCCCTTCCTCAAGTCGCTGGCAGCGGTTCACGACGCCAAGAGCAAAGTGGACATCCAGGTGGTAAGTAGCACTTCCTGTTCCAGACCCGCTCGCGGTCAAAGGATGTTATAAACATTATTACGTCATCTGAAGACATGATGTTTCCTTCATTCAGAGGCTGTTTGTGGTGCCGTCCAGCCCCAAGCAGAAGGAGATTCCCTTCGCCAGAGTTAACCACAACAAGTATATGGTGACTGACAAGATAGCATACATAGGTAAGACACGCTGCATGCTACACGTGAAATACACTGTGGATGCCCGCTGACAGCATCGAGCTGTGATACAGTTTGTTGACTCCGCGTACCCGGCTGAATACACACAAGGGGTTTTGGGGCTTTGATCTGTCATGAGGGATCCAAACAGGAATCTCCCTGCTTCCCTTTAAACAGGTGATTTTTGTGAGCAGATGATTCGTTTTATCCTGAAAACATGAAGACGAAAATACTTTTTTTTGAATCGAATACTTGGTGGAAGATGTTAAACGCTAAGCTGAATAACTGATCGATCAAAACGGATTGTACTCTCTGTATTCCCACCCGTCGGCCTCGTCTTCAGAAAAGGGGGATAAATGTGCTAAGATGTGCGTGTTGCTGTCTGCAGGTACGTCTAACTGGTCAGGCGACTACTTCGTGAGCACCGCCGGCTCAGCATTGGTTGTCAACCAGACGGCATCACAGTCCCTGGAGCCAACCGTCCAATCACAGCTGCAGGCTGTCTTTGAGCGGGACTGGAGCTCCGCCTACAGCACTCCTCTCACCCAGCACTCAAACCTCAATGACTTCTGTTAAAAGCAGATATTACACAAATCATACCAGCCAAGGACACTTCGGATCCTCATACTACGTACTGCTGCAGTTGCACATTTCTTTTCATGCGTTTTTGCACTTCTCAACTGAAACAGTGATTTTACACATTAAAATCTCAGGAACTCCTCAGCTGAAAATACAGATACAGAACAACTCATAATATTTGTGCAATTTCCAAGTTTCAAAAGCTTGCCGCACAGC
The DNA here is from genome assembly GCF_029030835.1 of Brachyistius frenatus. Taxonomy (NCBI): domain Eukaryota; kingdom Metazoa; phylum Chordata; class Actinopteri; family Embiotocidae; genus Brachyistius; species Brachyistius frenatus. Next base: position 690,788 of record NW_027210788.1, on the reverse strand, counting down.
TTTTGTGCCAAACTCCCAATTTCACCAGAGAATAATGTGCCATCAAAACATTACTGCCCGGCAAGTAATTCTATATCTTTGGGTGATTAGATACTCTGATGTATTATCAGACCAGAGCAACGCACTCGTCAGCAGTCAGAACGAGCTGAAACATGTTACCAGCACGGATTCCTTTTATTACAAAAACTCAGACATAAATAATTCAGTTTTTATTCATTTAATCATGTGGTTTGAGTCATGCAGTGCCAGTATCTGTAAGGGTTCCTGTTTCACCCTCCGAATGAGGTCCGTGTCATGCTGTGACACAATTTTTACAACGGCTCCATTTCTAGTTTAAACAATCAATCGCAGTTCATTGCTTTTACGCAACTTCGGTCTCAGTGGGAGTTTTTGTCCCAGTTCATCTCAGGGAGTAAAAAGTTTGAGTGTTTCCTTAAATGAGCATTTTAGTTTGCTGGAATTTGGAAAAGTAATTTTTGCTCAATGTGATGTGCCGTGATTGTTCTGTAAATACGATGGGCTTTTTAAATTCCACTTTCAAGACTTTCAGACTGTTTACTTTCCACTGTGTGGAGTGATTGAAACCTACTCATTAATGCAGAGATGGTTGCTATGGCAACTTCCCAGAGAAGCAGGTATACAAATAGCACCATGCCTCGGTTGGCAACGGTCCTATTAAGGCTACAAACTCTTCAAGACAAAACTTTAAAAAAAAAAAAAATCTGAATTTCTATCAGGTTATTTTATTTCACATAAGTTTTCAGAGTCATTACAGAACATGTTCAGAATAGTATATTTTATTTGCAGCAGTAATGATTATACAACATCAAGAATTTAAAATTTTGATATTTTGGGGTTTTCTGATCCTAACACGGGGTCAGAGTTATTCATCAGCCTTCAACACACCTATAATGTTTGATTAAATGTCCCTTAAAGTTTCACCTTGACCACATGCTTTTGAGATTTTAAGATGACATAGTCTATAAATAAAAAACTACTCAAATGTAGACAGTGTCCCCCAAAATATAAGGGGGACACGAGGGTGCAAAGTTTCCAGCCAGAGATCCAAACCGGGCCGGCTGATTCACAGTCAAGGTATGAAAATCTATCCAAGTCCAAAAGTTATTAAAATAATATCTTAAGATCAAATTAAACCTTTATGTTTTTATTTATTTGACTTCTTTCTCCCATCTATTTTGATTACTGCGGATTAATGGACCAACAGGTCCTACCAGACAGTTGACCTCGACTACATCCAACTTTTGTGGACTATTAATAGAAATGCAGGATACAGATGAGTTCTTAAATGTGTTAAAGGACGCCTGCAGTGCACATGTTGAAGGTGAGATTTAAAAAAAGAAAAAATTATATATACGAGTTTTTCAGTTTCTGTCGTTGGTCAGTTTAACGTAAAACCTACTCCATGAACCTTTCACATGATAGTCGTCGTTTTAGTATGTGGAGAAAGTACTGAGTATTCTGCCGCGTTGTTACTTGTCTGGATAACAGTCATTACTGTCCAACTGATGCTCATCTCTCCATGTGCCGTGTCAGCGCCACCGCCTGGATGAAGGCCCTGCTGGATGTCCGCCGCTGTCTGCGCTTAGTTCATCCACACATTCACCTCAAGGAACCTCCTGAAGGGTTTAAGGTCACATGTTTAAAGTTACCTGCCATCCAGTAAAATTAGAGGTCATGTTTTTAATTCGGACTCAAAGCACCTGTCTGCTTTATGCAACAGGAACCAACAGGCAAAACCTCTGTTCCATGCTTTAGTCCCAGTGACATGTAACCACTTCCTGTTTACAGAAAAACGACGATGCAATAACTTTTTAGACTTTCAATAGATTATGAATCCGTTAGGGGATATGTTAGCATCAACATTGGGTTTTATGATTTTCCGTCTCCTCGGGTTATTTGCACTGGGAAGATATTGGGCATGCGTCATGGTGCAGTAGCAGATTTCTAACACTTGTGTGCAGTATTGGTGAAGGTTTGAACTGTCAGGCTCCTCTGATAGTTTACACACTGTTTGAGCTCCTCTCTTATCAGATGCTCCTCAAGGATTGAAGCAGAAATTAGACTGTTGTCTCATATTAAACCCGGAGGGTCCGCTGCATCTGCCTGTTTATGGGTGTATCTCAATGCGAGACTCAAACACACCCAGACTCTGCTGACACCGTTAGATGAATGCACACTGACCCAGAGTGAACTGAGGGGTTCTGAACCTGATGTACTTTATGTTATATACCAGTTATGTATCTCCGTCTGTTAGTCTTCGTAATCACACGATGTTTCATCACAGATTGTCGTACTTGCGCTCGAGACGTCTCGGAAATTATGCAGATTTGTTTTATATGAAAACTAAGCCTGCACTAAAACAAACTCACCATTTTAATTTGTCATCGTTTGAAGCTGTAGAGCATGTCGAGCTGAATTTCTCCTATGAAAAGGTGATTTATAGCATCGAAACTTGGGTTCTCATTTTTTGCCGCCGCACATTACAACGTGATCTGTCAACTCACTTTCATAGATTATTTACTGAGACAGAAGATGCACCTACTGTCTCTGTGATAACCATCCCAACCTCATAAAAATCCCATCTCATAGTTCTTTTTTTTTTAAATCACTGCAGTGTTTTTGTGTCCGATAAGCCTCCAACTCATTGATCAAAACTTGCACTGGGCTTCAGGGATCACATTTCATTGTCTCACCAGAACCTCAGACATGTCCTCTCTAACGCAGCTGCTTTCTGTTTAAGTAACAATAACTGTAACCTCCATAAACTGTATTCTAACCTCATCCTTCAAATAAAACCAAGCGCTTATCTGACTTATTAGGAACAGCTATAACCAACAGTAATTGCGGGTAAACCTCAAACACACACACACAGATCATGTGAGGTATGTCCAACATGTCACTTCCCGCTGTGTAAACTATTTGTGTCGTCAGCGGTCATGGAACTCAGCAGAGCCCAACCCAGGCGGTTATTTCTGTCTCCCTGTTAACTATCCCAAACCATCCAGCCTCCACCCGTCCAGGGACCCATGAAGTAAGTGTGTGTGTGTGTGTGTGTGTGTGTCTCACCCTGAGGACCACTCAGTGTCTCTGGACACACTATAACTCATTTACTATGTTGAGTTATGACAGATTTCTGTCTTCTGTTTATGTTACTCCTCACGCAGATGTTTCGGTACCAAGATGCTGAGATGTGCAGGAAGGACTAAATGATCAGGTATTGCTTTAATTGTCTTTAATATATGTCTGTGTGTCGTAATGATGACAATTATCCAACGACAATTCTTTATTATTTAGTCCTGTGTGGGAAGAAAAGTAGAACCTGTACATGACGTGTCTAAATATCAAAGGATTTTGAGGTGATGTTGATCTTCCAGAGATCCAAATGTTTTCTTTGAGACATGAAATTGATTTTGAAAAAAAATAATACAATAAAAAAAGAGAAAAGGTGGGAAAACAGTTTGAGACACAAAGTTATAGGAGATACAAGCAATAAAACAGTATATTGAAATATACTAACAAAATATAATAGTTGAGCAAAATCGCAGCAAAGCAATAAATAATAGTTGAAATTAAAATGTGATAAAGTGCATAATTTCAGACACAAGACTTTAAATTGTGTTAAAGAGCAGGAGAATCTTGGGATTTAACTGCGTGTCAGTACAGAGTAAAGAAAATGCACGTTAATTACCACACTGTCCTCAACAGTGGAGAGACGTGGTGACGAGGACGCGAACAGTAACGGGTGGAGTCTTGTCCCTTCACATCGCTGGTTCAGATGGTACCGGCCTGATGTCTGGGGGGGATGGGGCTCCACTGAAGAACTGGTTGGATGTTAGGTGTGACTCTTCTGCCAATGAGGCAAACTTTGTAAAATACTTTTATCATTTGTAGCTGTGCAAATAAAAACACCATTTGGTTTGCCAGGTTGTAAAAAAAAAAAATCCCTTTTAACTGATGTCTTCGGGTAACCTGCACCAACTTAATAGTTCTCCGTGAGGATAAAGGTACAGCTAGTGAAAAAAAAAAAAAAAAAACACCCACCCAACCCTCTAAATCACAACCACTCAGACAAACTACCACCTTCAATCTACTTTCCTCATGATGTGACACTGTAGAAAAAAAATTCAAGAGCTCAAAACGCCTGCTGCCTTTTTGCCTCGTAAAATATAAAATCATGCATTCATCTTTCAAGCAATCATTTCTGAGAAGAAATCAATTCAGTGAAAACCTCATTTCTGAAGTTGCTTTTTAAAGCTGCTTTACCCGATGGCCGTTTTACTTAAACGTTGCACTGCAGATTGCGACGGATATGACCAAGAGGGTCAAAGTTCAAGGCGCTTTTTTATTATAAAGTATGTCCCAATTGTATGCACACATATTCGCAAGGGTAACTGTAGTATGTAAAGTAAAAAAAAAAAGGTAAAAAAAAGTATGTAATTGGGACCGCGGGATGCGTGCCAAGGGTGCCGGCCCCGCCCAAAATTTAGCCAGACAAGTAAAGGCTTAGCACTGACTCCAGTCGTAGTTAGCAGGTGACTACTGAGTCTCAGTCTGGCACAACTGACGAGCATCACACAGGAAACTGTGACTAAATAAGATCATAAATAATAATCCACAATGCATCGGTGACTCAAGCAAAGGAAAGTCACAACACAGTTAACAGAAGCTGTGAAATCTATTCAGCCAGCTGGAGGTGAAATCTTTCAGTCCTGAACACTGCAGAGCTTCAATTCAACCCCCCCCCCCACACACACACCTCCCCTCTGTTCCTCGGCATGATGACAACACATCAGAAAACACAAAGCAGATCTGCAGCATCACAGCTGCACGTTCAGGCGGATACTATAACGTTCTTGGAAGGTTTGTATATAATGCACGTCAAACACGATGTAGTTTGAGGTCCAATCGTTAATATAAAAATGTAGAAATATAACTTTGTATACAAAATCATGACGAAATGCAAGAGAAATATTAAAGTTCATTTCATGTCTACCTGGACTTTCCTTGTTGTCATTCATTCAATTTATGTATTTCACATTTGAAGCTAACTGCCCTCGTTGTCATGGCAAAAATACTGAACAAGAATTGAACAGGACCAAATAATAAAAGCGTTAATCGTCTTATTATGACTGAACTCTCAGCTGCTCCGGTTCCACTCCAGGACTGGACATCTTTTTCTGAGCTCTCGACCCTTCTCCTCATCCCCTCCGTGCCTCTGAACCTAATCTGCCAATTTAGATCATTTCTCAGGTCTCTCCTGCGTAATTAGACTAATTCAATTGTCTGTTAATGGCTGTAAAGGCTGACACAAACCTGTTTCACCGGGTCTCCGCCGGGATTCATTTAAAGTCCTGAGCTCAGTTGGACATTTTCCTGAAGGGGGTAAAACTGTCGAAGAACGCCTCTTCATCAAATCTGCCACCAATGTTGATGTTGGTAAAAACCACTGTGTAAAATTAATCCTGCAAAAGTAAAAAAGCAAAAAAATAGCTGCTAAATTTATTCAAGTGTCAAACACAAATTAATCTAACATCATTTAGCTTCAGGATAACAGATGGCCTCCAGAAAATCCATCAACAACTTCCAGTTTTGAAGATTTCACAGCCTTCAGATCACTTGATGGAGAAACAGAACCCGCGTATATGAAGTAAAGATGAAGCGATAAGAAAGGGAAGACCAAAGGAAAGAAAAAAATAAACAAAACGAGAAAACACATCCACGCTCGCAGCTCTGAGCGGCTGTTTCTTGGTGCTTTGAGCTAAATGCTAACATTAGCATGCCAACATTTGATAATGAATCACAGAAGATAAAAAGCGGCCCACAGCTGAGGCTGACGACGGAGGACGTTTTGGACAAACTGAAATTTTCACCTGATTTGTTGGAAGATTGAACAAAATAAATAAAGGAAAACCATAAATATTACAACGTACCCTGAGGGAGGATATCAATCTGTGCACATCATGGCAAACGTCACTGAAACCACAAATGTCAGTCTGAACTCGTGCAACCAGCCAGGACAGAAGAATTGAAGTGAAAGCTCACAGAGAAGCTCTGCAGGTTTTCTATGCTAATCAGTCACTCTGTATTCTGTGTAAGTACCCTGAAATCAGAGACTTGTGTGTAACAAACGACCACAAAAGGACGGTGTTGTTCATGAATGAGCTCCACTTTGTTTTTGCGTCCCTGCTCCCCTCCTGACAGCAAGAAAAAAACAACAACAACAATCATTCATGACTTAAAACAAATTATTCCTCTGTCTGAACGGTGGGAAAGTGCTGTCGACAAAATTTCTAAGCCGGAGGATCTGAGCTGTGAGTGGGCATCGGAGGAAGAAAACCGCTGTGATCCTTCTGAGTCACTTTCTGTTAAACCCACTGGATTTTCAGGGCTTTAGCCTTGTGTGAAACCAGAGCGTGTGCGCATGCCGGCTCCGTCCTCGATGACTCAGCTCTCAACTACTCTGCACTTTGTGGGGATTAACTGAGGCATTTGGCAGACAAACATCACTTCTAATGAGCACAGAAACTGCATTTACCACCCCGAGGGCCGCAGGAGCCTCGCATGTGGTCTGTGAATCTCTGCGGAGTCGAAATCACAACGTTTTTAGATAAGAGGTCTTCCTTGTTTTTGTTTTTTTTAAGTCACCATCTTGAACACAAAACAAAGTCTGATTTTGGTGTTTTTGAAGGGAATAAAGGCATTTGAAAGAATTATTAGTTTAAAAAAAAGTAAGCTATAATAATTTAGTTTTTTTTGGACAGATTAGCAGCGCTCATGTCTGCCAGTCTTGCCTGTCCAACAATTGGGTCCAGAGTGAAATATCACAACAACTGTTACTGGGATGAAATTTGGCTCATTTGGTCCTCAGAGAAGAAAAGAAAAAGCAAGAATTTGGGACAAATGAGAACTTCGGTCATTCCAGCAGACGACCCGAAACAAGTTCTGGTTTATTTAATAGAAAAAGTCCTGCAGCAGCCAGATGGGCTGAAGAAGCACACGGATCAGCAGGATGATGAAAACACGTCATTTTAAAAACATATGGACAACTGCTTGGTCTTTTGCACAAGACAACTTTTGGGGAGTAACTTTTTTAGGCCTCAGTGGATAAATAACTACATTTTTTGTTATGTTTTATTAGTAACACAACTACAAATGCCAATGAATTTACTATTAATTTGCAGAAACGCCCGTTTGTTTATGGCATGACTGTTTGCTCAGTTTCTGGGATGAGGTTTAATTCAAATATGAAATATGGTGCTTTACATTGACCTTGTTTTGTTTATGGTTTGTGTTACCTGGTTAAATCTGCAGCATCAACATTTAAGTCACAAATGTCTTCCAATCAGATGCTAGATCCTAGAAAAATCTTTATACAAAACAACTAGATGGATGGATTAATGTAAAGTAATTAAGGAAGAGCCTTTATATAGTTCAATACATTTTCCAATATTTTAAGGGTAGATTGTGTTTATGAAAAAAATAGTACAATTATTGTTTAGTTTTCTCGGTGTAAATAATGAAGTAATATATATTTTCTGCTGGTTGCCCAGTTATACAATATCCTATATTTTTGTTGATGTCAAAACTTCAGTTTGAGTTATTACTAGAGACTTAAGATTTCAGGAAATAACGAAGCCCCTTTTTAACGAGACAATATTTTTGAGTCATTTCAAAAGATTTACATCTTCAGCAGGAACCAGTGCTACAGATAGGGAAGCTGGAAAGACCTCAATAATTATTTTCAGCCTTTTATAAGATTTATTGTGAATAGAAAAATACAGAATGACCAGCGTTTACCTTTAAATCAATGTTCTGATCACTCAGTGATGAACTAAGGTCATGTTTCACCATTCATGGTGCGTTGGCTGTCGTTGTGTCTGACTGGTATCCAGCGTCCAGCCCCTCTAAGCCCAGTAACAAGGACCCGCTGGGCCACGGCTAAAGCCTCCAGCACCACAAACAATGGAGCGGGGCTTTACAGAGGGTCGGGGCAAACTGCTGACTGTCCACTAGTGCTAATACACCCCTATTCTGTCTTGTCTCGCTGGTGTCACCCTTCCCTGACAAACACACACACACACAACACACAGATATGCACATCTAATACCTGTATGTCCCGCTCTGGGGTGGTTTATGGAAGAAAAAGAAAGTCCAGCGCTTCTATATGTTCATGTGTACATCCACTGATGAGACAGCAGCGCTCTTCTTCTTCTGATTCATCCACCTTTCTGTCTCTGCTTTCAATCCCTCTTTCTCCATCCATCCATCCATCCATCCATCCATCCATCCATCCATCCATCCATCCATCCATCCATCCATCCATCCATCCATCCATCCATCCATCCATCCATCCATCCATCCATCCATCCATCCATCCATCCATCCATCCATCCATCCATCCCTCTCTCTCCACCCTCTCTCCACCCTCTCTCTCTCTCTCTCTCTTGCTTTCTCTCTGTTTGTGATCCACACCGACAGTGTTGCTCAGTCTCTCTCGGGCCCAAACAGTCGAACCGACCCCCGGACCTCCTCTAACACCCACCTGCCTCCCCCCAGCGCTGCCTCCCAGCTCTCCCAGCCCCACAGCCTGTGTGTGGGCTGCTGCATCGCTGTGTTTCCTCCTTTGGCTTCCTGCTGTGGACCATGTGTGAGTGTCTGCGTGGAATATTCAGAGTCACCTGGACGCCCTCCTCCGATGCAGGTCAGGATGAGTCACAGTCTCTGTACTGAATGGAGCGCCGCAGCCTCCCTGAAAGTAACCGTGTTGTAAAACAGTCTTTTTTTTTAGCCGGTCCAAAAAAACCCTGCAAGATTATGTCAGACAGTCATTGATTTGATTATAAAACAAAACAAAATATCATAGAGTGGTTGAGCTTGAAGAGCGAGTTGGGTTGTAAGAATAGATTTAGGTCAAACTTTAGTTAAGCTTGGGTTAATCAAACTGTTTGATTAATCTAGTTTGACATTAAATAAGTGTCCCCTTTCTGGAAAAAGTAAAACAGCCCGACATGAGTTGAGATTCAAACGCAGGCTTGTTGTCCACCGTGATCGCAGCACCGATTCTCCTCACATTTAGTTGTACTTATCTTAGAAAAAGCTCACTGCATGCTGATGCACTGCAATTGTTTACGGGTGAGGAGAAGCATTTCCATACAAGCCTTTAGCTGATGCTGACAGCTGGAGTGACACAGAGAGCAGGTGGAGACTCAGAGATGGAAGTGAGGCACATCAAGTCGTCACCCATGCAACACCAGCAGCAGCTAAATCCCGGTAAATCCTCCGATCTTTTCTGTAACACCTCGGGGCCTCACTTCACCCTGCTCTTCTGAATGCTCTTCCTACTGTTCATACAACTTTTGGAAAAAGATATATAAGTATGCAAACCCCTCGGAGTGTGAGAGTTTGAGGATGAGGATGGGTTTGTTGTTGACCAAATATTTTGGGTGGATTTCAAGTTTATGTGATTTAGGATTTAAAGCTCGTTCTGCAGATAAACACTTTAGAGACTCTACAAACAGACGACTGCACATACTGTGTGAAAGAGGAGCAGCTTCAGTCTCCTCCTGCGTGGCTTCATTTGGTGGGAATGTGACTGACTGATCACATGCTGATTTATTTTTACACTTTACTGTGTTCAGTATTTGCTCCTACTGTAGCTCATGCTTATCGTAACTACTGGTGATGTTAAGAAACGATGTCATGTTCGATCAGGTGATCACATCAAAATCTAATGGGAATAGTTAACTGAAAGGTTTGGTGATTTGTTGGTGATCAGCTCGTCTGAGGTTGTCATGTGGAAACGGATACCTGCAATTTTATATGGAACAGCTGGATCATCAAAAATATTGAACTGAAAGAGGATCAAAGTTGCATTGTTTTTATTCATTTCCAGTGAGTCCAGCAGTGGGCCACTACTAACTTATTAACATCATATTTCATAGTTTTATGATTTTTGTTTGGTGACTATTCTGCCCTCTCTCAACCCATTTTAGTTTTCAGTGGCCTACAGGAGTTGAAGTCTCTGTTAGCAACACATTCAACTCAGTTTTCTGGGGCACAGCTGACTTCTGATTGATGGAAAATGTTCAGGAATTCGTGCACGTCCTGCCTGAAGCAGCGGGCTACAGCAGCGGCTGGTTAGCCGAACCTTTTACATTCAGCTCTTGACATCCTCAGGTCAGGTCGTCACCTGAAAAGGTCGCTTAGTTGCAGGTCGGGCGAAGCCGAGGGAAGTCAGCGCCGTGTCACTCGTAACATCTTCAGCTTGCTGGTTTATCATGTGTGTGAATGTAAGAGAGCCGAATCAGTCATCTTCAGTGTAGAGGTGTCAATGTTTATCTTGTCTCCTGAATGATCAGCTGACGTTTGAGTGGGCATTTTTGGTTAATGTAAGTTTATGTGTTTTGATGCACTGATGTGGACAGTTCTTAAAAAACGTCCCTTTTAAAATGTCTTTGTAAATGATTAACCACTTGTTGTTTTTATTATTATTATTATTATTATTATTATTATTATTATTTTGGAAGACGGAAGCCGTAGAATACAAATCAGGTCAATTTGTACAGCACATTTAAATACATCATACTTTGACCAAAGTGCTGCACAACATCAGATAGAATTAAAACACGTCACAAATTGTGACATTATAGACCAATTAAGCAATAAAAACAAACTTAAAAGAAATCAGAAACTATAGTAAGCTTAAACCCCAAACTGTGTATCTTTAATTAAATTAAAACAAAAACAAAAATCTCACAATATCTTTTTAAAGAAAATATGCCAATTCTTTCCTCTTTTTTTTTTATTTTTTTTTAAATTTTTTTAAACATCACGCGCACACCTTTCCCGATAAAGGGGCGTGGTCACGTTGCAGATTGATACGCGATCATGGCGGACTGTAGCGCGTTTACGTCGTGGACATACAACTTTATAACTTTTCCAACTTTAAAACTTTCCCTGCGGACTGCCAGCCGAGTCGACAGTGAAAACTCTGCAGTCTGCATCTGGAAAACCATGCGGGTAAGCGGCACGTTTAAATTGAACTTCCGGTGATTTGTGTTGCTTCAATCACAACAAGCTTTTCTCCTCCAGCAGCGGCCGCTCACCTGGCTCCTTCTCAAGTGTATTGTTATTTATGTCTGCATGCAAAAGTTTCACAAATTGTATTAAGGGTACAGTTTTTTTTTTAATTTAAATGATTCTGAATACTTTTTTTTTTTTATTAATTTTTGTATAAATGTCCTGTAGCTTCATATAATACTGAATATATTTTGAGCGGTGGACTCAGGATTCAGCCATCACTACTTGTTCAAGGCATTTTGCCCAAACCCTGTTTATAACCTCAGTAGAAGAGGAAGCTGCGACATCCTCCGCCTCCGACAGGCTGTTAGACCACACACACACACACACACACACACACACACACACACACACACACACACACACACACACACACAGCCTGCTCTAGTTTCCTGGCCCATATAAGTGCTGATGAGGACATAGCTGTGGTGCCTGATGCCCCCCCCCCTCCACCCCCCCTCCACCTGTCAACAGCCCAACACACCACCCTGAACAGTTTGCTCACTCCTGTCCATCTTTCCTAAACCATCCTCCCGTTTTTATTTATTTATTTATTTTTAACTTTCCCCCTTTCCACTCTCTCTGTCTCTCTGCTGTCCTCCCGTCTGTCCACCGTCTGGCCCAGCGCTTGTTTCAGGGTCCAAGGCCCCCCCCCCCCCTAAATCCTGGCTTTGTGCGGAGCTGGAATGCAACACAATGAGCATGTTAGCTGACACAGTGCTGGCGGCCTGATCTGCGGTGACAGCATCTCCCTCCACAACCACACCTCTCACCGGCCCGCTGGCAAGGGAGAGACATCTATTGGGGCTGGATGGTGCTTTGCTGGCTGTATAAGGGGAAGGTTGGGGGGAGGGGGGGGGGTAATGTGTTCAGTGGCAGGACCAGTGTGTGCAGGTGAATGTGTTTACAAAGCCTTCAGGTCCAGATATGTGCAGGTGTTCTCGGGGATTTTGGCCGATGACACTTGTGCTCGGTTTGGTAGAACGACGATGATGATGCAATTATTTATGGCTCTCACAGGTGCAACAAACAAACAAGCAAAGAGGAAGGAGCGTGATAAATGAAACCAGCTGTGTAGTTGCGTTGCAGATGTTTCAGGTGCTGCAGTGTAGAAATATGCATGAAATGATGAGATGACCAAGAAGTGACATTAAAAATTTTAAGTTAGAATTTATAATATCAAACACTTTGGTGTGATTATGGTGGATTGATGTGCTTCCACTCACTGCAGCTAAGCCTCCATCTCGGCTTTATTTATTATTACATAAAGAATATAAACAGGCAGTATTTCCTGAATGAAACCATCGTTCCCGTCCCTCCTTCAGACACTAAACAGCCTTTGAGAGTTTGCGTGTCGTTGAATGGGAAGTAAAAATCCATCGTGATCGGCACCAGTAAGCAGAAGCCTCTCGCATTCACAGTGATTACTTTTTAGTGTACTCATTAAGCATTCAGGTGTCACGTCCTTTCAGTACTTCTTCAGTAGTGCTCTGTATAAATAATCCTTTTGTTGCAACGGTTGGCTCGAGCATCTTCCCCGGAGAGTCTAACTCGAGGGTACAAGACTCTGAATGAACTCGGATTAGACATTCCTCCGGTTGTTCACAACACTTTACAAGTGGATTCTGCAGGCAGCTCAGTTTAATGCAGATGTGTTCCAGATTTACTCTCCAGGGTTCGTCGAACTCCTTTTATGCAGCTGAATTACTTCCAGTGGAGTTAAAGCTTCTCCGCTCGGTTTCACCCCAGCGAGAGTAAAGTCAGGAGTGTTTTGTGCACGTTGGAGCCACCTCGAATCTTTTCCCCGAGCAGCAGGTGCTGAATGAGCAGAATGAGGCTTAAAAAGGAATCACTGGCATTGAAACGCTTGTTGTTTAAGCACTGAAGAATATAACATTTTAACATCTTACAATCTCATTATCTTATTTTATTTTGATATATTTTACATTACGATGCACTTTTTAATGTTCTGTTTTCAATGAGAGTTTTTAAAAAAATTTTTTTATCAGTATTATCACAGGTTTAAATGCCAATCTGTTGTTTTCTTTTTGTTTTCGGTTTTGTCATGTCACATAACTGTCCTGCATCTACAAACGTTTCCTTATTTAACTCTGCGTCCAGCAGCTTTACTGCTAATCATCTGTAAACACATAGATGTGCACAAATACCCAGACAGATACACGTCGCTATGCTCAAATTCAAGCATGAATAAACAGACACTCAACGTTCAGCTCAGATCAGCAGCCGTTACCTTAAAATACATCACACTTTCTCTAAAACAAGATCCAAGGTGTGCTGCTCCTATTTTCAGCTGTTTGGGATCAAAATAACTCTCCAGCAAAATCAGCTGTCGCAAAACTCCTCCATTATTTACAATAAGTAGTAGAGACAGATTTCATTAGAGCCTGTTTTCTTGTTTATTGGCTCAAATGGATCATATGATTTATTATATATATATATATATATATATATATATATATATATATATATATATATATATATATATATATATATATATATATATATATATATATATATATATATATATATAAGTGGGTTTTTTTAACACCACAGACTGAATACACTTTTTTTGGAAGCTGTCCCATTGGTCAACTTGCATATTAAGTATTATAACTTAATGGCAGATCAATCACTCTCTGGCATGTCAGGCAAACTCAGCAGTATATAGTTGGATAGTAGATGATGAGAAGCATTATCCAAAGTAGAAACTCTGACCTTTGAGCTTTTATTTCATAGCCTGTTCCAGAAACAATATATCATTAACTCAATATAGCGGATGTATCTGCAGGCCTATTTGTACTTTTTTTAAATTTTTTTTTATTAGTACTGTACATCATTTTAAATTCCTCCTGGAAACCAGGAAAGGAATCCCGATCGTTATTATCCTCAAAAAATTCTCCTGTAGAAGAAGTAAAACGCATCAAATCATTTAATACCATTTTGTTTTAGAGCTCTGAAAAGTCCTTATTTTTTAGTTTTGTGAAAGCACAAGTCACCTTTATGAAACTTAAGATAATAATGGATTTCATAAAACCAACGACTCTGCAGTCTTGTGTGTCTCAGACAGAGACACATTGACTCGTCTCACCACTCAGACAGGCAGTCTACTATGTTAAAAACGCTCATCCTCTCCTCCGTCCTTTATCATTGTGCAGCCCCGCCTCTTGCTGCCCTAATATGGGGGCATCTCTCTGCGCTCCAGCCAATCAGGAAGCCCTCCTCGAGATGCCATGGTCCCGGGCCAGGCCTGATGTTTCAGTGAGGGAAGCAACAGGCTGGCTGGTGACAAGGGGCAAAGGCTTCAGGGAGAGAGCGGGGAAGAAGATTTCAAAACGGCGCCAGAGAGTTAAGGGAAGCAGCTGATTGACAGGAGGTGAACCTGAGAGAGTCGTAGGAAGAGAGTAATAAAAAAAAAAAAAGAGTGAGACTGAAGTGGAGGTCTGTCACCTTTTGAACCGCTGAAGGAGAAACGCTGAGGCTGAACATCAAGGTAGGCTTGATCGATGTGGTTTTTAATAAAGTGCCTGCGGTGATGACGCCGTGCAGCCTGCCGACGCCTCAAAGCTTCTTGTTTGCTGCCGCGTTTAGAAAAATGTGCTGCGGGACGCCTTCGGTTACGGCTGGTTAGTCCGGAGAGCAGAACAGGTGTCCCTCCACGTCACAGTTTCAGGCAACTGATTCCTCATTTAATGGAATAGCAGCAGCACAAGTGCTTCTTCAGCAGCGAGGCCTCGGCGGCCCCGTGTCCGTGTAATTTAGTTTTCAATCCGCCTGAAAACCTGTTTTATATTCTGAAATGTTGCTTTAACATTTGGCCGCTCGGGAGTTGCCGAGAAGCCGTGCAGAATAGTTGACGGAGCAGCCTGCAGACTCCACATCGCTGACTTTGGAGAGCGTAACAATAGCGCGCTGTTTAAATGCAAAGACAGTTTTAGTAAGACAGCTGCTGCTTGTGTTTATTCCAGCATGCCAGTTGCTGGTTACAAACACTCAAGCATTCACTGAGGTTTATAACTATCTGCAGCGTGACATGTCGCCGTGCTCCAAGTTTGTCGGAGTGTTTTGTAATGAGACCGAGGTCGAATAACACTTGGAAATTACTCGTAGCATTTATTTAAAGCGCTGGGAGTGCCTGATGGGTCTCTATCACTGGACAACAGCAGAAATACTACAACAACTAAAGAAAATGACTGAACGAATAGAGAGTATTTGTCAGAAATAATATGTTACGAATAATTCTTAATATTGCTGTTTACTAGAGTTTACGGCTCTTTTAAACGACTGCCGGTAAACCGCCCAATCAACTTACAGCAACATTTAGTTTTTGGTAAAAACACAACTTGACTCAGCTGTGGGTGCTGCTGCTGATGATGATGATGATGATGATGATGATGATGATGATGATGATGATGATGATGTGGCTTTATGCTGCCGAGCAGAGCTGCACACGCTCCGTCCAAATAACCCCCGTCTGAATGTTACACACCAGCGACAGCTGCAGTGTGACGGTCACAGGATCCGTTTGGCCCCCCGGTTCCAGACTGGCATGTACGTTGGACCTAAAGTGGGCGCAGAGGCACGGGAGGCAAAACACACCAGCTTTGTAACGAAAGATCCCCAACACACGTGTGCCAACGCGCTTTGCGTTCATGCGCGCACTTCTAACTTCTGGGCGACGGATTTGACGGCAAAAAAAACAAACTAATCGCCTTAATGCGGCTTTTACATAAAGAAGCGTTGTTGGATTTACTGCTTTCAAATGATCGAGATCAACTAAAGAACATATGGACAGGCTTTGGTGAAAATGCAATATTAAGGTGAATCTTTTGCAGCGTCAGCTTAGTGAATTTGAATTCGTCAGATCCACCATCAGATATGATGTTTTCCTGAATAGCGTTTGTAAAGGAGACAACAACATTTTAATACCAACAATACAGTGCTGATACTAAACATCCACCAATCACATCTGGTGTCTGGGGTCAAAGGTCGTGCTTTCCCTTGTGATTTAGTTGGAACTCTTCTGATATATTATTTATTTAAGAAGTATTTAACGTGTGTCCTGAATGTATTTGCTCCATCATATCTGCAGCTTTCTGTGTTTTTAGTGAAACCTTTGGAAGGATCTAAAAAAAACATGTCGATCTTGGAGGATGCGTGAAAAGTAGATAACAAATCAGCAGGTTTAATTTGTGTGTGCGTGTCCATGAAACTGAAATGATGGATGACGATAGCAGTTTCCTGGCGACAAACTTCGGGTGGTGGTTGCGGCTGCGGGCGGGGGTCGGTTTTACAGCAGTGTTTCTACGGGTCAAGTAGGGTCATGAGTTGGTTCAGGAGGGAGACCTCGTGAGGAAGCAGCGACCGCCTCCCTCGGCCCACTCGGCGAGCTCAGAGGATTTCACAGGAAGGAAAACTCGTGTAAACAAATGACAGGAGAGTAGATGTCGCAGAGTTTAGGGAATAAATACATTTCAACAGCATCCCAAATACTCCAAGATGCATTTTAGAGTCTGTCAGGTTTTTTTGTTGTTGTTGTTTTTTAATGAGTTGTGTGTGTTTCTCACCATGTGAGGAGTCAATCTCGGTCAAAAATATCTTTGCTTCCTGTTTATATGGAAGCATTTCCTGTTGGCTGACGCCTCCGGGTGTGTCTTGTTTTGTCCATCTGATGTCTCCAATGGGCAGAAACCCACCGGGATCTATCTCTATAATCTTGTAGGGTTTGGACACTGAGCTGTGGCTGCTTTTTTCATCTAAAGTGGCTCACAGTAGCAGCGCTTTCAAAATGTTCAGCTCGAGCAGCCACAGTGGGAGTCGAAGCCCGGCGGGTCGGAGTCACTGGGCCTCCGCTGCCTCTGGAAGTGGGGCAGTACTCTTATAGTCCAGTTATTATGGTGTTCAACATTATTAGGCTACAGACTGCCAGAGAGGTAGTTGTAGGATCTACATCTTCTGGCTCTATTTGGGCTGCTGGTAAACATCAGTATATCTTTATAATTACTATAACGTGCATACTGCAGTTTGGAGTTCACTATTCACTGAATAATTTTATTTATGATCCCTTTGGTGTAGAAAAACCTTAAAGAGGTATTTCATAGATTTGATATTACATTTTAATGTAGTTTTGGGACACATTAAGACAGAATGGAAAGCACTGACGCTTATTTGCACATTTCAAGTCTCGTAAAAATACGAAATCCTTCATTTATGTCATCTTTTTTTATCGGACCCTCCTTTTTTGGGGGAAAAGCCCATCTCTCTCCGACTTCACAGCGATGATACGTGATGCAGGCTCTCCATTAAAAAGACATTTTCACAGTCGTGAACAGTAAACTGACCTTTACACGTAAAAATGCAACCGGCGCGGTGTCTTTCCGGGAACATTGTTCATTTGGATGATACACAGACCTCGCTGTCAACACTTCTGGGTGGTTAACACTGCAGTTACTAATACAGACTCCCTCGTAAAACCCTGTTGATAGAAACTCTTTCCAGCTTCATCAAACCTGACAACCTCAGAGCACCGCAGCTATCTGCATGTCTACGTACCGATCACGGTGAACTGGGAAAATAGTTTGAAATTTGGGTGAACTGACCCTTTAACTGATTTTTTTAGCTGTTTGACTAGCTTGTGTTTGGTATTTAGGAGTCTCCGGCTGGTGGTTCCCTCGGAGACGACGTGGCACCACGATAGACTTTGGACGTTAAGCGTCATCTGTTTTTATGAAAAATGAAGGAAGATCGATGAAATCACATCTTTGCTTTCCTTCACAGGTCGTTTACTAAAACATCCCGCCACTTCTCAAACATGTTCCTTCACTTTTCAAGCTCATTTCAACATGTATCGCTTCAGGCGTCAAAAAAAAGAAGCTGATTTCTAAATGTCATTGTTCATTTTTATGGTCTGATGTTGTTCGTTGAATGTTTTCACAGTCGGTCTGGTGTCTAGAATAGAAACCGCTTCCCTCCTCTGGTCTTGTGATTGTCCTGAAATTAGAGCCAATAAGGTTTGTGTTATCTGCGCAGGCCGCCACCAATTGTGAAAACGCGTTGCGGTATTTCCTCTGTCTGAACTCTTATGTAAGTGCACGAGGGAAGAAAAATATTTTTGTCTAAATGTGGCCTCTGCTGATAATACCTCAGCCTACAAATAAATCACAAACACATCCTCAGCTGTCCGTCATGTGCTGCATCGCTGCCGCGGCGTGTTATGGCACAGAAATGTTATCAGCATTTTAAAGGGCAAGATTGGTGGTTGTTTTCTTTGGGTGGACACCTGATGCCCGAGTCCAGCCGTTACCGAGCCAACTATAACATCATTAACTTGTCCAGGTCTAATTGGCTTAGAGCGGCATCGGAGCGGGATTAGAGGGAGTCGGTTTCCCGAAACTGCAGCTGGAAGTCAGAGCAGGACAACAAGAAGTATTCATCTCACATCACTTCATCACTTCCCCTGATCGACGTCTGAACTGGTCGAAGGGATGAGTCACACTTTTAAAGAGCCTTTCCTCGAAGGATATCGATTATCATATCAGATTTATCAGATAAGCGTTATGATTTCCTGACAAGTGCCTCTTGTTTTTGTCTGAATGTTGCAGAATATTGTTGTTAATGCTGCTTCTCAAAGAGAGAAGATAAGATATGAGAAGATAAGAAAAGATCAAATAAGATAAGATTGAATTTATTAATCCTACAGTGGGGAGATTCGGTCGTCAGAGCAGCAAGAAAAAAACAAAAAGTGCGCACAATATGAAAAAAATTACAAATACGTATGAGATAAAAATAATTATTATTATTTTAGAATAAAATCACGCACACAGACTATATACACACACACACACAAACATTTTTTAATTAAAAAATAAATAGATACAGTTTGGGATGAATGGAAAAGTTAGTTGTGTTGACTATTCGATGGAGCAGCACCTCATTTTAATGTTTAGTGTTTAATGCAGTGCAGGAAACAGTGAAGGGATGTTGATGTGGTGAATCAGATTTTAATGTGATGAGCTGAAGTTTGAATTATTGGACTTGGCAATTTGTCAATGTCGTTGTGAAGCAGCGTTTACCATACGACAAAAAGCTGTCGGCGTGGAGTGCTGCTCGGGTTGTGAATTGTTGTTCCTCTGCTGCTCTTCACTTTGGAGATCAAAACAGTTTGAGTTGAAAACTTGAAGAAATCCGAGTCCTTCAAGAGGGTGATGAATTAAAAAGCCTTTAATCAGTCGTGGCTGTTCAATCGCAGTAAAAACCTTCATGCCAGCGCGTTTCAGCCTCTGAGGCCTTCATCAGGCCGGGTGACACCTGCAGGAGTTTTTACCAGGATTGAACATCCATGACTGATAAATGGCTTTTTAATTAATCACCCTCTTGAGTGCCTCATATTTCTCCAAGTTTAGGTAAATCTTACTGTGCTGCAGTAACTGGAAGCTCTTCTGTCTGCTGATTGCACACGAGTCCCCTAAACACCTCAAGTTATCTCTAGATGAGTTACAGAAAATCACCTGAGTTACATTCTCACCCTCTAAAATGCATTAAATAAAAACCTTTTTGAAAGACAATAATAATAACAGAATGTAAGCTGGCCTTACATCTGAACATGAACACATACAGAAATGTAGAAAATTCAGTGGATAAATGCTGCAGAGGTGGAGGGAGGAAACTCTGTGGAAACGGGCAGCAGTGCATCGGAGTAGAAGAAGAGCTCAGTGTGCCCAAATATTTACATGGACCGGCTATTTATAGAGACGGGCTGTGGACATCCACGAGTCCTTCTTTGCATTGTCCTATGGATTGTTTTTGGAAGGCTCTGACAAACAATCTCTTCTCTCATTTATGTATGAAGACTTATTGTTGCTTTTACTGACCGTTGAAAGGCTTCTGTTTGTTTAAATAGTGTCCCGTGCTTCATCCCCACTCGTGGGCACAGGTGAAGAAAGTATGTGAACGTGGTTCAGGATGGGGTCAGTTGTGAGCCTACAAAAGGAGTTTATGATGCTGGTGCAACACGGTAAACACACTTCTTCAGCAAGTCATTTAGCTCCAGATTGCAGAACTATAGGAAATATAAATACTTTAATCCCAACATCCTGTCATTTCATGATTTACGTTTACAACCGGCAAAGAAGTTTTCTTGCACAAACTTAAAGTAGAAAGATGCTGTCAGGCCGTGTTTGCGCTGTCTTTTCCACCCTTAAGACTCCGCTAACAAACCCGCCCACATTATCAGATCTACTCGAGACAACTTAATCCAGTTCCCGCTGACGGCACCGACGAGCTCTTAAGCTGTCGGGTTTGTCTCCGGGTTCAGGACTTCACTGAGGCAGCAGGAACTCAGACTCTCTAACTGCTTTAACCACACGGTCCTTATTAGGAATTTAAACATTTCATACCAACCGGGCAGAAGGTTATTAATTCAGTTTTATGAAAAGAGTGTGTTTGTGTAAATAGTCTGGTGGTGTGCAGCGCTCCTGGCAGGAGGCCGGAGTTCACTTGTTCTTTTTTTTATATATATATATATATTTAGCCTCCTGAATTCAGTGCATGGAGGAGCACTTTGATCAGGTGTGTGTTCGTCGGTATGTCGACAGCCAAACTTTTCTCGAGGACAACCGCAGCTCGTCTTCGGAGAGTGGGCCGTGCTTTGTGAGGATATGTGACATCACAAACTGGCTGAACACTGGCTGTGTAAATGTCTCTGTGACACTCTCAGCCTCCCTACAGCACCTAGAGCCGCTTTATAATCGAGGAAGACGTGAAAATCTGAATTTATACAATATCTAAGCTTTTAAGAACCGATTCAATGCAGACTGCCTCGAACAAAGATGAAACAAGTTGTTTATAAAAGCAGGGTACAGTCGGTACGTTGCTGTCTTTAATCTAACATTAGCTTTTCCTGTGTGAACCTCTGGACTCTTAAAGCTACAGTTAACACACTGAAAATATACTCATAGGCTGTTTATGAATTTTACATTTTAGATCCATTTTGGATCAATTCTCCATCATAAAACTTTTTTTTTTTTTCTTATGGATCCTGCTGGTTTTGTAATTATAAAATATAACTGAAGGAAAAAACTGTATTTTTCCTGAAATTAAGCTGAAATTATTATCACTGATTGATTTTAAAGTTATCCACAAGAGTCTATTTTTCTATGTTGACAACTATTGAGGTTTTTATTAAAATATTTGTAAACAGTGGTTCCACACTGCTATATGCAGGCGGGGGGGGGGGGGTTATTGGGGCAGTCATCAGGCGTGTGGAGGCCTGCAGATGTGAGTCTGATCTATAATAAGACTGGGCTGTGAGGCATTTCACCTCCTCCTCCTCCTCCTCCTCCACCATCCCTCCATTCCTGCTCTCCGTCCAGGGAGTGCCACCTCCTCCACCTGCTGTTGTCTGTCTGCCACACATAGCTGCAGTTTAAAGCTGCTGTCAGGTTCAAACCTGCACAAGTTGAACTGTCGCTGATCAGCTTCATACTTTCACTTTTCTTATTAAAAAATACAGTTTTTAATTTCACAGAAAACATTTTATTTGGATTTATAACCCCCCCCCCTCCCAAAAAAAAAAGATTATTCTTAGGAGGTAATACATTAAACTAAAATAACAACAGTGTCATCCTGCAAGTTTCTATCTCTGTCGTGTCCTACTGTCCTTTACTGACTATAAACTCAGCAGCGAACTGGCTGCACCTGTTGTTGTTGTTGTTGTTTTGGTGCACCTGATAAAATGTCAGTCAATCACAGTCAGATCACCTGGATCTCATCCCAGTTAGCTGAACATCTCTGTTTCATGACTATATGACCAAAACTTGAATTTGATAGTAAAAAAAAAAGTTAGTTCATTTGTATTTCTCAACATTAAACAGCACAAATACCGTCTTCTTTTTTGGGGGGGGACATTTCTTGTTTGGTAGATGTGTGAAGTGAAAACATCCCGGATCACAGAAAAATAAATCATTACATGTTATCGATGTGCCTTTGTCACCGGTCGGGGATTTTCCAGGTACTCGAGGTCGGTTTTGATGTCTACATTCTTGTCACTTAATAGTGTGTAAGTCTTGTATAAAGTGTCCGTCTGTCCAAAACTTGTCTTCGTGCTGCTCTGTGACGTCAGCAGTGAATGTGTGGTATGTGTTCCTGTGACCTGCTGGACACCAGATACCTCCGACCCACCCAAACGGGCACGACGTCCATGCTGACACTTCAGGCCCAAACACTCGCTGAGATTCACTCACACACAGATTAGGTTTCTGTCTTACACACACACACACACACACACACACACACACACACACACACACACACACACACACACACACACACACACACACACACACACACACACACACACACACACACACACACACACACACACACACAGTGAAGCTAAGTGACCACATGAAGGGAGGACTGTGAGGAATGAGATTGAGGTCGAGATGTGCCGCTAGTGGCAAACTGACCAGGATAAGAGTCTCTGCACACATTCGATCACTGGCAACTTAAAATAATGAAAGTCTTCAAAATAGTTCTTTAGGTCTGAACCCGGTCTTGATGCCACCGAGCCAAACCACATTACTGAAGGACAGACTGAAGGGCTTGTAGCTCCCAACGCAAAACACACTATTTTAGTACTGTGTTCAGTCTCAAACTGCTTATTGTAAACATGCACCGAGTAGTTTTACAACTTTTATCTAACACTTTTCTTATAGTTTTTTATAGTTTGTGCCACAAACACTCAACTTCATTGGTTCCCGCTGGCGTCTTTACTTGTACCTCTGTATCTCTTACCTCTAATATCTGCACACTGGTGAGCAGTAAAACACAAAAGTAAGTTTGAAACTTCTTATTCTTGACAATAAACAATGAATATCGATTTTTATTGTTTCTCTGAAACCTTTGTGAGACATTGGATGCATTTAGTGACAGTAAAAAAAAAACGGCTTTTGTTTGAAAATCTGTCTGTCAGCTTAGCTGTGAAATGTCTGACTGGGACTTATTATATAGATATATATAGATTTTATTATGTTTTATACATCAAGACAAGACTGAGTGTTTAATTATCTATGTAGCTTTAAATGTTCTACTAATTTCTGTTTCCTAGACTCAGTTAACAGCTCTGCTTTTACACATCCTGGTCTTTCTACTACTATTAGAAGAGTGATTTTTGTTTTGAAGTGACATGCAACTGCTGTTACCATCTTTATTTTGCAAAATTTCACACCAAAATATTTCATTAGAGTTAGATTTGTTAGGATTGCTGGTTCTCTGAAAGTGTGAGTGGAGAATGTGTTCGGAGGGTTTTTGCTTCGGGCTGCAGAGGAATGACTGAGACTACGGAGAGAATGTGAGGACCGCTAGAAGCTTTAGTCCGACGGCCGTGTCACTAATCTCCGTACGCTTAAGCCTGACATGAATACCTGACGTTATATTTCCGAGAGCGCTACCGGCTCTGATTTACTGATATGATGGTGTTATGTTTAGGTGGATGTCAGTGGGGGCTGGTGGCCTCGTTCAAATGGACGGTGCTTTACGTAATAAAAAAAAAAAAAAAAGGGCACTGAAACAATTGTTTCTGATTTAATTCAACTTTTACTTTAAGTTCTTGCAACAACCAGAATAACCTGAGCTTTTGTTGTGTTTTAGACTCTGACAGAGACCAAGAGGACAGCCATGTTTCCAACCAGACCAGAGATCCAGCCGTAAGTAAACCGACCGTGCTCCCGTTCACACCGAAAGAAACGGTGGGGAAATGTTTATCTCCAAGAGTTACCTGCAGTTCATGTGATGTGTGGAAGTCACTTGAAATCTTCACCTCTTGACGATGATTTTCCAAACAGCGGAATGATTTATTTCCAAATAATTTGGAGATCTTGTTAAATCCTTTTTCAGACTTTTCGGTTTCCACAACCTCGTCTCTGAAGGCTTTAGAGAGCGTTTTAGATCTCGGCATGACGACACCACAGACTTCAATTGTAAAGAGAACAGCAGATATTTGATGTCACAGGTTTCACCTTTCACTCCCTGAAGAGGCTCCAATCATCTGGAACCCCTGATTCTTATTTTATGGAATTTAAGGTCTCATAAATGTTTAAAATATTAAACTGGGTGCAATTATGATCATCGAATAACACGGGAATAAAAACAGGAAAATATTGGCAAAAAATGATCTTAGTGGGAAAATTAGATTTTTCATCGAGAGATAATAATAGCACATATTGTTTAAGACATTCAGCTTGCAGTGGGTAACGGAAATTTTGTAGTTAGCGTCAGAGGTCACAGAGGTTTTTATGAAACAAGTAGAGGAAGGAGAAATGGAAAGTCAGGGGTGACATGTTTCCTGCAGGAAAAGGGGGGAGGAGGTAAAAGGAGTTGAATCCAGTTCACTTTGACTCAGTCGACCTAAATTATTGCGGAGAACCTCTGTTGCAGTAATGGGGAAAAAAAATCCATCAAATTAAAGGCAGCACCACATTAATAACAGTTTCTGGTGGATTTATAAACAGATGAAATAAAATAAAGTAGGTCATCAAAAGTTTAGTTCATAGTTAAATTTATAGAAGTCGATATTCACTGAAAAGACTTTTTTTTTAATTGGCTTTCACCTTTTCTTACATCTCTAATAAACCAAAGTATATACAGCACAGGATTCCTACAGACAATTAACAAGGTCATCTGCCAATATTAAACAAATTTAGCTCCTTCATAAATGAACTTCTTTTTTCACAATGCCTCTATATTTTTACAGTTCAGTTTGTAATCAATAACTGATTCATATTTTATACTGTGTTTTTGTTTTACTCTGTAGCGTGTGATCATCACATCCACATGTTAAGTGCACGGTACAAGAAGCGTGACCGCCATAGAGGAGCACGAGTTCACGGCTTCTGCATCTTATTTTATTCATGCGCAGAGAGTTTTGCCGTACATACATTCAACCCTGGGAACTGGTGGATTCCCAGGGCAACTAGTTTTCCTCCGTTGAGCAGCTTCACTGGAGCAGGTGGAAACTTGAAATGTCAAAAATGTCGGTAAGTTATTGAAATAAACCGAGAGAGTTCACATCCCAGTCGTCGAGTTCTTTAGATTTTCCCGCCAGGCTGCAGGGCAGAGCTTCTCCGGAGCAACGCAAATCTCGCTGGCTCGTCGGGTTAAAGAGGTAAAACTACAGTGAAAACTGCCGCCGCGTGAACCGTATCACCTTCTCTTCTGTGGGCAGGTAAAAGACAAGAGGCGGTCGCCCCCCTCGAGCGGATCACCCTCCGCCCCGCAACACAACCCTCACCACAGCGGCTCCACAGACGAGCAGGAGAGCCCCGAGAGAGTGGTGAGACGCAGACACATCCAGCTGCATTAAAACAAGATGCACAACCGCGTGTCAAACATGAGGGAACCCATTTATACACACGGGCAGCTTTAGATAGAAGGTGTTTAGAAATATGTCTTGTAAAGAAAAATACAAGATTTTGAAAAAGAAACTGCAGCAGCATTGCACTGCTTCTTATTGTCATTAGCTGCAGTGTGAAAAAAAATACATGTTCTTTGTCCTCGGTTCCATCATAAAGTATTTTTGTTGTTTTTGTTCTTTTGTTGTTGTTTTGTTTGAATTCATGCCGGTTGTAGGAGTTTGCTGGTTGTAATATTAATCAATACACTGCTTATCAACCATAAGAAGGAGTGACATGAAGTGTAGTACAGGTATTTTTAGTTTCAAGAGCGTGAATCCTGCAGATGATGTGACGACAGCATCACAGGTCTGTTTTCTTTCAGAGTGATGTAAGAGGAAAAAAGATTTCCTTTTTCAGGTTCCTGGATTTTTCTTGTGTACGCTGCCATTGTTTAGTTAATTTAGACCGAGAGGAGTTTTGGTGACACTGATCTCAGGACCTTCAAAGTCACATTGAGAAAAAGTTGACATTTTTAAGAGCTTCATTGTTAGCTGGATGTATTTTTAAGGGGAGAAGTCAGCTTTGTGACTGACCGCCTGACCCCGGCAGCCACCAGGCTCCATACAAACGGGATCACAATAGTCAGGCCTGATCTGCTGAGGTTATCGTCCACAACATAAACAAGCTCTCTTTTCTCCCAGCTCAGCAGAAATGTCCGTCACGACCTTTTCATGCAGCGGCAGGTGACCGCCGGCTGCTGGACACAAAGTGGACAACAAAAAACATCTGAATGTGGCAGATCTGAAACCAGCTGCAGGTGCTGGGACTCAGAGTCTTAAAAAGTAGAAAGTAGACAAGTAGAACAACTTTAGGAGATTTTGTGAAACAACGTGTTGGCTGCTGGTTGTCGGTTTCAAACAGTTGGGTGTTAAATAGTCTGCGTTGCACACAGGATGAGTGGAAGGTAACGAGGTTATCAGGCTGGAATAACAACCAAAACACAACATTGCTTTTATATCACATGAATAGTGCGCCGCTTTTGATTTTATGGTTAAGTGTTATGAACATTAAATAGAGTTAAAGTAAAAGAAAATAGTTCAATTTATGTTTTTAATGCGTTTCATCAGCATGTTGTAAATTGGCCGATTTCTGCTTTTTGTTTTGTGTAAATATCAAATTCACGAGCGAGTTATCAGCTTAACGTGCAGAAATTATGACCCTTTTAAATGAAGATCCAGATGACAGTGTTTCAAGAATGTAAAGCCACATTTGATCAATTAATCTAACAGTTGTAACAATATCGGTTGCACACATTAAATTTCCTTTTCTGAGTAAGATTTTGCCAACAGTAAATATAACGACTATTACCACTGTTATCATTATTATACAAAAAAAAATGTAATCTCTAAGATCGACCAGTGGTGTGCATAATTAGAAAACAGCAATAATTGTTGTATGGATTAAAACAGGTCTTATTCACCAATGTTTCAGTTAAACTAGTGTGTGTTTTTTTATATTGTTGATCATCTTACCCCACGTTATCCGTGTCTTTTGCAGGTGCAGAAGGAGAAGCTCCATGCAGAGCTGAAGCAGGTGTTAAGTCAAAAGAGAAGTCATCTGAGAGAGTCGAGCTGCCAGCTGGCCCAACCAGAGATGGATTCAGAGCCCACAGATGAACAGACAGTACGTTATTTTCACTGGTCGGTCTCTGGAAAAGTGAATCAAGTCCATGAGTAGAATGACCTTTCCTCCCGACAGCTAAATGGATAAAATGGATAAGAAGTCAAGCGTGATGTGGTGTGAAATAGTGTCAAGTCTTTGTGCTTTTAAAATAATGTGTTTCTACCCAGAAAGAAAGAAAAAGAAGAAGTGAAATACAAGACAGAAATTGTTTTTTCATGATGGTGTCCTTGGTTAAAAGGTGACGGTAGAAGATCTGTGGACCAAAAAGATAAATCGAGAGAAACGGTTCCAAACAACGTATTTCTACGATCAGACTAACCAGAATTAATAACGAAGGACCCGAAACAAAATTGAGATGAAATATACCTGTGTATTGCAAGTTGTGCGTTTGTGTCTGTGTGCGTCAAGAGTTCGGATGAAGCCTCCAAGTCGGTGGAAATTGTGGTGGAGACGGAGGCTGAGGCCGGAGCCAGCGGCTACAGCGTGACCGGTGGAGGAGAGCGAGGGATCTTCGTTAAGGACGTCCTCAAGGACTCTCCAGCTGCTAAACATCTCAGTCTACAGCAAGGTACCGGCAGACACATCTGATTCATTTATCAAACGTAACTGGAATTAAAAGAATCCAAGAGGAAATGAAGCAAAAACATGTACATTTTGATCTGTGAGCGAAGTGAGTGTTGATGATATACCCATCAATACAGTTGATTTGCTGAATAATGAACAAATAATAAAAGAATTCCAAAGAATTATATTCATGAAGGGCGGAAATGACTTTGCCAAAACCTTAAAACTGGTCATTAAAATGATATAATGTCTGCTGTGAAAAGCATCTACAGAAAATGACAAAATATTGCACCATTATCTGCCATTATTCTAATGATTAAGCTGCATAAATCATTTGATATCGGATAATCTATTTTGAAACATGTATTTTCTTTCACCTCGTAATCCCTCGTATTCTTATTTTTCTTATAATTTATGGATATTTCATAGGCTGCTGTGTTATGGACATACTCTAAGAGTTATTGACATACACCAAGAGGGACTGGTGCATGTTCTTCCACCCACTGGAGAGACATGAAAGTGAGGCTAACTGTCGTCCAATCCAGTGACGGATGTCCACTGACAGCCATCGACCCAGCAATGTGCAGGAGCCCGTTAACTCAAGTGTCTATTGGCATTAAATATTTAGGACTTAATATACAAGCGATTTATGCAGCGAGCTGAATCGTTTCTGGGAATAGACTATATATGAACTTTTTCACATTACTGTTAAACGCTTCATGCATATTTGATTGGCTGATTTATTTGCACCTGAGTGAAATAGGATAAAACAATCAGAATAGTTTTCCTTACAGCTGTGCAATATTTATATGGAAAACTTGTGATCGCACTTATAAAAACTGGGTATATCCTGATGTATATTTAACAATGGTATAACATTTTCAGTAGTGACGAGTAAAGGTGTGTTTACTTCCTTCCCTTCACCTCACATACATGACAAGAGAGCAGCCTGCTACTGTTCATGTAGATTTATTTTGTCAATACTTTATGACTCTTACCAAAGTAGTTATTTTAATGACTGCTTTTACGTTAATTACTTCTACTTATGTTATATTATTATTGTCCCACCTCCTGATTCAGGACAAATATACATCAGGTCATATTATTTTTTTATTTTTTTTGACAGGATCTAACACTCGATATAATGTTTTCTGTGTGAAGGTGACCAGCTGCTCAGTGCCAAGGTCTACTTTGACAACGTAAGGTATGAAGACGCTCTAAAGATCCTTCAGTGTGCGGAGCCGTATAAGGTCAGCTTCCTGGTGAAGAGGACCGTCCCCGGAGCAGAGGTCAGCATGCGGCCGAGAGTCCCCAGTATGGAGGTCAAAGGTCCCAAAGCCAAGATGGCCAAAATGGTATTCAGTTATTTTGTGGTATGCAGTGTCTCACCTAAGGTAGTGTAGTTTAAAAATTCAGAAACTTTAGCAGTCAGCTTGATCATTAAGAGTCCAGAGACATTGATGGTATTTTGTTGTAACATTGAAATTAAATTCAGAGTTTTGAATAAGAGGTAAAACCCTATGTAGTAGTTTGCTTACACTTGTCTCAACAGATAGTGACATCCTCAACTTACAGGCTCCTCATATTTTGCTGACATACCCTATTGACATTCACGTACGTTACAGAGTGTGAAGGGCACCAAGCCGTTCAAGGTCAAGAAGAAGCGAGGCGGTCGTTTTGGCTTGAAGAGGCTGAAAGAGAAGCGCAAAGAGGAGCTTGCTATCGAGGGAACGCCCCCCAGGCTGGAGACGAGTGATGTGGACGTCGAGTTCTCTCTCCCCAAATTCAAGCCGAGGAAGAGTGCGAAGGTCGAAGCAGAAGGGGGAGCAACAGCCGTGGGCAAGGCAAAGAGGAGGATGAGGTTGGCCTTCATGGTGTTCTGAGTTTTTATCCTGAAATGATCACGATTACAGAATGTAAGGAGGTCTATTAATAAACAGTATGATGGTGGATCTAAAGCAGGAGTCTCCAACCTTTTTTTTTTTTTTTTTTTTTTTTAACTCTGAAAGCTACTTTGACAAAATGAAAAAAACTCTCATTTCATTTCACTGTAACATTTATTCACATAGCTGAGCTCCACCAAACCAGCTGAAGAAGCTTCTTTTGTGTAAACAATAACAAATTGATACTCAACGGACACTCAACCAGTAGCGCTGATGGAGATCCCTGTTCTGCATCGCAGAGACTTCAAATGATTATCAAATGAGGATGTTTTTCTTTTAACGAAACATAACTTATTCTGGTATATTAAAACGTTATTCTCCTTTTCTCTGTCCTCTCTACACACTGTTCTCCCAGGTTCCCTCGCATGAAAGCAAAGGGTCACGCTGCAGCAGAGACAGGAGGAAACATGGAAACAGGACAACTGGAGGGACAGGTGAATATCTCTCCCTCTGAAATACCTGGACCTAAAGTGAAAACCAAAGGAAAAGGACACAAGTTTGGGATCATATTTCCTAAAACCAAACACACAAAGTCAGGCTCCACGTTGGAAACGGGCTCTCTGGAGCTGAAGCCTCCGACTGTCAATATCCAGCCACCATCAGTGGAGTTCAGTTTGTCTGGCGATAGAGACGTGGATGTGGAGAAGAGCGGCTCCAAGATTAACACGCCCGATGTGGAGTTTGTCCTCCCTTCGGGAAAAGCAGAGGCCTCGTTGCCCACCGGGAAGGTAGACGCAGGCAAAGGAGACGCAAAGCTCAGAATGCCAAAGTTGAAACTACCCAAAGTTAGACTCTCACGTCATTCGGATGAGATTGATGGTGGCATCAAAGTAAAAGCTGAAGGGATGCAAATTCCTCACGCTGACGTAAAACCTCCAAAAGTAGAAATGAAAGGAGATGGGGAGATTTGTCTCCCAGGAGCAAATATCACCAAACCTATGATGAAAGGTGATTTTTCAGAAAAACCTGAATCTATTCAAATGCCCTCTGTTGATATTTCTTTACCAAAAGTAAAGGGAAAGTGTGACGTCTCACTCCCAGAGTACGAAGGAGCTGGAAGGACAGCAGTCAACATGCCTGCCATTGACATCGGACAGAGAATTCCTGATGAGGTGGAGGGCTTCTTTAGAGGGCCTAAAATCTCCATGCCAACGGTAGATATCTCGCTACCAAAGATGGGATCACCTAATGCGGATATTGAATGTCCAGGAGGTGAAGGGAAATTCAGTCTACCTTCTGTTGACGTCGCTCTCCCAAAGGTGAAGTCAGAGGATGAAGATGTGAATATGGACTATTATGTCGGTGGAGATGGAAATTTCAAAATGCCTAACTTTGACATATCTCTCCCAAAAATGAAATCATCCAAAGGAGAAGTAAATATAAAGGGACAAGAAGTGGAAGGCGGTTTCAAGTTGCCCAAAGTAGACCTGACCCTTCCCAAAGGCAAAGCAACCGATGTTGAAGGAGGAGGAAAATTTCAGTTACCATCATTTGACATCTCACTCCCTAAAATGAAGACAGGTGAGGTGGAAGTCGACGCTGAAGGCCGCGGCCTCAAAGGTGGTCAATTTGAAATGCCTGCACTTGATTTTTCTCTACCCAAAGGCAAAATGGAAGGAGACATTGAAGTGGAGGGACGTGCTGGGAAGGGAGGAAAATTCAAAATGCCTACTTTTGACGTTTCACTACCAAAGCTGAGACAAGCAGAAGGCCATGTGAACATAGAGGGGCCTAAAATGGAGGGAGAGGGTGAGATCCATGTGCCCGCTGTTGATACATCGCTGCCAAAAGGCAAGATGGAGGGTGACGTTGAAATAGAGGGTCTGTCCACAAAAGGAGGGAAGTTTAAAATGCCTTCATTGAATGTCAAACTCCCACAGATAAGAACATCTGGAGCTGATGTTGACTTGCAAGGACCTGAGATTAAAGGAGGAAAAATAGAGATGCCATCAGCAGATATTTCTCTACCGAAAGGTAAAACCAGGGGTGAGGTTAACATTGAGGGAAAAGGAGGCAAAGTCAGCATGCCTCCTGTGGACTTTTCTCTCCCAAAAATGAAGGTACCTGAAGGAGATGTGAAGCTAGAAGGCCCAGAACTTCCAAACGTTGACTTTTCCCTTCCCAAGCCGGACATTGGAGGCAACGTGGAGCTCAAGGGAAGTGATGGTGGCAAGTTTAAGATGCCAACTTTTGACATCTCACTGCCAAAGGTGAAAACCAAAAAGGGAGAAGTTGATATTGAAGGACCCGAAGTCAAAGGAGGAGCAAAGTTCAACATGCCATCACTCGACATTGCTCTCCCTGCAATGAAATCACCAGACGGGGAGGTAAAGATTGAAGGTCCTGAAGCCAAAGGAGGAAAGTTCCAGATGCCATCTTTGGATGTGTCACTACCACAGATCAAAACACAGAGAGGTGACATCGACATTAAAAGTCCAGAGTTTAAGGTTAACTCACCAGAGGCAGATTTAGACTTAAAGGGAAGTGAGATTACAGGAGGGAAAATGAACATGCCTTCAATTGACATCTCTCTTCCAAAGGGGAAAGCAGAGGGTAAGGTAGATGTTGAAGGACCCTCAGGTAAGGGAAGCAAGTTTAAGATGCCTTCATTTGATGTGTCCCTCCCAAAGATGAAGATGCCTGAGGGAAATGTTGGCCTTCAAGGACCTTCAGTCGACATCTCTCTTCCAAAGGGAACAACTGTTGACATTTCACCTCCGAAAGGAACATTCAAAGGTGATATTACTATTGACGGTGAAAGAAAAGGAGACGAGTTCAGCCTGCCATCTGCAGACATTGTCCTTCCTGCGGTAAAGTTCCCACAAGATGTGAACTTTCAAGGCCCAAAAGTCAAAGGTGGGAAGTTTCAAATGCCAAAAATTGACTTCTCGCTTCCTAAAGGAAAAGCAAAGGGAGACATTGATATTGAAATTCGCTCAGGAAAAGACGGAAATATTGAAATACCATCGTATGATACTGGACTTCCTAAAGGAAAAGTCAGAGCTGACATGAATGTTGAAGGTCCTGAAAAGAAAACAGGAAAATTCAAAATGCCCAAATTTGATGTTTCTCTTCCAAAAATGAACCTTCCAGAGGGTGATGTCAAAGCGACAGGACCCGAGATTAAAGGAAAAATGGAAATCCCAACTGTTGACATCTCACTTCCAAAAGGAAAAATAGAGGCAGATGTTGACTTTGAAGGTCATGGGGCTAAAGGAGCCAAGTTTAACATGCCTTCAATCGATATCACTCTGCCTAAAATACAAGATAAGGAAGTGAGCCTTGATATCGAAGGGCCTGAAGGTCAAAAGGGAAAGTTTGACGTGCCATCATTTGATGTTTCAGCGCCTAAAATGAAACCTCCTGAAGTGGATGTTAGCCTCGAGGGTTCACACGTTAAGGGAGGACATTTTAGCTTGCCAAGTGTTGACATTTCACTTCCAAAAGGAAAAGGGGATGTTGGCATTGGCATCGAAGGTCCTGAGGGGAAAGGGGGAAAGATCAAAATGCCCAAATTTGACATTTCATTACCAAAGGTAAATTTTCCTGAGGGTGATGTCAAAGTAAAAGGGCCTGACATGAAGGGGAGGAAAATTGAGATGCCTGACATTGATATGTCACTCCCAAAAGGAAAAACAGAAGGAGAAATTGAAATTGATGGACATGGTAGTAAAGGACTAAAGTTCCATATTCCCTCTATTAATATATCTCTTCCTAAAATAAAAGCAAAGGGACCAGAGGTCAACATAGAGGGTCCTGAACTAAAGGGAGGAAAAATCAACATGCCGGACGCTGACATTTCACTTCCCAAAGGAAAAGTTGAGGGTGAACTTGATGTTGAGGGCCCTGAGGTGAAGGGCGGGAAGTTTAAAATGCCAAAGTTTGACGTGTCTTTACCAAAAGTGAGTCTCCCAGAGGGTGATGTCAAATTCAAAGGCCCAGACATGAAGGGAGGGAAGATTGAGATGCCTGACATTGATATTTCACTCCCCAAAGGAAAAGCAGGAGATATTGAATTTGAAGGACATGCTGGCAAAGGAGGCAAGTTCAATATGCCCTCTATCAACATCTCTCTTCCTAAAATGAAAGCCAAAGGACCCGACATAAATGTTGAAGGTCCTGAGGGTAAAGGTGGAAAGCTACACATGCCATCCCTTGATGTTTCGCTGCCCACAATAAATTCTCCAAATGTAGACGTCAGTCTCAAGGGTCCCGATCTTAAAGGAGGAAATATAAAAATGCCAGCTGTTGATGTTTCACTTCCCAAAGGAAAAGTTGAGGGTGACATAAATGTCGAAGGCCCTGAGGTGAAAGGGGGAAAATTCAAAATGCCCAAATTTGATGTTACTTTACCAAAAGTAAGTCTGCCAAAGTTTGATGCCAATGTGGAAGGACCAGATATGAAAGGAAAAATTGAAATGCCTACTGCTGATATTTCACTTCCTAAAGGAAAGGCAGATGTAGATATCAGCCTCAAGGGTCCTGAAGTTAGAGGTGGAAATTGGAACTTGCCCACTGTTGACGTTTCACTCCCCAAAGGAAAAGTTGAGGGTGAACTTGATGTTGAAGGCCCTGAGGTGAAAGGTGGTAAATTTAAGATGCCCAAATTTGATGTTACTTTACCAAAAGTGAGTCTTCCAAAGTTTGACGCCAATGTGGAAGGACCAGATATGAAAGGAAAAATTGAAATGCCTACTGCTGATATGTCACTTCCTAAAGGAAAGGCTGATGTAGATATTGACATCGACCAGAGGATTTCTCTCTTCCTAAAATCAAAGCAAAGGGAGTTGATATTCAAG
This sequence comes from Brachyistius frenatus, assembly GCF_029030835.1. NCBI lineage: Eukaryota > Metazoa > Chordata > Actinopteri > Embiotocidae > Brachyistius > Brachyistius frenatus. Next base: position 656,291 of record NW_027210788.1, on the reverse strand, counting down.
TCAAAGGAGATTTGTCAAAAATGGCCCAGAGGTAGATATCAGCCTCAAGAAGTCAAAGGTGGAAGTTTGAACTTGCCAACTATTGATTGAGATGAGGGTGAGCCTGAGGTGAAGGGTGGCAAATTTAAAATGATTTGATATGTCTTTACCAAAAGTGAGTCTACCCAGAGGGTGAAAATTCAAAGGCCCAGACATGAAGGAGGATGTTGACATTGATGAAAAGGACATGCTGGCAAAGGAGGCAAGTTCCATATGCCCTCTATCAACATCTCTCTTCCTAAAATGAAAGCCAAAGGACCCGACATAAATGTTGAAGGTCCTGAGGGTAAAGGTGGAAAGCTACACATGCCATCCCTTGATGTTTCGCTGCCCACAATAAATTCTCCGGATGTAGATGTCAGTCTCGAGGGTCCTGATGTTAAAGGAGGAAAAATCAAAATGCCAGCTGTTGACGTTTCACTTCCCAAAGGAAAAGTTGAGGGTGGCTTTGATGTTGAGGGCCCTGAGGTGAAGGGTGGTAAATTTAAAATGCCCAAATTTGATGTTACTTTACCAAAAGTGAGTCTACCAAAGTTTGACGCCAATGTGGAAGGACCAGATATGAAAGGAAAAATTGAAATGCCCACTGTTGTCTTTACCAAAAGTGAGTTCACTTCAAAGGCCCAGACATGAAAGGGAAGATTGAGATGCCTGACATTGATATTTCACTCCCCAAAGGAAAAGCAGGAGGAGATGTTGAATTTGAAGGACATTGGCAAAGGAGGCAAGTGTTGAGGGACCCTGAGATGAAGGGTGGTAAATTCAAAATGCCCAAATTTGATGTTACTTTACCAAAAGTGAGTCTACCAAAGTTTGACGCCAATGTGGAAGGACCAGATATGAAAGGAAAAATTGAATTGCCTACTGTTGATGTTTCACTTCCTAAAGGAAAGGCAGATGTAGATATTAGCCTCAAGGGTCCTGAAGTTAAAGGTGGAAGTTTGAACTTGCCCACTGTTGACGTTTCACTCCCCAAAGGAAAAGTTGAGGGTGAACTTGATGTTGAGGGCCCTGAGATGAAGGGTGGTAAATTCAAAATGCCCAAATTTGATGTTACTTTACCAAAAGTGAGTCTTCCAAAGTTTGACGCCAATGTGGAAGGACCAGATATGAAAGGAAAAATTGAAATGCCTACTGCTGATATTTCACTTCCTAAAGGAAAGGCAGATGTAGATATTGACATTGATGGAAAGGCTGGTAAAGGAGGCAGGTTTCATATGCCCTCTATTGATTTCTCTCTTCCTAAAATCAAAGCAAAGGGAGTTGATATTCAAGGACCTGAAGTCAAAGGAGATTTGTCACTCCCTAAAATGAAGTCTCCAGAGGTAGATATCAGCCTCAAGGGTCCTGAAGTCAAAGGTGGAAGTTTGAACTTGCCAACTGTTGACGTTTCACTCCCCAAAGGAAAGATTGAGGGTGAGCTTGATGTTGAGGGCCCTGAAGTGAAGGGTGGCAAATTTAAAATGCCAAAGTTTGATATGTCTTTACCAAAAGTGAGTCTACCAGAGGGTGATGTCAAATTCAAAGGCCCAGACATGAAGGGAGGGAAGATTGAGATGCCTGACATTGATATTTCACTCCCCAAAGGAAAAGCAGGAGATGTTGAATTTGAAGGACATACTGGCAAAGGAGGCAAGTTCCATATGCCCTCTATCAACATCTCTCTTCCTAAAATGAAAGCCAAAGGACCCGACATAAATGTTGAAGGTCCTGAGGGTAAAGGTGGAAAGCTACACATGCCATCCCTTGATGTTTCGCTGCCGAAAATAAATTCTCCAAATGTAGACGTCAGTCTCGAGGGTCATGATGTTAAAGGAGGAAAAATCAAAATGCCAACTGTTGATGTTTCACTACCTAAAGGAAAAGTTGAGGGTGACATAAATGTCGAAGGCCCTGAGGTGAAAGGGGGAAAATTCAAAATGCCCAAATTTGATGTTACTTTACCAAAAGTAAGTCTCCCAAAATTTGATGCCAATGTGGAAGGACCAGATATGAAAGGAAAAATCGAAATGCCTACTGTTGACGTTTCACTACCTAAAGGAAAAGTTGAGGGTGGCCTTGATGTTGAGGGCCCTGAGATGAAAGGTGGTAAATTCAAAATGCCCAAATTTGATGTTACTTTACCAAAAGTGAGTCTTCCAAAGTTTGATGCCAATGTGGAAGGACCAGATATGAAAGGAAAAATTGAAATGCCTACTGCTGATATTTCACTTCCTAAAGGAAAGGCAGATGTAGATATCAGCCTCAAGGGTCCTGAAGTTAAAGGTGGAAATTGGAACTTGCCTACTGTTGACGTTTCACTCCCCAAAGGAAAAGTTGAGGGTGGCCTTGATGTTGAGGGCCCTGAGATGAAGGGTGGTAAATTTAAGATGCCCAAATTTGATGTTACTTTACCAAAAGTGAGTCTTCCAAAGTTTGACGCCAATGTGGAAGGACCAGATATGAAAGGAAAAATTGAAATGCCCACTGCTGATATTTCACTTCCCAAAGGAACATTTGAGGGTGGCCTTGATGTTGAGGGCCCTGAGGTGAAAGGTGGTAAATTCAAAATGCCCAAATTTGATGTTACTTTACCAAAAGTGAGTCTTCCAAAGTTTGACACCAATGTAGAAGGACCAGATATGAAAGGAAAAATTGAAATGCCCACTGCTGATATTTCACTTCCCAAAGGAAAAGTTGAGGGTGGCCTTAGTGTTGAGGGCCCTGAGGTGAAGGGCGGTAAATTTAAAATGCCAAATTTTGATATGTCTTTACCAAAAATGAGTCTCCCAGAAGGCGATGTCAAATTAAAATGCCCAGACATGAAGGGAGGGAAGATTGAGATGCCAGACATTGATATTTCACTCCCAAAAGGAAAGGCAGGAGGAGAAATTGAATTTGAAGGACATGCTGGCAAAGGAGGCAAGTTCCAAATGCCCTCTATCGACATCACTCCTCCTAAAATGAAAGCTAATGCACCAGAGATAAATATTGAAGGTCCTGAACTTAAGGGAGGAAAAATCAACATGCCAGACATTGACCTTTCACTCCCCAAAGGAAAGGGAGAGTTTGAAGTCCCAAAAGTCAAAGTTGATAAAAAATCTGGTGGACTCCATATGCCCACTCTCAACATAAATCTGCCTAAATTTGATCTTGACCTCAGCCTCCCCTCTGGTGTGAAAGATAGAGGCCTCAAAGTGGACATGAGTGGTCCTGACGCATCAGGAGATTATGAGATGTCCGGTCTCAAAGGAGATATTAATCTACCCAAATTGAAAGTTAAACATGCAGACGTAGAGGCCGGTGGTGTAGAAGGTCAAGGTGTTTCCCTCAAACTTCCCACTGTTAAACTACCTAGAGTTGACATCTCGGCTCCAAAGGTTGATCTAGACTTTGGCCTCACCAAACCTAAAGGAGATGACGTAGAAGTGGAGCTTCTGAAAGCAGAGGGAGGCAGGCCTTCTTCAGGGGGCAGCTTTGAGCTGCCTGATGTCCCCCTCAAATTCCCCAGTTTCTCTCTTCCCAGGTTTGGTGGGAAGTCAAAGAGTGGTGGTTCAGATATTTCAGGACCCAAGGGAGATGTTTCCCTCAGTCCACCACATGTGGAAGGGGAGATAAGGGCACCATCAGTAGAGTTTGATGCAGATGGGAAGGTCAAGGTGAAAAAATCTAAAATCAAAATGCCCTCATTTGGAATATACAAAAAGGATGCAGATGTGTCAGTGTCTTGTCCTGATGTGGATGTTAAAGTGAAAAAGGGAAAAATTGACATTCCTAAACCAGAAATCAATGTGGAGAGCCCAGACAACAAGTCAAAATACAAAGTGAAATTCCCCAAGTTTAAAATATCATCCCCAAAAGGTAAACTCCCAGAGGGACAGGTTGATGCTAAACTGGAAGCAGATATGCAAGGTAAAGGTGGGTTGCATGCACCGGAGGTCTCAATCAAACTGCCAAAGTTCTCCATGCCAGGATTTGGCTCTAAAGAAAAAGATTTAAGTAAGCCAAGTGGTAACCTTGAAACTAATGCCAAGGTCAAGATGCCTTCTATCGAGCTGTCACTACCAGCAGCTAAAACTCCAGAGACTGAGGTTCTTCTCCCCAAAGCTGAAGTTGATGTTTCAGAGGCTGATATCAGGGGTTATGAGGGAAACCTCAAAATTCCCAAAATGCCCAAACTTGATGTTTCCATCCCCAAAATTGACATGGGCGTGTCCCTACCTAAAGGAAAGTCCCCAAAGATGGAAGGACCTGAAGTAGAGCTAAAAGGAGGTGAAAGAAAATTCAAAATGCCTCAAATAGCAATGCCATCACTAGAATTGTCCCTTCCCAAAGGGAAATCAGGAGATCTCAATGCACCAGATGTTGAAATAGATGCTGATGGAGGCAAATTGAAAATGCCTCATGTCAAAATGCCTACTGTTGATATAACTTTACCAAAACCAAAAACTGGAAAAATTGATTCTCCAGATGTAGAAGGAGAGGGGAGCAGATTTAGAATGCCTGGTATCAAAATGCCAAACATCGACATATCTAAAGGAAAGTCTGGGAAATTAGAGGGACCAGATGTTGAAATTGAAGGAGGAGGAAAGTTGAAGATGCCATATGTCAAAATGCCTTCAGTTGATATTTCACTGCCAAGAGTGAAGACTGATGCCCCAGATGTTGAAATTGAAGGGACGACAGAGGGAAAGTTAAAGATGCCTCACATAAAAATGCCCAACATTGACATCTCTCTTCCTAAAGGAAAACTCAAAAGCACTGAGACACCTGGAATAGAAATGGACAGACAAGGAGGAGGAAAACTCAAAATGCCTTACATGAAAATGCCAGATGTTGATATTTCATTGCCCAAAGGAAAGATTGAAGGTCCAGAGGTGGAGATCAAAGGAGAAGGTGGAAAATTCAAGATGCCACATCTCAGCATGCCCTCTGTTGATGTTTCACTGCCCAAAGGGAGGGTTGAAGGTCCAGATGTTGAATTAGAGCGTAGTACTGGAGGGAAATTCAAAATACCTCACTGGAAAACACCAGATGTCGATATCTCTCTGCCCAAAGGACAAATTGAGGGGCGAGAGGTGGAGATCCAAGGAGCAGGTGGAAAATTCAAGGTGCCACATTTGAGCATGCCCTCTGTTGATATTTCACTGCCCAGAGGAAAGATTGAAGGTCCAGAAGTTGACATAGAGGGAGATAAAGGAGGGAAATTCAAAACCCCACATATGAAAATGCCTTCATTTGACATTTCAGTACCCAGAGGGAAGATTGAAGGTCCAGATGTTGAAATAAAGGGAGATGGAGGAGGAGAATTCAAAATGCCTCATGTAAAGATGCCAGATGTTGATATCTCTCTGCCCAAAGGAAAAGTTGATGGCTCAGAGGTGCAGATTAAAGGAGAAGGTGGGAAATTTAAGATGCCAAACATCAGTATGCCTTCATTTGATATTTCACTACCTAAAGCAAAGATTGAAAGTCCCGAATTGGAGTTAGAAGGCGATGCAGGTGGAAAATTCAAAATGCCTCGCGTGAATATGCCAAGTGTTGACATCTCTCTACCGAAAGGAAAACCTGGCAAAATTGAAGGAGCAGAGCTGGAGATGGAGGGGGAGGGAGGAAAATCTAAAATTCCACAGATTACATTGCCTTCTGTTGACATATCACTGCCAAAAGGAAAGATTGAAGGTCCCAAAGCTGCAATGAAGGGTAAGGGAGGAAAGTTCAAGATGCCAAATGTTGACATAGCTCTTCCTAAAGGAACACCCTCAGCTGAAGGTCCAGAGGTGGACATTAGAGGAGATGGGGGACAGTTCAAGATGCCAAATGTAGACATATCTATCCCCAGAGGAAAAGCAAATATTGACACACCAGCAGAGAAAATGGAGGTAGAGGGAGGAATCAAACTGCCACATATCAAGATGCCAAAAGTTGATATTTCACTTCCTAAAGGTAAAGATACTAAAGCACCTTCTTTCCAGATGGAGGTCACAAGTCCAGATGTTAAACTTCCACAGTGGGAAATATCAGCGCCTAAGGTCAAATCAGCTGAAGCAGAGATTAACTTGCCAACCGTTGAGGCCAAGGGAGAATTTAAAGTGCCACAAGTCGCATCACCAGATATGGACACAGGAACTGATTTGCATGTCGTGGGAGAACACAAAGGTCTGAAAATCAAGATGCCTACAATAGATATCAAAAGTCCGACGGGGGACCTGGAGCTTGATGTAGGATTTCACAAAGGAGATGGCAAGACGGACAGGAAAAAGGTTGAACTACCCGACTTGGAGCTCAACACAGCAGGAACAAAGGGCAAAGTAAAAGGGCCTAAAGTCAAAGGAACGAAATTCAAGATTGGAATGCCAAAGATGAAAATTGGTGGAGATGTTGCTGCCGAAGCAAAAGCATGCAAAAACGGTACCATTGAGGAAATAGGTGGCCAATGCAAAGACGATAAAGGTCGTATTAACATCCCAGTGCCAGAGGTTACACTACCAAGTGCAAGCCTGAAAACAGGAACTGATGGAGAGGGTGGCCTCTCATCATCCAGTACAGAAATCAAGGTCCCCCGGATACCAGACATAGAGTTTGATATCGGTACATCACAAGACGGAGATGATAACAAAACAGAAAAAGGCAAGAAAATCAAAATCCCTAAGTTTGGTGTCCCTTTACCCTCCATCTCCTCTCCTGAAAGAGGGATGAATATCTACGGGCAAGAAATTCAGTATGAGGGTCCTAAAATGCCCAAAGTAAAGAAAGCTGTTTTTGTCTTGGTAAATCCTCCTCAGACAGATGAGGCCTCTGCAAGCACAGGTTTTCTAAAAGAAGAGACAGAGGACGTCAAAGTGAAGATGCCCAAAATCAAAATGAAGCCGACCTTTGGGAAGTCCAAAGATAAATCAGCTGCTGTGAGCGCAGAAACGGGAAGAGAGGAAGAGGAGAAGTCAAAGGGAGGAAAGATGAAGATGCCCAAAATGTCATTTTCTTCTGGCAAATCGGGGTCGTTCGATGTCAGTCTCAAGGGAGAAGGTTCGAGTTCAAGTCTCAACGGCGAAAAAGATGCAAGTCCTCACAAGGGCACCAAGGACGATAAAAGGACATTCGGCGGTAAAATCAAACTTCCAAAGGTGGAGTTGACCAGTCCGTATGGCAAGATGGCTGCAGAGGAGGAAGGCGCAGAAACAAACGTGAAACAGGGAAAGGATTCATCGCCGGGAGAAGTCAGGGGAAACACTAAAGGGCTGAAATTGAAATCGGGCAAGATGGCCGTGGCGGGTGTTACCGAGGAGTCTTCGGAGAACGTGGTGTCGTCTCGTGCCAGAACGGACATGCTGGACAGGGACAGCTCCGAGTCCCCCGCTAGTTTCACCACCGAGTTCAGCTCAACTCAGGCTCAGGCTTGGAGCGAGATGGAGAGCAGGCAGTCTGAAGAAAGAGAGGCTTCCTCCTGGTTCAAGGTCCCTAAGGTCACCCTAAAGCCACACTCCACAGGTAAGGACACCCAAAACAAAGTGTATTATAGACTAAACACTTTTATTTTATTTATTTGTACATCTGCAATCTACAATATGATCTACAGTTGATCCTCGCTACTGCCTTTGTATGTTTTGCTCTTTTTGTTTTTGTTCTATGAATTATTAATATATCATCTCCTGTTTTGTCTCTCCTACATAAGACTAAGTTTCTTTACCCTCTTGATTTCGTCACCCACCCTCCTCTCCTCGCTTCCTCCTCCTCCTCTTCCTCCTCCTCCTCGCAGGCTTCCTCCAGATAACCCCGGAGGGTTCTCCTCAGGCCCAGCGGAGGGGTGAGGTGGGAGGCGAGGCCGACGTCTCGGGGTCGTTCTGCCTCCACACCTCCGCGCTCGACTTCACCACCCAGCAAATGTCTGAAGAGCACCCGGTCTCCTCCCCCGAGGAGGGAACTGTCACCACGGTGACCAAGACCACCAGAATCACCCGTCACCTGGTTACTGGTGAAACGCGAACAGGTGAATCTTCATCAACCACAACAACAACAACAACAACACGCCAGGTGTTGGACTCTAACTACTGAGGATGCTGTAATGATATCTTAAATATATTTAAATTTCTTTGTTGTTGTTGTTTTTGTTTTCTTTTTCTTTTGGTGAGGTTGCAGTGTACTTGTCAGCTAAGCCTGCAACATAGCAAACCACTAAGTAAAAGTCTGTATTTTATATTTTAATAGGTGAGGTATGATTGTGATGAAATACAACCAGCATTAATGTCATTATTACAGCAACAGAGTAATATATACTTCCTTTTTTCATTTTACATGTGACTACTTTTTGTTACTGTTCTTTGAGTTTTGTTAGTTTAGTCCTAATTATTTATCCGATTTTGTTTGGATTTAAAGGTTTCACTCTGAATGTAAACATGTCAGATTGCTTCATTATTTATTGTTGTTTGTGTGTTCAAAATGGGCTGGAATGAATCCTTTACTCATCAGTATTATGGATTTTATGATTTGTTCAAAATGATTAATTTTGAGCCACCACAGTACAGGCCAGAGTAATATTTGTGTAAATATAACTATACAATTGCTTTTTTTGAAGCAGTATCCCTTCAATCCAAAAAGCAATTATTTTCATATTCACCAGAGTCAGAGGCAGAAGTGATATTTTTGGACCTGATAACCTGTCTTGTTTGTCTTGAAGGAAAAGTGTGAGCTTTTTTTTTTTTTTTTAGATAATAGAGGACTCTCATTTTCTGCCATCGGTTTCTATGTTAGCTGGTGCTGTTTCCCAGAGGTAGTCACAGTGACTCTCTTTCTGCTGTGGGGATCAAACCTGTGACCTTCTGGTTACAGGTTGCTCTCAAACATTTTAGGCCAACCTGCTGCTAATCCATTTCATGTTTTTGTTTTTACTGTAAACGGCCAGAAAAGGACGCCACTGTATGTTTGGTGATTGAGGCTTCTGCCTTGAGGTAACGCCTGACTGACGCTGATTTTATTTGAAACTCAGCTGTGACCTGTGTTGAGTTTCAAAACTATCACAGCGAGCTGAGAGGAAATTTGGGGGGTTTTGGGATGCTGTTGGGCTCTTTAGCAAAATCTGGGGAAGGAGCTTTGGAGGTGAAACTGTAAACCTTTATTCTCTTCACCCAAATGATGTTACTATAAGGCTGCTACAGTGAGATTATAGTTAAAGAGTGGTGAGCCTTGATCTTCTTTAAAAGCCATCATGTAACAAAATATGTCCTCAGAAAACAAAACAGGAGGGATCATAAACTAGAGGACCAAGGCATGTTTTCCTTCAATTAAAATGCCTTTATTAATGACATTTCTATTCTAAAAGATACACTGTCCGATTAGTAAAAGCATTTTATTAAGTGCCTTTTCACCCCTTATTTTTCAAAAAGTGTGTCCTCCATTAAAGTATAAAGTGCTTTGAAAGGGATGAGAAGCCTTGTGCTATCTTTTAGATATGTATTTTTATCGTCTCTACATTGAGACACTTAAGCTTCATTCCCAAATGTAGTACTTACCATTTGAGAAAAGAAACCGCTTATGATGTGTCTGGCCTTAAATGAAAACGTCCTCCCTTACAGTTTCTGTAGGATGCAACAATCTGATTTTATTTTAAAAAATTTAAAAAAAAATGTTTTTAGCTATTTTTCAATTGGGGCGTGAAACATTTGAGAATGAACCCTTAACTTTTTATTTTACTTAGTTTACTTGGTTGGTAGATGGAATGAAATTGTGTGATAACATGCATGAAGAAGTCCTGACAAATCCACTCCCACATTTGTTTCATTAACAACTTTTAACACAATGCCTGTTTTGCAGGTGAGAAATAGATCTTTAGCTGGGACACGAGTAGTGACGTATCAAGGTAACACGCGCTGACAAATATCCACGTGTACAGAGATTTTTACCTTCCTGGTTTCATTAAGTCTTTGAATTTCTTTTAGATTATAAGGGTTTCAGTGCCAAGTGTTTTGTCAGAGCTGCATTAGAGAGAATGTTGGTTAAGATGTTTCATCAATAAAATAATATTCACGCAAAAGATTGTAAAATACTTATTTGTTGATGTCTTGTTCTGACCTGTGCAACGGCTGAATGAGTTCTGACAACTTTTTTTTTTTTGGTCAGATTTATAATCTCAATTATCACGTAGCAAGTCAACATTTTGATTTACTACGTTTTAATTTAGGTTCAATTTACCTAAAATTCATAAAATATTTCAAAACCTCTGAAATTTAACAACATTTTTTGACAGTATTTTGAGGTCCTAATTAAACATTTTGACTGTATTTCCTCATTTGGACCAACAAATACAATTTTTTTCAGCTTTTTCATTTTTGTCACGCAAAAAGAAACCAGTTCATTTCTTTTTCTGTTGCCTTTATTATAAAGGCCCTTTTGGATGAGGCCCATTTCAACAGCCTGTTTCTATTAGAGCTATACAATTGCCTTATTTTTGAAGAGTACAGTAAACGGTATCCTCATTTACTTTTTCAATTAATGAGCAGTGAGCAGAAACAGAAACACAAACTGCAACTCTGGCAGTTGAAGTAACTAATTTAATGGTTTTTTTTTTCTAAAATTGCAGTTTGGTGCCTCGTTGTTAGAATCAAACAAGCAAAGACAAAAAGTTATTGCAAAGTGTTTTTGCAGAAACATGACGTGACTCTGACCTTTGACCTTTTGGGTGTAAACTGTCCTCACTTTGTCATTTAATCCTAAAAGACAATCGGTGTGAAGTTCTGTCAAAATTAGCGCGTGAATTCTTGAGTTATCGCCGCAAGCACGTTCTCGGAGATCACGGTGACCTTTGACCACCAAAAATCAAATGGGTTCATCCTTGAGTCCCAGTGACTGTTTGCGCCGCATCGCTACAAGAAATCCTGAAGAGTTCCCATTCACGGGTTTGGAAGAGATGGAAACGGACAACCTGAGAACAAATACTTCCTCGGGCCATTGGCTGCTGCTGACACGCAGACTCCTCGTGTCAAAGATATTTCAAGGGAAACAAATTCTTCTTTACATTAAACCAGAAAAAAAAAAAAAGACACAAAAAGCACATGAATGAGGCTCACTGGAAAAATGTCTGCGGAGGAGGACTTCGGAGGAGAACGGTTAACTATGCACATGGATGTATGACGTCTTCCTATTGTGTGTGCTCGTGTTCTACTCATCTGCTGCTGTGATGATGCTGTGAAACGTAGGCTCGGGGTGAGCGAGTATTGAAGGGGGAGATAGATGCTGTATGAGGAGCGATCAGTGCCACAAGAGACGGAGGGCGGTGAGAGACGAGACGAGACGCACCGCCGCGTCACTTCCGCCGATTTAACACGTCTCACTTTCTTCACTAACAACTCGAACTGCACAAATAAACAGCGGCGTCTTATTTCAGCCTGTCATCGTCCCAGATCAGGTGGTGATGAAGCGGTTTTATGTTGCAGAATGCACCCTTTGCATGTAATCCAACACTATTTTGCAGCTGACGGCATCACCTTATCAACATTAGTCACATTTATAAAACACATTTACTCCCCAGATCATCTCCGCTTCGGTGTCTTGCTCCCACCGATACCTGAAATACCTTTTGTTTTGATTAGTGTGAGTGGTGCAAGCTTTCCATATGGTTTCCTATCATTTATTTTTTGAAGTAGCTTGTCATGTTTGTCTACTAATCTGTTGTAATGAGGTTCAGAGGAAGCAAACACTAATGTTTTTAATCAACGGCAGCACGTAGTGAGAAGATGTAGTTATGTTGGTAATTCTGACAACACCATTATCGTAATATTGTTTGGTTGGTGTTACTGTTATTAAATCAGGTCGTGTCTTTACTGTTTTCTTGAACCCGAGCCAGTTCATTCCAGGATCAAGAGAGTGCTTCACCATCTTTTCTCCACGTAAAATCTGCCGTTTTGTCTTCACCAACATTTCAGGTATAGTTGCTGTAGGTTGACTCGTTGGATCTCTTAAACATTATTGTCGCGGAGCACGAAGTGATGTCACTTTAGGGCACAGCACAGCCGTTGTCATGTCAACCAGTCTGCACTTTTACTACAAAACCTGCAGGTTCAGGCTCATTTAACGTGGATGAAATTCACCCAGCAACCATTGCAGTGCAGCTAATTACAGTGTGAACTTTGTCCTCCACGGTGGACCCATCATCAACCCTGCAACAGCAACACCTGCTGGCAGTTTACTGGCACTATGGACGACTAATGACTTCAACAATGACTAAAGATGTCCTCTAATTATTTTACAAATTAACTCTCTTATTCAATAAGCAGATAGAAAGATACATCGATTTTTTTTTTTTTATTTATTTGTGACATTTGTATTTGATGACCACATTCTTTAATTACCTATAAGTTCAGTCAATTCCTCATATATTGAGCCTTTATTTTAGTCACGGTGGTAAGAATTTGTTTGTCTTAACAGTAATTGTATGGAAGATATTCTGTCTGCTGCACAATTAAAAAGATTTAGCATGTTACCAGAGGAGACAATTGACACCAAGAAAATACGGTATTATTTTGTACGAAAGTAAAAACACAAAACAGAAAGTACGACCAATTTAGACAAAACTCAATTTCCCAATTACCAAATCCATTTGAATGCAGAAATATAATTAATGAGTGATTTTTGTTTTTGTTTTTTTGTGCTACCGTTTTATCCAAATACAGTTAGAAGAGTCTTCGAGGTCGGCCGACATCCAGACTGTTAACTGACCTCATGAAATGCAGCCACCTATAATATACACTACTTCAATGTGATGTAAATACACGAGAGGCACAGACTTGTGTTTTGCCTATAAGCTTTGTATTCTGTGTGTTTTTTCGGTATCATTTTGCTTTCTATATTTCTAGTCGAGTTGAAATCCTCCTCCTAAAAACGAAAAGGAGTGGCATCAACAACCCTCCATACACTTCCGCTCGCCTCACCTCTCCCTGTCTGTGTGGCACGAATCACGCCTCCTATCAGTGAGTGGGCTGCAAGTCAAATTAGCTCTCCGTCATCCTTTTGCTCGCCGCGCACACCGGAGGCTACTGCGGTAAGATGCGACGACGACGCAGCAGCGACGACGAGCCGCGGCGGGTGAGATGATGCGCAATGGCCAAGACGAGTCTGGGAGACGGAGAGACACGAAGATCCACCGTGTCGCGCGCTGCGGGCTCTGATTTAGTGGCTGGGACAGGACCGGATGCGTGTTGGACTGATTCGTAGCGTCAGTGGTGCAGGCCGACTTGGAGGGATGTGCTGGTGCTGATCCTACTTCAGGATGCTCCGGAGCCCGAGAGGAGGGAGAACAATCCGCTTCGTCTGTAAACAGGAGAGGAAGCAGAGACATTAAGTCAAAGGACCTGAGACACGGAGGCATCGACGGAAGGTGAGAATACAATAAACGCGCATCTTCCACGACATGTTGGCTGGACATTTTTTTGGTTTTTTTTTGCTGGAACACTGTGTGGTTTCTCTGTGGCTCATCTTCATCCTAGCGGTGCACATCCGGCTGGTCTGAGGAGGCTGAGGTGACATACGTGGTCCAAACCTGTTTCCAAACCTGTTTCAAACCTGTTTCCAAACCTGTTTCCGTCGCTGGTGTTGCGGTTTATTGAGCCTCTGTGTGTGTAAAATCCTTCAGGAGAGGATTGATGTGTCTGTGGTCACCTGCTTCTTCTTTTTTGGTTTATTCTGTGTGGCTGATGCAACAACTAATCTAATTGGCACGTGGTGCACAATGTGTGACTGCACATTTTTATATAAAAGAAAAATAAGGCCACTTGGCTTTTAATGGATGACCCTTGACAGCATTCACACCCCCATGAACAGGATAGCTGTAATCCAGTGAGCTGAAAGTGAAACCAAATCACTTCTCTATAATAAATTAAATATAAATATTTTTTCATTAGATCGGCCCCAACTGTAAAGGCTTTCTAAGTAATCGTATAAATCAAAAAGAAAGGACTGGATTGTGTCTCGCTGGGCATGATTTTTACTATCTAATCATAATAATGAGCCTTACTTCTGTGTTTTTATGAGTATTCTTTTGTACACATCTCTTTTTTTTCTGCCCCAACTGTGAGTCTTTAATGTCCTTGTTTTGTCCCATTCCCCTGCAGGTTGTTTTGTGACAGCTGAGTCAGTCCTTTGTGACGAGAGGCCGGTGGACAGGGAGGGCAGCGAAGCTCTGAAGACATCATCGCTGAGCATCAGCGTGGAAGAAAACAAACTTCTCATTACCCTCTCTCCCATCAGCGCTGACAGCTGCACGTCTGACCTGGCTGTTTCCTCGTCTTCGTCAGGAGACTCTCGAAGTTAAGGAGCGATAAAAGGAAACAACTGAGTCTATTTTTAATGATTTTTTTTTTTATTGTTCCCCAAAAAACTCAAACATAGTCCGAATGAACTGTGAAGAAAGGAGATGAGCAAGAGAGACAGCTCTGCAGACAAAACATTTTCTGCAGTCGCGCTTGTCAGAATTAATGAGAAATTCTTGAGAGTATTTCATCTAATTCATTATGCCCTGTGGTTTTTCTCTCAACTATGATCTTTTTACCTTTTGAGCTGTCAGGCTCTGAATCAACGATACACTCTTATAGTGGCAGCGTTCCCTCTCACAAATGAGATTTCAACTCAACTTGACAGGCTGCATTTTAATAAAGGATAAGCAAGGACAAACCAATAAAACATAGATGAGGCCAACATCCAGTACCATGCTCCAGCAGAATAACAACAACAACTACCCCTGCCTGAACATGTCCGGCTCCACCCGGGAGATGCTGCAGAAGTGCTCCAGAGCCTCTCTGCCCTTCCCCAGCCGACTGGAGCTGGGCCTGGGAGACCTGCCGCTGATTCGGGGCCTCCGAGCCTGGGCCCTGTGTTCCAAGAACCGGGGCAAAGCCGGGAGCCGGCTGGGAGGAGGACAAGCCCCCGCGGCTCCTCCTGCGGGACGCGGGAGTTCGGCATCCTGCCCCAGGCCCGCCGACGTGTACCTGAGCGGAGAGTGGGGTCGCACGGGGTACGGGCTCCCCCTGGGGCTGGATAACCGGCAGGCTGGCATCGGAGCTCTGGTAACGGTCGCCACTCTGAAGACCTCCGAGGGCAGCGGGAAGACGCAGACCCAATGTCTCTTCCTCCGAACCGAGAAGGGGAGCTGCTTGTACTCCACAGCGAAGCCCACTTCTAGTGTGACGACCGGCGCGGCTTCCAGTATGGTCGGAGGATGGCTGAGAGGGAAGACGGGAGGAGGCGGCGACGCTCCGGCGGGGAGGAGAGACAATGGGCCGACTCCGTCTGCGCAGACCGGAGCAAACCGGGTCAGAGTGCGGTCGGGCCGGAGGTGGAGGAAGTCCGGTAACGCAGCAGGCCGGGACAAAACAGCCGTCAGCAGAGACGGGCAGCAAAGGAGCAGGGAGGATGCTGCTGCCGGGGAAAACACTGCGGATGAAAGGCAGGAAGAGCGAGACAAAGCAGGCCCGAACAATAAACAGCTTCCCAGTCCGCTGCAGGACGGCAGGAGAGCTCGATGCTGCCACCATGTTTCTCCTAAGAGCTGCACGCAGTGTGGAAGGAGAGCAAAGAGGGGGGACAGCCAAGATGAGCGAGAGGGAGGTGAAAGTCCGAGAAGAGGCGTCCCGATCGGACTGAACGGGGAGGCGAAGGGAATGAGGAAGGAGGAGAAGGGAGGCCCGCCGAGCTCCGCGTCAAACCCTGACCTGGAATCAGGCCGGAGTCACGGAGAGGAAATGGCCGAGAGCAACGAGCAGCTGAAAACTTCCCGCAGCGAGGACGACTTCTCGGAGAAAGATGACACGTACACCGAGGTAATGAAATCACAGCGCGGAGACCATCGTTTCATTCACGGCCGTTCTGCGCCGGTGGCGGACGTCTTCGAAACGAGACGTGACACGGATGTTAAGGACGGGAAACGAGAGGTCGACAGCTGTGAAGAAGTAGCAGCTGATGGAAACGGAGTTTCTGATCAGGTTGAAGCAGATGAAGAGTCAGAGACGCAGCGCGTGGACGTTAAAGAGGAGGAGGGGAGCGTCGACCAGAACCCCGCCGGGTCCACGCTCGGATCCGGCTGCCGTGACGATGTCTCAGTCTTCAGCGCTGCAGTCCTCCTCACCAGACCTAACGAGTCCTCCCTTCCTGCAGAGGGCAGCATTAGCGACGGTGAGCGTGAGCCTGAGCAGGACAACAGCCAGAACCACCTTGAAGGGAATCAACAAGAGGAAGAGGAAGAGGCAGAGCCCGGCTTCTCGGGCAGAGGAGAACCGGATGTTTACGGGTTAGAGCTCCAGGAACAAAACTTTGTGGCTGAAAAGAAAAACACTGTGAATGAGAGGCTGAACAAACCCCCAAAAAGTCAGTTCTTCTCCAACAATGAGGAGGACAACAGTCAGCTGGAGGAGAAAGAAGTTTTATCTTCGCCTCTCGGACGGAGAGATCCCTCCCGGGGGATCGTAACAGAAAACGGCAGGACGACCGAGTCGGAGCAGAGCGATGAGCTGGAGTCGGAGGGGGACGGTGTCGAGGGGAGACTCCATCCTGAACGCTGCACCTGCAACCAGCTGGACGGCGGTCCAGGTGAGACCGGACAGGAGGAGAGAGGAGTGAACCAGGAGTCTGCAGACGGGTGGAAGAAAGAGGATGAAGACGCCTCCGAACAAACCGGCGTCACCCGTGATGGAGAGACCGGCACCGACGTCGCTGATCCCCCCACCTCTCTCGCGCTCTCCCCGGCTAATCCTTCCCCTCCTCTGCCCCCCCTGGGATCCATGGCAACCGGCCTGCCCCGTCTGAAGGCGGGGGAGGAGCGGGTGGTTAGAGCGCCCGCAGCAGCCGGTCAAGGAGGCCACGAGGGGAAAAGGAGGAACGGGAGAGAGCCGGAGCAGCAGGGTGAGGAGGAGAGGGGTTCCACCGTGGCCACTGAGGAAGGGAGGAAGGAGAAGGAGGAGGAGGAAGAGGAGGAGGAGGAGGAGGAAGATGAGTTTGGCGTCTTCATGCAGGCGGAGGGAGAGCCGGCCTGGAGCGAGGGTTTCACCATGTCTGCCTCAGTGCCTTGTGGGAGCGGAGACGCTGTCGGTGAGTGTCTTGGTCGTCAGTTTGTCCTTCTGCGTTTCTTCCTCTTCTAGCTTCTCTCTCGCCGCTTTGAGATCTTCAGAGCGTTCGTCTTTCTGTTTCGTAGGTTTGTAACCGGAGGATCTCGGTTAACATCGACCGGGCCGACACCAAAAGGCTTCGGAGGCTTTTAGGGACGTCAGAAACGTAGTGATTCGGAGACGCAAGAGTATCGGAGCTTTTCTGTGTCGCGCTGAAATATGAATGGCAGCACGGACTCGGGGTATTAGTGCAGTTTTAACCTTTTGTGCAGTTTCAGGAATGAATGTTCTCCTGCGGTGAATTTACGTCTGGCTCAGAAACTCTGATTTAATCAGATCTGTCATCAAAAATATGACGTCCTTATTAGTGCGCACGAGGAAAACAAGGTCCAAAACTCATCTGAAAGAACCGAAACAAAACTGCTTCAGTCGGGACCCCCATCAGTCGGGAAGGAGGGTTTGTGGGATTCGGGGGAGCCGTATGTTGAACCACACTACAGTCATTAATAATGACGCGAGACTCGGCCACAGTGCTCTGAGCAAGAATTGCAAATGAATGACTGAATTAATAATCTGACAATATGAGGGCTCGTATAAACCCGACACCGTCCCGATGCAGACTCACACAGGTACGTGAGGTCCGGGGGCCTTTTTGTTTTTCTCTCCCGGCCGTTGCTAATCAGCCATTAGGGTCCCTCATTCTGCTCTGTTTAGCTAATCACCTACAGTAAGTCACTTTAAGCCGTCTCCACGTCGGGGTCATGAGAGGCTAAGCCGAGGTTTACACAGCGTCGATGTCTGCGTTTTCTTCTGCTCAGAAACATTTCTGTAACTTCTGAGTGTTGCTGATGATTCATCTGTCGGGACGAATGCACTCGGTGGTCGGCCCACATCGACAGAGCGTCCCGTGTGTGAATTGGCATCAATTAAAGGAACATTCCAGCGTTTTTTTTTTTTTTGCAAGTTTTAACTCCTCAACTTCCAAAAGAGTTGCTTCACCCACATTACAGATATGAATCCTTTTCCACTTGTCTGTTCATGCAGATTAGTCTGTTCTGGTTTTTTTAGCTGAGCTCGAGAGACATTCCCATCACTGCAGATAAGAACAACGGAAAAGTATTTCAAATGAAACGTTTTGTCGTATTTCAGTGCCGAGAACATCCCAAATAACATTTAATCTGTCTTCGCTGTATCGAGGTGGAGGCAGATATACTTTTTGTTATTCGTGTAACCGTATGTCCCCTTTAAACCACACTTGTTCTGAACAGTTTAGTTCATTTTCAAATGCACCACGGCAGCCATGGACTTCATCGTACTAATACATCTTGACAGGCTTTTAAAACATCCCTACGTCACCATAAAACCAGCAGCATCACTGCGTCCGGTTGTGGCAAATTTGAAGAAGGTCCCTTCAGGCGTTTGCTGTGAAATCACATTCGCAAGAACGGGAAAGATGCGAGGTCGCCGTGACCTTGACCTTCAAGCTTTGACAACCAACGTTGAATCGTTTCATTGCTGAAGCGTAGCGAAGAGTTTTCGATAAGTTTGACACAAAATTCACTCCAGGCATTCCTGAAATTTGGTGGACAGCGAACATGACCTTTGACCTTTGACCACCAACATCTTATCAGTTCATCCTTGGTATGAAGTGAATGTTTTTGCTGACTTCATGGACTTTTAAATCCGGCACCTCGAAGACATTTATGAATAGAACGATACAGTTTATCATTAGTAGTGTCGGCGAGTCCGGACCAGAACGTAACTGGATGAAATCTAAAACTCGGTTGACCAATATCGCCTTTAATCTTTGTGATAAATCGGTGGAGTTGTTTCTCGCCTTGCTAAGCGCCACTTTACCCGCACGGTGGAAATGAGATTCTCGTCTGTCCTGACCTGGATTCCTTGCAGATCCCTCCGTGGTATTAATCATTCACAGTTGGGTTAAGTGAGGGGGAGGAGGCGAGCGGGGGCTGAGGACGTTAAGCTCCCGCTAACCTCGGGTTGTAGGGCAGCGGGTGAACGAGAAACAACACACACACACACACACACACACACACACACACACACACACACACACACACACACACACACAAAAGACAAAGACAAGTGAAGTGTCTGACAGATACGATATGCAACGGAGAGTAACACATAACGGTGTCGAGGCAGAAGGAATCAAAGGGACATGCAAATATTCCCCAAACCTTTCCTTGCAGTGAGATGTCGCAGTGTGATTTCAAGTCGAGGTCACGAACGCGAACGGCAGCGGGCAACTCTTAAGCAACAGCGGGACACATTCACAGCGACGGGATTAACAGAATATTAAAAGACAAATTGTCACTCGGTGCCGCTGGAAAAAACAAAACAAAAGGGAAAAAGCAAAAGCTTCACCAACACTCGGATGTTGTCGGGGAACATCAGACTGTAACTTTGAAGCAGCAGGAAAGTGTTCATGGAGGTGATCGTTTAAATTTCACTTCTTTCACTGTAGGAGACATCTCGTAATGCTCTAATAATTAAACTAATGTCGAATGGCAGGGGCTTCATAATAGAGAATAATAAATGCTACTAGATACGTGTTAATGTTATTCCCCTTCGTTAGTCATCTGTCTCAGATGTTCAGCTGGTTTGATTGAGGGCGAAGTCTGCATGAGACATGACGACTATTCACAGCACGACACCTCGGGGACATGTACAGTACAAACTGTACACTAATCGTGTGTGTGTGTGTGTGTGTGTGTGTGTGTGTGTGTCTCTGAAAACAGCACTTGGAGACCACGCCATCCCCAGTGAGTCGACCCACTGCGCGCCAGGCTGGACGGACAGCTCGTTCCACCAATCAGACGACACCTGGACAGCCTTCCCTCAGGATTCGTCGGATGAAGGTGGAGACGCCGCGGAGCAGTGGTGGCCAACCGGCGCCGTGGAGGAGAGGAGAGACAGGCTCTCGACCAATCACAATCTGGTACAGTTGGACCATCGGGATGGCTTTTCATCACATCGTCCTGTTTGTTGTGTAAAAACTAAAGTGGCCATCGCGGGCGTTTCTCTGAGAGTCCCTTTCTGATTGGTTCATTTCAGTCATCAGCATTGACTTCCTGTCTCACTCGGTGAGACTCTGTGAACGTAACACCCGGTTACACTTCCTGTTTCATCGACCGCTGATGATATATGAGAAGTTCAGTCTCCTGTGGACGACACGGAAGAGACAAAAATATTCCTGGGGAAGTCTGCGCCAACTGATTGATAAAGATCAATAAAACATGTGCACTAATTTGACAAACCGTGTTTACGCTTGAATCTCCACATCAGTTTTTTGGACGTCTCCCGTCCAGCAGGATTTATTTCGGTGTCTCCTACGTTGGTCAGTGATTTTAATCCAGTCTGGAGTGCACACGTCTGTGACCAAAAAAAATTTATAAACCTCGTTGGCAGACGTGTTTATGAGGCATGTTGTCCCCTTGCGGCGTTACCATGGAAACACGGCTAGTCCCGACACAGCCCTGCAGGATGGGGGCACTACATTTTTAGACTTCAAATGAATCAGTATTTGGTAGGACTGTACGACTCGCATTAGACCAGTCGAAGCTCTAAAAATGAAACAAAATAAATGAAGAAGAAGAAAAAAAGAAAAAGGCAGCAGCCGCTGCAGGGAGAGTCTCCCGGTGGACGGGAAGCAACGCTGCAAAGATGCAGATGAAAAATGAGCTTTGCCTGTTTTTCCTATCGAGCGCTCGAGTAGTAAAAAAAAAGTCTTTCTGTATTTTATATATCTGCACTTACCTTAAAAGTCTGACGTTGAAATAGTCGAGAGAAGAAAAACGTGGTTTGTGTGGCGTTGCGGTCGCAGTTTAAATGGTGTTTGTCTCTCCTGCAGGCGGCCGTCTTCTCCGACGCCTTCCCCTCGCTGCCCGGCTCGTCCTCAGCTGACCCCCGCGACCTCAATTCAGTTCCCACCCTGACCCAGCTCCTCAGGGCCGGAGCCAGCCACGAGCAGGGGTATGTCCAGCGTCACGACTCAGCCCGCCGTGTGTTTGTTCATTTCACAAATCGATGTGCTGCAGGATTTACTGCGTGGCGACGCATTCCTCGTCGGGTCGCAGGGAGACCCTGCACGAACCGCCCGTAATCAGTTTTAAGACTGGAGAATACTTTCCTGTCCGACACTCATACTTCCCGTTAATCTTAACGTGGCATGAAGACAGCGTGGCAGCAGCCGAGCAGCCAAACAATGATATCAAAGTATATATACATATATGAATCCAGTCAAGAAAACAGTGAAACAGTGAAACAGTGTCTGTCACTCAGTAATAAACTGAATTAGATGTGGGGTTTTTTTGGTCTCTAATAAATTGCATCGACACTTTTTAAATAAGAGAAGAGACCAAATCAAACGTAACATTTACTTGCAATAGAATAGCAGAAAGCAAAGTGGCTTTTTTTACAGACTGAAAAAAGTGAAGGCGAAAGCTGCTGCTTTTATATTTCAAGCGATCCTTTCCGTACTAACACCGACACCTCATTCTTATCATGCGTTTTTATATTTGCTCCTCTGATGATACGCTGTCCGGCTGCTAACCGCGTCCTGCGCTGGCCCGCGAGGGAAAATGAATTTGAACGTAAACTCACGATAAAGTTTTATCGTATAAATTCACCAAAGTTTTTGTAATCTTTGTTTCCTAAACATAAACACTTTTCTTATATGGACTTACTCTCATTTTAAGAACTTGACTCGTGTTGTGTTGGTCTAAAATCTTCCACGTATCTGTATTTTATAGCCTCTTATTAAATAAACCACCAGATTGATTTCCGATTTAAATAAATGTTGCTTTAATCTTTCAGGACCAGTAGTGAGTTATCAGTGTGCAGCCACGTGCATCTTTCACTTTCTCCATTGAGGTTTGTTTTGGGAGTTTTCAGTATCTTTCTCCCTCCTGCAAAGTCAAATTCAATATTTAAAATGCAAAAATTTTACATTTCCGCTTCTTGTTTCTGCTGATGGAGACCCAGGACGTTATGAGAAATATCATTTGATGTGTTATTGTAATTTCTTGTGTTGAAATCAAAGTGGTTTTGCCGAGTTTATGTGTAAATGTTAAAAATTGTGGCCACCAAGTGGTTAATGTGGTGAACTGCAAGTTGAACTATTGTGATTAATAATCACGTTAAAGAGGAATAAAGTTTATGTGTTTAATGCAACTTACAGTTCAACCAATTTGAATTGTTGAAATATGGACATTTGTATATATATATTCATGTATGTATATATATATATCAGTTTTATTAACATAAATGAGCAGTTGATGAACAGATGAAGTCCGCACAGACCTTTTAAGTTTCAGCTATCCTGCTTTGAAACATTAATCTGTAAATCTGTCACTACATCTTAAGTTGGTGGAGATATGATGAAGAAAATATGATGGCGTGGTTTTATGCACAATATCTAATCGTGAATTTAAAAGAAAGTGATTGTCTGTGTTTGACCCAGCAGGGTGTTGGACACTTTCCATGACTTGAACAAAATGATTGGCCAGAGATACAAGAGAGCCAATGGTGTGTCTCGTGACCTGCTGCTGAAGACTTTACACCTGGAGCAGCCCTATAATGTGAGTAATTACACAATTATAGCACCAAGATTGAGGTGGTAACTACTCTTTTTTTATTATTATTTTTAATGTCTTATAGTTGAAGCCCCATGAGACAAATAGTAAAAAAACAACAACGGTGTTTTTTTAATTAAAGTTTATCTTCATGTAATCTTGATTTACTGGTCATGAAATGCTGCATGTTGCACTGTAAGTAAATGAACTGATAAATCACGACCGTTGAATTAACTTGCCACTAAATATGCTATGAAATAAAGGTTTATAATTAATGTTCTGGATAAAGTCAATAGAATTTCAGATGTCGGTTCGTTTCTTTTCTTCCAAGTCTTCAAAAATACTAAATTCTTTGACTCGATGATAGAAACCTGAGTCAGGTGGTACATTCTCACGTAGAATAAAGGATTTTTACATTTTTGCTTGATAGATAATTAAACATGAATTAATAACCAGATTTGTTGTTGACTGACTATAATCCACTCGTCTTTAGTAAACTACAGTGAGTCACGTCGCTGATTTCAGCCGTCCAACATCACATCGTGGTTGTTTTCCTTTTGCAGGAAATCCGACCCGCTCTCTGGGCAGCCAACCGCCGGCTCTCCCCCGGCCTCCCCTCGGCCAATCAGCACGCTCAGAACGCCGCCGCCAAGCGACGGCTGTCGTACGACTACAACAGAAACATCGTGGAGTAGCTGCGCGGCTTCATCTCCGGACCGCCGGTTTCTGAAGACGCCGATTCACGACACGTGCACTTTCTGCTTGTCGAACACTCGATCGACCTTTCGACTCTTTGCACACTCTCCGGTTATTAAACGCCCGAGCCGACGAAGAAGACGCGACCCGTGGAAAATGGAGCGACCCGCTTCGGTGGTGTTTCTGGTGATGTGTACTGGTGGAGTGTTTTCATCCTCACATGTCCACCACCACCAACCTCCCATTTTGAGTTTCCTCATCAACCCTAGAAAACCACGTCGTCGGAGATCGTTCGGAGCACGACGACCTGCAGTTACGAGGTTCTCGCCACCGTGCCGAAGGACGAGTAAAGTCTCCCTCCTCTTCTATTCACATCTGGGAACATTCAAGTTTTACTTCAACAGAAATATTTGCCTGAGCCGGGAATAATCTTACTTAGTACAAAGTAACATCGCCTCCTTTTTGTAGTTACGGCTTGTTTGAACATCTGAACTCTGTTAAGCGAACTAGCACGTTTCCTCCGACTTCTTTTTCTCTTCTCGTGTACTTTTTTTGCGAAAAACGGCTGTTGGGTTCTTGTCGCACAGAAATGGCAGAAAATAACAAAATGATTTCTGTTCGGCTTCATCGATCACTCAAATCAGCAGCCGGTATGTACAGCAGGACTTTTCCCCCAAAACATCTGAAGTTATATTTCCCGTCCCGATAACCTCCAGAAGCTCCAGTGAGAGAAGAAGAGGCGTTTCCGTCTGTCCACACGGTGGCGCGACCCTTCGTAACATCTGCTAATCTTTATTCAAACATCATGTCACAGGTCTCCATCTCACAGTGGTGCATGTGCGTTCGTTGTGTATTTGCTGCAGAGGAGCCGGCGACAAGAGGCGCTTCTTCAAAAAAAAAATTTAAAAAAAAAAGGTTTTGTTTTTTTGGTTCCTCAGAGGAAGGAGTTTGTCTTCCAGTTTTAGTGCCAGCAGCAACACCAGTGAAAGCGTCCACGTTTACAAGGTTACAGAAGTGAAGCAGACGCATTCATTCAGTAAGAAATGTTTGTCTCGTTTCTCAAACACACTGAAGTGGACTCGAACAATAGCACGAGGTCTTTCGCTCTTTTATTTATTTTTGTATTTTTTCTTTCTCCTCTGTGATCTTCTGTCTGGCTTCCCGTCCGACTCTCTTTCAGTCCACTTGTTTTTTTTGCTCAACACTTGTTCTGTAGGTGAGTCCACTTCACGGGCAAAACTTGAATCTAGCTGCCAATCAAAACAATATTTTATGAGAATATTGTTCACATTATCGCAATGATGCACTGCTTCTTTTTTTTTTTTTTTATTCTTTTTTTAATTTTGACATGCTGTTACTTACTATCACCTCCGAAGGTTTATTTGCCGTTATGTATATTTCACTGGTCAACTCAGTCATTTGTGATGAAGTTCAGAAACGTGTGTGTCTGCCATTTGTACAAACTTCAAATTCCTGAAAAAGATGAATATTTTCTGATCTGATCTGATGAGGAAGACGGAGTTGTCGCCTCGTCAGCTGATGTAATAAAATGATACTGCGTGTTGGCTTCCTCCTGACATTCACAAGGATGTGACGTGCTCATTTGCAACGGAGATAACCACCAACTGACAAGCAAGACAGGCTAAAAACACCACGAGACAAGCTGTTCGAGGCCGACTCCTGAACATTAAGAAATCTCATTTCTTGTCTTTTATAAATATTTTGTGAAATGAACAGACCATGCTGTAATAAAATGGACGGGAGGGGCCGGACCTAACGTGATTTAGCTGAGGTCTTATGATTTCATGGGAATATTTTGTCCAAGCTAGACATTCAAACTTCTCCTTCTTTGCCTCTGGAATCTGAACTCAACCTTTAGCATCACCCAAATTATCATCAAACTTTTTCACTTTACAAAAATGGTGTTTTCAGGTTTACTAAAAGAAAAGAAGCATTCACATCACGCCTCTACAAGTCGGTCAGTCCTTTGCTGAGAAGAAAAGTAAACAGACTTTCATGAATCCCATGACATCGATGATTCCCTCATGGTTGACGATGTGGTTGACGTGTCTATTTGATGCATTGCCTTGAAATGAGATATTAATGGTGCCCAGGGGCTGAAAACAAGGAATTTGATCATCTCTGATTTTTACAACATTTTTCTTTGATTTCTTGCCAAATGTTTTCAGTTTTTTTTTTATCCAGTGAAATATCTCCTGATGAAGTAGCTCGTCAGGAAGAATTACAATCATTGTGGTGACGCCAGACTCAGGGATTATGTGTTTAGTGCTAATTAATGCTAGCATGCTAAAATACTAGTGGTAAACATTACCTGGATTTTATTATTTTTTTAACAGAATTTAAATCCTGTAGTGTTTAGCCTAAAACTCTGTGGCACCACCTACATTACATGTGAAAAGGAAAATGCATTTAAGAGGCACTTACTGCAAAAAGAATTAGTAAAAAAAAAAAAAATCATTGTAAAATAAAACAGAACATCAGGAAACATGCTTAATATTTACTGAACTGGACAAATCTTGTATGAAATGTGGCACAAAAACATCTTTCTAAAAAGATGAAAGTATTATGCTGGTCACAAGTCTTCGGCCTGTAGGCAGAACACCACGACAGCCTGACTGTTATAACACAGAAGCAAACAAACACAGCGAGATATCTTTAACCGAGAGGTCTTGAGTATTAAAACAACACGCAACATACCGAGACGTCTGTTTACGTGTCATCATTCATACACGTTTGTGCAGACAGCGAGTTTAGTTTAAGCTGCTATGAGTCATACTGAAACCAGGTACAGTACCACACTTCCTTCTGTAAATAGATGTATGCGGTGGGTCTCTGCTATTTCTCAATAAGTTGCACTACATCCGAAGGCTGAAGACTTCGACTGGTTGACATTATAAAATGATAAAAAGCCAACATGAGCCTGATTTGCTGTATGAAGTGCCACCGACATGTTTTCCCCTGTGAGATCGGTGAGGCACTTCTGTGGTCCGGAGAGAGTTGAGCACTTTTATTTGCTGAGTCAGAGCAGCTGCCTGCTGCACCGTGATAGCAGAGCTTTGTACTGCGCGGTAGAAAACAGGTCTACGGGCAGCAGAGCGGCCTGACCTCACATGAGTCAGCCGGCCTTCTGCACAAACACCACACAAACAAGACAGCGATTACTTCCTGGAGAAACAGAGCAGGATCGGGGGGGTTTTCTTGTGCTTGGCAAACGTGCACCGGGTTACAGCCCGACAGTGCAGGAATTTACATCTGAGCAGCCTGTGAACTCAAATTTAACCGTATTTAAAGGAGTAGTCCAACATTTTTGGGAACTCTTCACTCTCTTGCCGGGAATCAGATTAGGAGATTAATACCTCTCGAGCGTCGGGAACCTTGGACAGACCTTTTCAATGGCAGCCTTGTCTCATTAGGGAAAGCACAGGTGGAATTACTGGTGGCTCAGTTCTCATTCATTGTGCCTGTAAGCCGGGACGGTGAACCTGTATGCGCTGAAGCAGGAGCTCCTCTTGAGTCATTAACACACCTGCTGTGGCAAGACAGGACGTCTGCAGTGAAATGGGCCTTTGAGATCTTGTTATCTTTGCACCAAGGTGCATTTCCAGCCTTCATGTAACTCTCAGAAAAATAGCAAACAAGGACCGTCTCATTATTCCTGACTGATCCTCGTGGGAGAATATGTTCTCTGTATGTAGAATATTTAGAAGCGATGTGCAGCCGTAGCTCCTGCTCTGAATAAAGAGACTTGCTCAAGGTGGAGGGCGGTGCGTCATACACTACGTAATACTACACACTAGGTTATGGAAGTTTCAAACTAAAGGAACCGGAATAGAAACCCAGAACAACAGATAAAGTTGATCTGAAAGTCTTGCCCTTACACTTTAATGTGGAGCTGCCCGTAGCTCATGCTTCATAACTAACATTCATAAATTTGACTATTTCCATTCCAATTTTGCCACAGTTCGGTCTTCATGCTAAAAACCTTTTCATTTTTCTGAGCAGCGTGACGGCCGTGGTGAAGCAGTTCGGCGATCATTGAGGAGAGAGCGGTTCACTAATCCAGACCAGGGTTCAGTTTGAAGCTCAGGGACAGTAAAAACTTCAGCAGACATTCAACTCACAAAAACACCATTGAACGAGTCCAAAAATAGTCAAATGATTTAGCAGCTTTTATGTAGTCGTGTTCAGGATGCGCAGAGCCAGACAGCATCTGACTGCAGCCCACATGTTCCACTTTCTACCGGTCTAAATAGCGTGCAGTGATGGAGATGAACCAGACACAACTGAGTCACAGCATACAGCAACATATGGAGACAATGCACTCTGCGCACACACACACACACACACACACACACACACACACACACACACACACACACACACACACACACACACACACACACACACACACACACACACACACAGAGAGAGAGAGAGAGAACAGATGCACTGTAGAGATAAGTAACTCTCAGGAACTATAATACGACACAGAAAGAAGATCTACTATAAAAGAGCAGCTGTGGACGTCAAAGAAAATAAGAACACGTCTTATAGTTCAATGGAAATATGAATAATAATATAAATCCAGATAAGTCAAACTGATACTTAAAAAAGGAGCATGAACCACACAATGATTTCAAAACAGTGCTAATGTTTGTCAAACGACTATTTAAAAAAAAAAAAAATTATTATTTCTTTAAAAAAAAAAAAAAAAAAAAGGTTCTTTTGGTTGTATTAAAGTAAAATGACAGAGAAAAGTCCACCGTGATTAAATGATGTGCTCTTCGTGCCAACACAGAAGGGTGATTCCGACCCGGGCTCGGAGCTGGACACACCCTCCTGCGTCTCATGTGGGAGGAGGATCCAACGTCAAAGGAGGGATTCAACTTCAATTCGGACAGCCCCCCCCCCCCCCCCCCACCCAAAAAAAAAAAAAAAGTTCCCTCAGAGTGGAAGAGAAAGAAAACTTGGCTGCTGGAGAAGCAGAGAGAGGGAGAGAGGGAGAGAGGGAGGGAGAGAGGGAGGAAGCTTCGGCCAGCAGTTCAGCTGATGTTTGTCCAGAACCAGAAGAAGACATGGATTCTGTAGGCAAGTCGTGGCTGCTGCTTACAGGCTTCGTGCTCTTTTATGTCATCTACCTGCTGTTCGGAGCCCTGGTGTTCTCCAGCATCGAGCGGCCGGTGGAGGACAAGCTGCGACACGACATGGAAGTCCTCAAACAGGACTTTCTGAACCAGAGCTGCGTCAACGCCGCGTCCCTCGAACGCTTTCTGGTCCAAGTGCTGACGGCCAACAAGTACGGCGTCTCCGTCCTCAGGAACTCTTCTTTTACGTCAAACTGGGACCTGGCATCCTCCATGTTCTTCGCCAACACTCTGGTCACCACCGTCGGTGAGTTCACGCAAAACGTACAAAGAAAAGTTTTGGGCAAAAACATAAAAGTCACTTAGTGGCGTTTTTGGAGCATTACGCACAGCCAGAAAAGAAACAAAACAAAACAAAGGGAACTCAAAGCTGACGTTGAAATCGGTGTAAAAACGTAACAGTATGAGGCCACATGTAGTCGGAAACTCAGGACATAATTGAATAAAGAAAAACACCAGCAGGACTCTTTGTTTGTTGTTGTTGTTCAGACTTTTATCTAAAATCTAAACATTACAACGGGTCCCAGCGCTGTTCATGGCCACACATCCATATGTCACGTAAGTGTTGGTTGTGGTGTGACTTTGCCACGTGTTCCGGATGCTGCAGACGAGCTGCAGCTGTGGAGCTCTGCGCGTAACGTCGGAACAAACTGACACCTCGGAGGACTCATCACGGAGCAGTCGTTTCATCTGAGAAACAAATCCTCATATCTGTAGGACAAGCTCCTTTTCGTGAGACATTGTGAGAGAAGGTTGTTCATCTGAAGAGAGAAACGGGACGTCATTTTAAGTTTTGGAGTTCCCCAGAACCTTCCAGGGTCTCCCACTTTGAACTGTTTGGTCTGAACACCTGCAGTGGTGATAACTCGACCTGGATGGTCCAGGAAGTCGAGGTAGACCGCGGGGCTCTTTACATCAGAGGTTTCTGTCCCTGAGGGCCACACAGACAACAAATACCACACAAGCTCACAAAGTAGAGCGATTTGGTCATGGAGGCTGTAAGTTGCATAATGGGAACTGTAAGATCCAACTTCTACAGAAGTTTATTTACAGTGCAGTCAGGATATCCTAGGTCTTAAAGATGTATTTCTTTTTAACCCCTTGTTAGAGGTGTATTTCTTAAATTGAAATGCAGGTCATTTCTTTAAGGGATTTTAAAAAAAACAATTTTTTATTCTTCTCCTGGATGTGATTTAATTTGTCATAAGATGAAGAGTTTATTTTTCAAAATTAATGTGTTTTTGTCTGATTTGGCGTTTACATTTTTTGGGGGGTTTCTTCCATAGTACAAGTCCCCCCCCCCCCCCACACACACACACACACATATTCTGAACTGAAAATAAACTCCTCCTGTTGGTGTAAATATGCTGAGAAAGTTTGCCATCTTAAAACAAAGCACTGCCTCATTCAATTACCCAGATTGATTAGTGGGAGTCTCCCAGTGGAGCAGCAGTACATCCACAGAGCAGCTGCTGCTTCAGAGGCACCAATTCACATCCTCATGGCAGAATTTCCGGTCTAGCTGGTCTAGATATTGACTTGATGTTATGACAAAAACAAAAAAAAAAGCATCCGTGGTTACATCTGTAATCTTAAAAGTCACTGTGAAATGTGGTACCGGTTATTGATAGAGTTCCTGTTTGAACAGGATGTTGATGTGGTTCGATAAAGGCCGACCAGCGCAGGTTTGAAATGTGACCTGTAACGATGGCAGGAAGGGGAAAACCCAGAAAAACAGTCTCTCTCTCGTTATATAGCTGCACCCTGTAGTTAGCCGGGTTTTAACACCTCGGCTGAGAGATGATGTCACACCTCTGGACTAAGTTCCTTTTGCTCATCAGCACCAGAACTACAGACTTGAGACGCAGCTGTGAATCTGAAATGTTGGAAGTTAGGAAGAAGATCTAAAGAATAGGCAACGATAAGGATTGTTTGTCCCTCGTGTTAAGGACGTCCTCGGAAATAATAATAATTTTAAAAAAAAAATCCCTCAGAATGGAAAGCAAAACTTAGCATGAGAAATACTGTTTATTTATCTGTAGTTTTAAAGATTTCAGCTTTAGGAGGGAACTTGGAAGAACAAGAGGGCCGGATACCGTCTGAAGAGGTTCATGTGAGCTGGACCTCGTGGTCGTCTTCAGCTGTGTGTTATTTTGATTGTCAGCATTCGGAAACCGGAAAGACTTTAAAGTGTTCAAGAAGCGTTTATGACGTTAGCGACTCGCACAACTTTACTACTAAACTGCCTCATCATCATCATCATCATCATCATCGTCGTAGTAACGTCACACAGGGAAGCTTTTAATTACATGCTGCCGTTTCCTTCTTGGCAAACTGCTGTGAAAAGTCACATTTACAGGCATGCTGCTGTAGATCACGGTCACATGAGCACTGGGGAAATGCAAATTCACGCTTTAAGCAGAACAGAAGTGACCTTTGTGTTCAAACGCAGTTTGTTTGCTGGATGCGATGCCTGGATTTCTTTCACAGCACTGTGTGTGTTTTCCTCTTGTGTCTCTTCCTGAAATGTTTTCATAGGTTAGTCTGCAGTGTGCTTCATGTGAGGCTCTCAGGTTGTGAACAGACCACCGGTTTGTTGTGTGTTGTATGTCGTTCTATTCTAATTCATTGCACTGTTTATTTATTATTGTTATTATTATTTATCTTATTTTATTGTATAGAATGTGCATTTTTTTTTACGCTGCTGTAACATAAGAATTTCCCTCTGAGGGATTAATAAAGTATCTATCTATTTATCTAAAACGGGAAGTGAGCGCACCTAAAGTCTCTTTGATAACAGTTCCTCCTCACAAAAAGGAACACGTTGGAGTGGAACCGTCATAGTTCTGCAAAACCAGAATGTGAAAGTTCACTGGGCCGATCAGGAAGGAATGTGTAACATGTCTGTCCTGGTTCTTCTTTGTCATCACCTGTTCAATTAAGGATTTTTCTTCAGGCCTCGACATCAGCAGTTATGTTCAGGGACTAAAGTTCTTCTGTGAGTAAAACTTGGATCTTGTGCTTTGTAATATTTGTCAGTAACAACTGAGCAGAGCACTGATTGAATGCACCGATGAGTGCTGATTGCTAAGTGATGCTACGAGTGTTTTTGTTTGTTCACTTTGAATTAGTTCTTTGGTGTCAGATGGGAAAAACAGTACAAAACCCTTTCTGTTGCATTAAGTTACTGCCAGCTGGAGTCATTTTCATCAGTGTAATGGGAACCTAAGGAACATATTTAATGCCTTTTAGAAACTGCTTTTGCTTTTTAGCCATGTTCTTCTGCTGGCGTTCTTCTGGTGTGCTCGTGTGCATCCACGAGACAAAAACAAAACACAAAGCTGCTCGAAGGACATTGTTCCCGGTGCAGAGACCTTTAAGGCGGTACGGTTCACTCTCTGGGTGCTTTAAGGACATGTGAGGAAAATGATCTCCACACGGGGGAAAAGATCAGCAGAAAATCCCATCACCGCGCCCGTCCAGGAAAAATAGAATATACGTCTTCTCTAAGTTTACAGTATCTGTATCGAAACCGATTACTTTCCTTTAAATGAGCCTCCGAGTGGAAAGTTGGATTCAACTCTTATCTCATTAAGGGTCAAAGTGGAACTTCACTAGTGTACAAACAAGAGACAAAAACATGACGTGATCACTTTGTCTCAAGCGTAAAGGCTGTTAATTAGTGAGAATTAAAAGGGAAAGTAGTCTGTTGGTACAATATTAGAAATAAGTGGAAAATCAGTTCAAAGCTGAAAGAAGGTGTCTGTCTGTCTGTCTGTCTGTCTGTCTGTCAGTCTGTCTTCTGTCTGTCTTCACAGTAACCTCGTTGTACATCCACTCTCGCTGTCGTTGAGCTGAAGCGGTGCTACTTTTGACAGAGGACTCCCACTGAACTCTGTCAAACCCCTGAAGGCTCCACTTTAATTCATGTGAAATGGTGTCATCATCCTGACATCATGTCTTCGGTGCTGGAACAGATACGAATGTTCAGGCTCGGGGAAATATCCGCATGTTTTCACGATCTCGACTTATTACACAATAAAAAGCCTTTTTCTATCTCGGGAGACGCGCGTCTCAACGTCCAACCCAGCGTTGGGATCCGGTTCGTAACACGGATGGATGTTCGGTCACTGTCGAGAACAACTTTCTTCAGTGATTCCACGTTTTTGTAGTCGGGCACTTTTTAATCATGTGATTCCAGAGTCACATCTCTCTCTGTTTGTTTCCCTTTGTGTTTCTCTCTCTGTCATTACGGATGATAATAATGAAAAAACCCACAGACTGATTTTCGACAAAGAAAACCTTTGTACTGATCTCCTTTAATATCCGTCTCGGACGACCATCAGGCAGCATCATTTAATCACATTAACCGAATCTAGCCAGTAATACCAAAACGTCAACATACTGGGACGAGACGATGTCTACTTTGTGACACCGAAATGACAGACGCTGCGTTACAGTCTAATAATGCACCTATAGGAAGCTGTGCATCGAGCTGGCGTCTGGCTTCTTTTAATTCTCTTAATGCACAGAAATACACGATGTCATAATTCAACATAATTCCCAAAGAACTGTAACTTTGTGAAAAGTGCTGTTGATGCTGTTAGAAACAGGCGTGCTGAGCACAGCAGTGTAGAGTCCCTGTACGAACTGCAGTGTGTGTGTGTGTGTGTGTGTGTGTGTGTGTGTGTGTGTGTGTGTGTGTGTGTGTGTGTGTGTGTGTTCCCAGGCGGTTTGTGTAGCAGCCTGTGTTGTGATCACATGCCGTAACGACAGATTGCCTTGAAAGCAGCCGGCTTTCTGAATTCCATTTCTGAGGATTTTAATTCTTAAACCCCGCCGCCGTTTCATTATTTGCACATCAGATTATGTTGAAGACGCTTTTCGCATAAATATTCTATTTTTGTGGATTCTTTTTAGCAGGCAGCCGTGACTGTGGTCAGGACTGATCCAGGGGCAGTTTAATGTCGGATGTGTTTGTGGTAATGTGTCTCTAACATGGCCGTACTGTTTTCATTGTATTTTATGGTGTGGTTACACTGCAAATCCCTGAGTGGAGATCTGGACGAGTCAGAAGCACATTTCCGTTCCAGTAGCTTCACTCCTGTCAGAGTTTTGTAATGATTTTTATAAAATGATATAAAAATGCAGGAAGTTGTAGTTATTTTATTTTTTTTGGTGTCTCCTCTGTATTTTCTGTTGTCTCCTGTTTGACTCCACCGTGTCCCTCCTCCTCTGATCATCCGTCCTCCTCTTGTGTCTCCAGGTTACGGTCACACCACCCCTCTGTCCGACACGGGAAAAGCTTTCTCCATCTTCTACGCCCTGATAGGAGTTCCCTTCACCATGCTGGTGCTCACCGCCTCCGTCCAGAGGCTCATGTACCCTCTGGTCATCGTCCCCATCGGCCTCCTGCAGCGTTCGGGCATGGCGCCCCGCTGGGCCACCGTTGTGCACTTGGTGCTGCTGCTGGTTCTGGTGGTGCTGTGCTTCTTTTTGGTGCCGGCGGCCGTGTTCAGCGTGCTGGAGGGGTCCTGGTCGTTCTTGGACGGCATCTACTTCTGTTTCATCTCTCTGTGCACCATCGGACTGGGCGACTTCGTGCCGGGGACACAGTCTGGGCAGAAGAACAGGCAGCTGTATCAGCTGGCTGTCATGGGTGAGTGAATGTTGTCGTGTCCCTCGTAGATCACAAATGCATTTGTCCAGTCATCCAACGCTAGTGCAGCCAAACTATATCATGATATGTAGAAGTAGTAACATAAGACTGAAGCCCAGAACATCTGCATTGTTAAAGTCGTGTTTGAAGTTTCACTCTGAGACTGGAACGGTAAGAAATGTCTAAATATATCAAATACTTGCTGAATATATCTTTTTTTTTTTTTTTCATTGCATGAACTTGAAACCTATTTCCAAAAACTGCCGCCTGTTTCTTTCAAATCAAACAAGTGTCACGTTTTATTTTCAAACTGAACATTTTCTGCTTCACTGAAATGATCATTTTAGTCTTTGTCTTGTCGGATTTGTCTCCGACGAGCGTCCAAAGTTAAGTCTGCGTGACTCTACGGCCTCAGAGCCCGTCTCACACACTTCTCCATTGAAGCTGCTGATATGTAGCGTGTGTTTGATAAGGAGGTGCGGCCTCATCATGGTCCAGGACACGGAGACGTTCATGTTTGCCGAGCAGATGTGTTACAGCGGATCATCTTTTGATCGCCGCGTCGTTCGGTTGATCCGCGGCTCCTCTCGGCGGCCACGCTTTGGGCATATTTGCTCTACCGTGTGTGTGTGTGCGTACAAGTAAGCATGAATATGATCAATGTTTGTTTGGTAATACTTGAAGAAAATATAGTCTTGACTTTTGTTTACCCTCTTACTATGTGTTGTGGTGGATAACGCTGAATGTGAACCTTGTTTGTTTACAAGAAAACGCTGTGGGGAAGTTTAAATCTGCAGGTAATCAAACATGCAGGAGCCAACCTGATCTGAACCAAAACAAACTGTTCCTTAACACTACTGTCTGTGCCCTAAAATAAGATTTAAACAAAGCAATAAACATTTCCTACTTGGTGCAACATTAACTTTCATACATGAAAATAACAAAAGGTCTTAACAGTCATTAGAGAAAATATTATGAAAAGAAACATCTTTATAAACATGACGAGGCAGAAGCTACTTGCTTTTATAGAAATAATGTTGATTCAAATATAAAATTTTAACAGTGCAAACGGCATCTCATAATCCTCATCATGAAATCATTCACACGCGTTTTAACGTCTTCTGTCAAGGTGTTAATTCAGCGTCATGACAGGAAAGACATCGTGTCCTGTCAAGAAACACCAAAAGGAGGCATGCAGTGAGATCAGAGAATATACAGGAAGGGTATTAAAAACTCACTTCCAGCAGGATTGATTTTTGTCTTGCTGCTCCGAGGCGAGAAGATGATCTTTGCAGCGGCGCATGGCGCCTTTATTCTCACCTCCGATGTGAGAAATAGCACCTCTCACGGCTTCTCTTTCCTCTGCTGAGAGGTCGCTGCCTCATAAATGAAACCGCTCCTTGACTCCTCAGCGAGCTCTCTGGAATCTCCAGTTCTTTCTCGTCATCTTTAGGTCGAGCCGGATTTCATTAAACGGAAATAAAAAAAAAGGTGTCGAGAGCCTCTTTTGATCGAGTTTTTTTTTCTTCTTTTTTTTTTTTTTCAATAAAGCTTTTTAAAAAGGTAGAGAGTCAGCAGCCTGACTGGACCGAATCGGACAGTGACTGAAATTTCAAAGTAACTAGACCTTGAACTGCTTTTGTTGAATAGTTTTTAGCCATGCTTTAGTGGCGCAGCGCTTTGGATGACCCCATGTCAGCTACGCAGTTCAACACTTTGGTCCAGACAGACGCAGCTCAGCCGGGCTGAGACTAAACATCATTTGAAAAAGATTCTCCTTTCAGAGTGATGTGTGACGAAGAAAAGCAGTAAATATGAGAAGCTGGAACCAGTTTTTTACTGACTAATCGGTGTAGCTTCAAACTAGTGGATGGACTGCTAGGACATTTTGCACATGTTCCCAGAAGATCGCTCCTACTCTGGATTACATTGAGTAAAAAAAATTTAAAAAAAAAAAGTCATTTCATGGATTACCGTGAAATTTAGTACATGTTCAGGATGTAATCCTCTAACTTGTGGTGGCTCAGTGGGATGAAGTTGAAGTCAAGTGTTTGTTACTAAATGTGATGTCCGATTGGTTGGAGGCTGCTCCGATGGTTTTAAAATGAACCCGAATGCTTTGAAAAACTGAGAGATGAGAAACCCAAGTTTTGTGGGATTATATCGCACCTGCAGCTGGCTCAACAGGATTAAAACAAATATAGATGACGAGTGTAGAAACCATGTGGGTGAATTTCCAGTATGTGATTTGCATGTTGTACATGAATGCGTCTCTTCATACAACACTCACATTTGGATCCTGGGGTTTGTTCTCGAGTTTGACTCAGTCACATGATGGAGGTTATTTTCATAGTTGTGCTCTTGTTTTTCAGCTGCTGTGTTTTCTCGGTAATTGAATCAGGCCTGGAATGAGCTTTTTGTCTAAATGTAGCCCGGCTGTTGTTTTTGTGTCTCTGTGGTCTCGACAGTTGAATATCTGAAAAACAATTATTGGGCTTAATGAGCTCTCCCGTATTCAGGAGGGAGAAAACGTACCCTGCAACAAGTTGAGCAAAAAAAACAAACAAGAAAATTCCCTCCTGAAATACTTTTTACTGGATTTCTTTGGCTTTACAACGAGACTTGGTTCCAAAAGCATCTTTCTGTTGATCTACTCTTTCATCCCAATTTAGGAGGATGTCATGTTTGATTTGGTGGTTGGAGAGACCCACTTGGACATTGCTAAAAGTAGCTGCGTGTTTCTCTGTCTTGTCCACGGCTAATTCCTTGACTTCAGTTTGGAAGGAGGCCCGAGAGTTCACACTGCTTCCTCGTCTCTGATTAATCCAGAGATCCCCGACAGGTTCAGAGGATGATGAGTGACTGATTGCAGCCGGATGATGTGACGTGTCGGCAAAACATTTCTATAAATGTTTTTGGTCAAAGTACTGGTTTTTTTTGTTTGTTTTTTTTCCCTGAGAATTTACTGCACAACAGTAACAGCAGCCTGAACTGGTAAATGTTGTGTATATATTCTTAAAAAGGTTGTCCATAACACAACGTATTTATTACCAGAGGAGCCAAGTGGAAGTCCAACATCTCATTTTTCACAACATGATATCAGAAGTTATGCAATGTAAAAAAAAAAGACACCAAAACTGCTGTTTCAGGGCTTTTTCCACTGCGAGTGAATATTTTGAGGGCTTCTTTTTTTTTTAAGCGCTGGCTTACTTGTACTGCGAGAGACTTATTGTCCAGGGCCTGAACTCGATGTGTACGTGGGCTGGTTTTAATGCATACATGTGACAGGAGGAAAAGCAACGCTTCTTGGATTCTGTTTAAGTGTATTACTGCTTACATTTGGAGATCTTTGTGCAGTCTTAGGCTGTCCTGAATGGAGGCGACTGTTCCTAATGGACAAAGAAGCTTCCTACTCATCTGTCTCTTTATGATTATCATAATAAGGTAACCATTTACAAGGGATATTATTTCTCAAGTAAAATTAGACCTCCAACGTCAGAGGCACGTTTCATTTACCGAACGGTTGTGACGTCATTTTCTATTTGAGGAGAATCCGTCTTTAATTTTTTTTTCCTCGATTCATGCAGCGCTTCAGGTAATAATTCTCTTTTGCAACAAAAAGAAAATAGATGACCACAACGTTTTATTGAATAAATGACCTCTGCTTTCCCTCCAGCTTACCTGTTTCTGGGCCTGATGATGATGTACCTCCTACTGCGCACCTTCCACAAGATGTCCGACCTGCACGGCCTGACCGGCTTCCTTCAGCTGCCGCGCTGCGAGGAGTCCGACCCGGAGGAGGACAGGGAGCCCATCCTGGAGGACAACCAGACGGGGAAAGCTGCCAGCGAGCCCCTGGAGCCGGCATCGCAGCCGTCGTACAACACCATCAACAAAGGCTGAGCTGTCGGTAGGCAGAGAACAGAAGGAAGGTCTACCTCTGTCCTGAACCAGCGATGAAACTCCTGGGCTGGTGCGCTGAATCTAAAATTCTTGCCTTAATTTGTTCCGTTTCCCTCCTCAACTCGTTCAAAACATTCAGAGAGCTTAATGAAGAATTACGATCTAGCCTTTCTGGGGAGGATCACCAAACTGCCCGGGCTAAAAGGCTCCGATGTTCTCGTTCCTCTTCAACACCGGTGGAGCCGTGGTGTGTTTACAGCCTCGTGAAGGGCCCGAGCTAAAAACTTTTCAATACATGGTTGGTTACTTTCAGACCACTTTTTGTTTTGTCTGTATTCTTGTCACGTTTGCTTTTTGTGCCACAGGGTTTTTGGTTTGCTAGTTTGGGACTAACAAATATTGTAATTGTGCTGCAACTAAATCTTTTACACCATTAACTGCCTGGTTTTTTTTTTAGTTTTTACGTTCGCACGTTCTCGGCGAAACGCCTCCAGACTATTGACCAAACTTGTCTAGCCATGTTTATAGCGAGGATCAGCCTTTACTCACTTTTGCACCAGTTTTAATGTCTTCACTAAGCATTTCAAACAATACGGCCTTTAACCGAGTTTAATCAGAGTTCCCCTGTGAAAGGAAGTTGCCTTATTTAGTATTGGAAAAGTACAGAGACCTCCAGTGAGGAGCAGTTTGCCTCAGGACGACGGCGCTCCTGCTTTATGGTGCTGCCCCCTGGTGTCGAGCTGTATGTAGTGCAACATGCTATAATGTTGACACCTTCAAAACAACAACAAAATAGGCTTAGAAAGGGTTTGAATAGAGGGAGTGAAAAAAATTAAATAATGATTTGAGGTTACGACTCATTTTGACGGCAAACCAAATGTCAAACAGCCTCCTCTGCGTCTGCGTATTTTAAAACGTCCATTTCTGGCCAATGAACACTTGAAATGCACTTTAATGGCAAAACGGATCTGAACATTACAATTGTTGTTGAATGAATGTAAAATAAATTATCAGTGTGTGTGTGTGTGTTGTAGTTTTGTAACGTTGACATGTATTTACTTTAGACAATCAGAAATAAAAGAAGAACTTAACCTGACATCCTCATTTTTCTCGTTATCTTTGCCTGCAGTAAGTTTGCGAAGATTTTATGGTAATCTTAAATTTGCGTGCCTAAAGATATATTTTTTTATGTTTGAGGATGACACTGTTGTGTGCGCAGACAACATCTTGGATCTTTTACCTTAAAACCCCAAAATCCTTCATTCTTCTATTAAGAATCTCACTGAAGCTTTTATTATGGTAATAAATCCATATTATCTCCAAACTACCTGTATTTTACACCTTACATTGCTTTCTATACAACACTCAGTCCTGAGTGGTGCAACTAAAACACAACGATTTGACCATTAAAGCAGAATTTTCTTTTCCCATTTTATTAAAAACATCAGTACAGGTAAACAAATATTGTTTTCTTAAAAACAAAATACACAGTATCTGGACATTCTGCCCTCCATTTCAAAACATAACTATAAAAGTGAATAAAATAACTGCCGTGACGGTACATTAATATACCATTAGTGATTTGTCAATAGGGTATGACATTAAATTACTTGTTAACACAATATTCTATTAATAAATAGTTTGAGACTGCAGCGATTTTTAGAAAAGGACCTTTTGCATAGAAAGCAACTCAAATCCACAGACTGGATATAAAAGTACAAAAACTCCTCCAACGGTTGTGGTTGGTTCATATGCAGGTCGACAGCCGGCTGCGTTACAGTTCAAACATTTCCCCTACACGGGTTTATTCATAACGGAAACACAACATGTAAAAAGGGACTCCACTTGGTGTTCAGGAAGGTAAATATTTCTCATCAGTAACAACACGAACTCAACGCAGACGTACGAATGCATATTATTGACCAAACAAGTCACACGTAAAACAAACAAACAAACAAAAAGAAACGCGTGAAGCCCTGAAAATAAAATAAAAACGATGAATGAACCATGATGCCGAGCACCTTTAATAAGGTTAAATCTGCTGCATAGTGGTTGGAACCGGTCGTCACATTCAAGCTCATGAGGATGTTTGTTTTTTGTTGTACAATCGAGAGAACAGTAAAAAGGCTTTTTTTGAATAAAAGCATAGTTCAGAAAAATAAAAATAAAGACATGAAAGAGTGTTGATAGAAAGCTGTTCACAACGACTGCATATCTGACTGGAAACTTTTAAAAACAAAACTTTTAGTTTCATCTTTCTTTTTCTTTTTTCCAGCTCTTTAGATAAAAACATGGTTTGGCAATGAGACTGAGGAATACAAAAACAAAAAAGATAACTTACCAGTATTATAAACACTGCACACGCTTGACAACAACAACAGTGTAAATATGCATCTTTTTGACTGCCTCTGATCCCTCGACCTCTGACCTCCGACCCCCGACCTTAAATATGAGGTTAAAGGATTTCATCAGAAGATTTGTGACCTTCGGTAGTTTTAGTGTTTCAGCCGTCCTCCTTCCAGCATCAGCCAGGTCACATTATCACTTTATCACATCTCACTTGTGGTTTAGAGAGTGTCCCCCCTCCCCTCCCCTCCCCCCCACGTGTATGACTCACTTCCTCTTTTTTCCCTTTTCTTACTCCACCCCCCACCTCCCCTCCCCCACGATGCCGTGATCTATCTGACATGATGCTAAATGCCAGTTTTGCGTCACACTTGATAATTAATAACCTGAAAACTTTCCTCAATAAACCGTTGCTGCCCAGTTTTAATTGTGACTTCACTTCCTCTTTTTTCTTCCCGCCTCATCACAGCTACTCCTGCTTGAAAAACACTTTCTGTCTTCGACATCAACCGTTTCTACATTTCTAGAACATTCTCACTGCT
Source organism: Brachyistius frenatus (assembly GCF_029030835.1). Classification (NCBI taxonomy): domain Eukaryota; kingdom Metazoa; phylum Chordata; class Actinopteri; family Embiotocidae; genus Brachyistius; species Brachyistius frenatus. The sequence continues at coordinate 615,281 of NW_027210788.1, read as the reverse complement.
TTCTAAATCCCATAATGCACCTTTTTTTTTTTTTTTTTTGTAAACAAAAGGTGAGAGACAACGTGTTTGACAGTCCAGCGATTTGTCTCGTGAATTTCGTTTTATGTCCACTAACTCGGGGAACGGTGTTCGGGTGGAGTTCTCAGGACTCCACCAGGATCTCCATCAGATGCTCCAGCTCAAATCCGTCTCGCGCATGATTGACACCGCCGAAGGAGGAGGACGTTGGCAAAGAGAGAGACGGCGAGCAGGAGGAAGGCAGCTGGCTGAAGGAGGAGAACGAGGGCAGGCACTTCGGACTCGGGTTGAGCGAGAGGGAGGAGGAAGAGGAGGAGAGAGGTGGCAGGTACCGAAGGAGGTCCTCCCCAGCTGGGTATCCGCCGCCACTGCTTCTGAGCCCAAGCACTCCCATGTCCATTTCCAGCAGGGACGTGTCTATGTCCTGGAACAGATCCTCTACGGTGAGATCGCCGAGGTAGCTGGACCTCATCACCTCCACGCTGTTGTCCCGCGCCCGTAACTCCTCCTGCTCCTCCCAGCTGACGCCGTAGCCTCGGACTCCCTGTTTTTGCCCCTCCGAGGGCCCCGACAGGTTCTCCAAGGACCTGAGGGGCGGCCGCGGAGCTGCCTGAGGGCTCCCGTCCATGGTCGAGTCAAGTTCATTCAGGATGGAGGCGATGGCGACCGAAAGAGAGAAATCAGTATCCGTGGACATCGACCCCCAATCTTCGTCTTCGCCGCTCATCGGGACATTTGACTCGCTTGAGTGGCAGCTCGCCGGAGACCTGCTTGCGGCGCAATTTGACAAGTCATTTGAGGAAAACATCGGGCAGTCGGCGTACGCTAATTGGCCGGCGTCGACCGTCGAGCTGCGAGGACTGCGGGACACGTCCCCGTCCTCCCCGTCTTCGGTCGGCACCCGACGGGCCTCCAGGGCGACCTGCCGCAGCGTGTTGGCGATGAGGACGGACCGCCGCAGGCTGGGTTCAGGTAGCTCCTGGCTGCGCTGATACTTGCTCATGGAAACGGAGAACACAAACTGCCGCTGGCTCTCCCAGGTGGGACAGCACCTGTCCAACACCTCCATGTCCTCGTCCTCCGGCGGGAGTTTACGCTTCTGCCCCTTCATGATCATCTTTAAACTGTGAAGGCAGGAGGAGAAAGAAAAATACAATTTAAACAGATAAATGTTTAAAAAAAAAAAAAAGATCAGTTTCTCAGTTTTTGAATGAAGGTTGTCATAGATTTTAAAAACTCTCATACATATGAAGAATGGAATAATATACATATATATATATATATATATATATGTATATATTTAATGATAAAACAGGAAGTCACCTAGTAAAAAAAAAAAAAAAACGTTTTTTTAAATTGCAGGTTTGATAAATTGTGGTGAACAATTGCCATTACTCATAATCAGGAAAGACAGTAAGAAATTATTATTGAACAATAAATGATTCAATAAATAAAATATAATGAAGAAAAAAAAGATGGTGAATTGTGGAAAAAAAAAAAAAAAAAAAAGTGACTCTTCAGTGTTTAGGTGAACTAAATACTTTTAAAAAACGTTAACATGTTCAAAGATGAAGTCAAAGACTGTAAATTAGTTAACGGCGATTATCCGGTTAAATGTAAACTCAAGTTCCGGTGAAGGTTCAGGACGAGGAGCTGCTTCTGAAGCAGGATGGGGGTCGTCGTCCTGGAGGGAAAACGAAAAACGAAAAAAACTTTCTCCCCCGACTAAATCAACGTAAGACTACTCACGTTAATTCACGTGATTGAAAAAAGAAAGAGGAAAATCAGCGTCGCAGTTTTAATCCATCGAGGTAAACTTCAGACATTTTGAAAGTAAGCAACAACAAAAAAAACGAAAAAAGAAAAACCCCGACCTGTTGAATCACTTCCCGTCGACTCGTCACCGTCGCTGCTGGTTGAACGTTTCCTTATCGCGCTTCCTTTCCGTTTTATTTTCATAAACGTTTTTTTTTTAATTTATTTATTCAAGAAGCAAGTCGGCGTCCCGGACCCGGTTGTTTCCGTTAAGTTTCTCCGTTACGTGAGCTCCGGCTCCGCTAACCGTCCGACTCCATCTTCTCCCGCCCGTGATTTGAGATTCTCCCCCAAAGCGTTTACAGTTAAGGGGGTGGAGCATCGGCGCGCCGATGCATTGTGGGTAATGTAGTTTATGCGACGCCGCATTCCAGCAGAGTATTTTTTTTTTTTTTCTCCCCTCCATCACAAAAGCGCATTAAATACACGCTGAACCATTTACAGAGCAAACATCATTTTATGATCACAAACCCACATACGTAGGGTATAAAAGACGTATAAAAGTCACTCCTGACCCCAATTAATTGCCGCCGGACCGGATGGTCGAGTTTGTTATTATGTAATTTGCAATGCACTAATTCCTAAACGATTACATCACCGGCGAAAGAGGTACTCCTTTCTGCATGTTGGTTATTTTAATACAAAAAGCGCGTGTAAAACACAAACATTACAGAGTGAGGTGATCAGCTTCTTCTTTTTCTTTTTTTTTTCCCAGTCCAGTTTAACATTAGACTTCTGGGGGAGAATGGATCGGATCAATAAATCAAAACAATATAAGACACCAAAAAAAAGGCTTCGCATTTCAGAATGACATCGAAAGAGAAGAAGACCAAAAAAAAAGAAAAGACTACAGAGTTTCATCCCATACATGAACACGTCCACGGACAAGGTGATCAAATGCAGAGGAGACAGTTACCTGAAAGACGCAGCCGCCACGGAGCCAAACAGTGAGCTCAACTTCTACTGTCGTAAACCACCAACATGTCAAAGCTTATGGCCACAGTTATAGTTATAATTGCCGACTTTTAGCCCATATGAAGTACCAGTAAGTCAACTTTGAAAAAACAGCTGTGGCTCCTCCTCGGCTTGCGCATTGGACGGCAGAGAAAAAGTGTAAAGTTAACAAAATATGAATCAAATTCCTGTAATTCCTTTCAATATAATATAATTCCCTCTGACAGTTTTTAATTAGCCTGCGCACTTACACTTAATTTGGTTATTTTCAAAGGACACCGTCTTTAAGAGAAATGCGGACAACGGCTGGAACTGCTATGTTTTGTAAAATGTGTAAAAGTAGTGAGTGTAAAAGGATGCACTCAGACATGACCTCTACGCATCCGGCTTTTATTTTGAAAGGCAGAAACAACAGACTTCTGCTTGCTCGCCTCGGTGAGCGTGATTGAGTTTGGACAACAGCAACACATGCGACTCATCTGATGGACTGATTGTCCTTTTCACATGACAGACTCACACTAGGACACATGAAACGAAACTTCTTAAAATAGCCCACACCCTACCGTACTTTATCTGATTCAGAGCAACTAAAGATTTGAAGAAATGTTTTGCCATTTCTTTGGGGGTCTTTTAAATGTAGTTTTTCTATTTATTTCACAGAGGGCACTAACAATTTTTTTTTTTTAAATTACAGATTATAGAAGTAAATAGGCTGACAGTGCAATTTAATTAGAAGTGAGAATCACGGTGGACTACAGGTTTACTATCTGGTCAAATATCTGGCTGTAGTTTTTACCCTGACCGGCTTTATTAGCCATTGTTTCTTTTTGTTTGGTAAAGCATTCATGTAATGTAAGTTAATATCTGAAAAACCTATTGTTGTTGTGGCTTCACTAAAAACAAAAAGCCTGCAGCTGCAATGCGCATGACAATTTACTCTTCCAGCACAACCTTTTGTACAATAAAGTCTTTTATTTTTGAAGGCCATACAAATAGATTGGGGATCAGAATAGTAAGAAGAAGCATCAGGTGAAGTAATGTTCAATGACAGGAAGCAAGACTGTTTGTGTGAAAAAACACAAGTGATGTAAAAAGCTATAACGAGCTGTTAAAATGTCTCCAATGGACAGCTGATCATAAAAATGAAAATTTGTATAAAAAAAATGCAAGAACACAAAGCAGAAACTGATCCATCATAATCATGAAACTGAAAATAAAGAAGTGTTCGCGGTTTATCAAAAAAATAACACTAATAGTTTAAATCCCCCCAAAAATCTCTACTTCACTTATTGCTCAATATTTTCTCTTCTGTGTGTTTTGGTTGAAATAAAGAAGGCCGACCAGTCACAGGAAGACATGTCCACCCGTCAGCACGGTGTCCTTCAGGACTATTTGTACTCTCCTGACACTCCAACACTCTTGCCGTCCCACTCCGAGGTGGACAGACACTTGACAAAGAAATGTCCCAGGTCGTGTTTGGAGATGGCTCTTCCTTTTAGCATGTTCTCTGTCACCGTGTAGCGCTCCGTCAGAGGGAGGTCACCTACAGAGAGCAAGACAGAAACGATAACTCAAACACAAAATTTAAAAAAACACGCAGGAGCTCTAACTGTCTGCAGTTAACAGAAAAAGGACAAATCTCAGGAAAATTAATGAAGCAGGAAATTGTAGATTTAAGTTGGATAAATACTGAATAATTAAATTTTCAAAACTACCATCAAAACATAATCATTGACTGAACATTTACTAAACTTGAAAATAGTTTTTTGATTCAGTATTTTTTTTCCAGTGTGGTGTTATGAAGTAAAGGACCTCCAAAAATCAGATTTGATAACTTCACTGGCCGGTCGTGCCTTTTAATGTTATTTTTAACTTTACTTTGGACCAAATTCAAGTAATATTTTACATATTTTAAGACATAATCTTTTATCTTTATCAAAACTTCACAACAAAACTCAATGCAGATGTTAAAAAAGTTGAACCCTGAATTCATGTCAAATGACAACCAAAGCTGTCGGTTGTCCGTTTCCCACTGACCGCCGATGTGAGGCGGCATGACGGCCACGTAGTCCAGCCCCGACGTCTTCAGCACCGTGTACATCCTGTCGTGGTCCTCCGTCACGGGAACCAGACGGGGCGGGACTTTGGAGCGATCCCACAGAAGGAAGGCTGAGTTGGATGATGATGGGAAGGAGTGGAGAGGAGGAGGGAGGTGGGTGGGAGAGAAAATGTATGCATGTGGCAATTACTTGAATGAGCAGAGAAGAAAAAGAAACACCTTATCCATGTCATAGTTTTGTCCTGATTCTCCTAGTTTTTGTTCCTCGTCTCACTCTCCCTACCGACCAGAGGTTCTCTTGTCTGTCTTTGTCCTTCTCTACTCTCATTTATGTCCCCTTGTGTTTCCATACGTGTCATTCCCCGTGTTCCCCCACCAGAGGTCCCCAGGCTGTTTCTCCCTGTGCTCAGCCCCCTTTTCAGCCACACCCAACTCACCTGCTCTCAGTTCCCTAATCAGCCCCAGCTGCACCCAGATGGTATGTGTAGGCCGATATACACTCCCTGTTTCCAGTAACCCATTGCTGGATTGTTAAGTCAGGGAGTCAGCGTTGCCACCTCGGCACGCCCATACCTGCGTGTTTTGGACTAATCCTGTTTTCTTTGTGTTTGCCTGGACTTTGAGTTTTGCTTCTCCAACCAACGTGAGTACAGTTCTTTAGTTGCTCTCTTTGTGCATTTGGGTCATTCCTCCGTTGTGGACAGTCCGGCTGTCTCCTTTGCATAGATGTTTGTCATACAAATAAAATCTGTATCCACATATTTGACTTTAATTGGCTTTCATTATCAAGTGTTGGTATCAGTGTTAATCTCTGTTGGTATCAGAGATTAAAATCCAAATCCATCTCTGCTCATCAGAGCCTTGAAATGGACTGAAAAAAAAAAAAAAAAGATATCCAGGTCTTTTGTCTTTATCCACACCGGCCACATAACACAAACTGTGACCACTTTATCATCCTTTTTATCAGAGCGTCCTACCTGACATGCAGCCGACCACTTTGCGAATCCCTCGTGCCTTCATGGTTTCCACAATGTTCTTGGTGCCTTCAGACATCATGGTGGTTGGGCCTGATGAGACCAATCAGACCAGAGATCATGCTGAGGCCATGTGTCAATAAACACTGCAAAACTGTATTCCAGTATAATTTGGCTGCGCTGGCACATTTCCACTGGGTGTCACTATACATTTGCTTTACTTTACTTTAGAGAGCTATTTTATAATGTGTACTTGGAAAAAATATTATTAAAACTTTAATGCATTCATTGTTTGTAAGTAAAGTATTCAGAGGACCTACAACATTAAAAGACTTCTTCCACGCTATCAATAACTTAAAACTGAAGGAAAGTGTTTTGTTGTTGAAGGGAAATATTGAATGCAGGTCTCTTATTGCTGTTTTACAATAAATTCAATAATTCATGTACATGTTCTTTAACAACATCATGAATCCAATGAACCTCTTCAGTACTCTGAGATCTTTCAGTTGGTCAGGTCACAATGACATCTCGGTGTTATACTGTATGTTATATAAGTCTTACTGCGACCTCTAGTGAAAGTTATGCATCATTACAGCACTAAAAACTACAATCTGAACATCAATAGTTACGCAAGGACATTAAACTCTGTACAAAGTCTGTACAACTAAAGCAAATAATTTTTTTTAAAAAAGGAACATGCAGTAATTGGTTGGTATAAAGAGCTGCAACAACACAGAAAAATCAAAAGGAGCCAAGAATGCAAAAATCCTGACCAATAAAATAATAAATCTAGTTACTAAATGGTAATTTCAGTCAATGTAATGCTATTTTATTTTTCTTTGCCTGAACAAGACCTTCATTTTTATGTCTTTTTAAAAAAAATGTTTTTATAATGTTTGCTTCATTGTGTCATTCTTGAAACTATGGCGCCTTACTGAGGTCGTTCCTGGTTCCTAGGATGATGATAACAGCATCCTGGCCCTCCATGGTCTTCTTCACGGCCTCTTTATTCTGTACATCTCCCACCACCACTCTGGACGCCTTGTGATCCGCGGGCAGCTTGGCAGGGTCACGCACCAGCACCGTCACGCTGTATCCTGAGGGAAGAAACTCGGAAATGAAACCGATCCACCGTCATTAACATCCTGAACATGAAATAGTTCCATGTTTAAAAAAAATTAAAATAAAAAATACAGTTTTAATGAGAATGAAGTGTTGTGCCATTTCAGGTAATGTGCATCTCTGTGGTTATACTTCATGAGTTCATATTTCTTAAATTTTTTTCAGGATTTCATGACATTTTTCCAGTGGAAGAAGTGGTGGGAGATCAACGGTCACTTTTATTAAATCGCTACAGAGATGAATGGGGATTTTATCTTGGTGACACTGTTGGAAAAATTACTCAAGAGGCTTGGTTCAAAATCAAACACATCGGACATTTTATTCTTGCAAGAAGGAGCAACTACATGCACCCTCAAAGAGACGTGTCCAGCAGTGCTCCCCCCAGCAGTGCTCCCCCCAGCAGTGCTCCCCCCACCAGTGCTCCCCAACAGTGCTCCCCCCAGCAGTGCTCCCCCCAACAGTGCTCCCCCAGTGCTCCCCCCATCAGCAGTGCTCCCCCCAGCAGTGCTCCCCCAGCAGTGCTCCCCAACAGTCCTCGCCCCAGCCAGGCTCTACTCTCCTCAGTCCTCTTCTTCTCGCAGTCCTCTTCCTCAGGGCAACTTTTATACAGTTGACAAACAGTTGACCGTCACCCCCATTCCCTTTGTATCTGCTTTCGTATGGTAATACAGAGTTGGTTGTAGGTCAGGACACGGAGTTGTCAATTAGATGTGGAAAGTAAAACAAAAGGAATCACTTGCAAATAAGAGAGAAAACAAAGGAAACTTGCAAACAAGAGGAAGGGACAAATCCTTTTTTTCCATCAGACACATTGACAACCAGCAATTTCACCTAGTTGGCAACTCTCATACTGAAACCATCACCGTCACCTGTTTGGTTATTGTGCTGTGACTGCTGCAAGGTTGGCATTCAAATTCAACAGGATAACACGTCTTCAGTTTCAATGAAGTAGTCGTTTCTAGAGGCTCCTTTCTGATAACTTCAACTACATGACGGAGATCCCACCCTTACTGTAGAGATGAGATAGTGAACAGCTTTCTGCTATCAGTTGTGTCACACAAACTGCTGTGACTCGGCAAAATGCTGACCAGTAACGTCAAACGTGACTCAACAGTTTTCTTTTCTTTTTCTGCCTTGTGATCAGGAGGAAATGAAATTAAAATGCTGATGAAGCCCAACATCATGATTTTATGCGAGTGTGTGTGTGTGTGTGTGTGTGTGTAAATATAGTCTATAGTATGCTTTAAGGAAGTGCAATAAAAAAATTTTTTTTTAAATGACAGCAGATGTGGATGGTTTATCATACCAGAGTGAATATGTGATATAAATGAAGATGTTTTGATAAAAATTCAATTACAATTAATTTTCTCCAATCTCAATGTGTAAATTCAAGTCAGTCAACTTTCCATATTGACCAAATCAAAACGTGATGACAGTTTGACCAAATGTATATATGGATATGCTATAATCTTTAACTACAGCACAGCATGAAAAGACATTTACACACCACGAAAATGTCCATTTATGATAGCCGTGTAACTTTTTAATTTATTCTGAAACATTTCTGTCATTTGCTTAAACTATTTGACGACTGTAAACATAGTGACCTCTATATTGGGTAAAAAGACCGTCACGCTGTGCGTCGGTGGTAACAGACGGAAGAAAACTTTTAATCAAAGCCTCTCAAAACTGGCTCCTGCACACAAAACCAACGTGGGTTAAATTACTGCTGGGACCCAGTGAGAACAGTTCGACCAGTAAAAGGCACCGAGGACTGATCTGCTCCACATCTCACCTGCAGCCACCGCTTGCAGCAGGGTCGCCAGCCCGGTCATTCCCGTGGCTCCAAATATCGCGACGTTTTTAATGGAGTCCGACATTGTTTGCATCAGGTGAGATCCACGACACGGCATCGGCAACTGGCAAAAATGCGTCCGAAGCAAAAGCTACTTTTGACATTTGGAGTAAACGCCTCTTTCAGGTGACACGGAGGAGAAGCGCTTCCGCAGCGCTGACTCCGCCCACCTGGAGAGTTAAAGGAGCCCTGCAGCTGGCGGTGCAGGCTCATGTAAAGCATAGTGGTACTGTTACGTTCATTATAGTGATCATCTCAATCATCATGTCAATCTCCAGTCGTGTCCACGTTTGTCAATTTGTAACGAGGTTCTACTGAAGTGTTTTGTTTTTTTAATCAGGATATGAGATTCTGCCTTCACTCTTTCATAGAAGTAGAAATGGGGGCAGAGAACTATAAAGGACTGTAGAGAAAAATCCGGTGGACATGTGTATCACACCGAGATGTACAAAAAAGTCTCCTGGTGTCATGACCTCAACTCAACAGGAAGTCCGCCATTTTTAATTTAGTCGCTATTTTTGGCGATTTGCGTGTGTTGTATTTTAACGAACTCCTCCTACGGATTTTGTTGGACAGACTTGAAATTTAGTCTGTGCACTCTTAACATGTGTGGATTAAAAAGTTATTAAAAGAATTCGTTTTCGTCGATCGGTGTGCCCGCGGCGTGGTGGCCAAAAAGTGACCCAAAAGTCAAACAGTAGCATGCCGTCCAAAATGTGATTTAAAAAAAAAGAAGAAAAGTCATACTGTGGTCCATAAAGTGACCCAAAAATTACTTCTGGGTCACTTTTTGCTATAGTATGACTTTTTTTTTTTTTTTTTTTTTCATAATTTGGATGACAAGCTATACTATGATTTTTTTTTTTTAAAGGCATGACAAAGGGGGAGGGGGGGCTTGAACACAAAACCTTCTTGTTGAGAGGCAACAGTGCTAAACACTGCACCACCAATCTTATTATCTACTAATATTTGGCTCACTGCAACCTCTAACTCCAGCGTACACAAATATTCACCAACATTTAGACTTTTAGAAGCGTTGGCGTCAGAGAAACCATTCAGTTTAATCCCAGAACATCTTGGAGCCTTTAATATAAGTAGATCTACAGTAGTTACACATTGAACAAAGCCTACAATGTTTGACCATTTTCTTTTTGTACAATTTAAAAATTAAAAATAAAAACACTGCCATGAAAAATAAAAATGACAAAATATTGCCAAAAGGCTTTTTGTGAATTGATATGAACGACAATTTTTTTTTTTACATTCTAGTGTCGTTGGCACTTAAAATGTGTTTTATGTTCATTTGACTCAGGTTACAATGGTAAGGATGTTCCTATAAAATATGTAGTCAGATAAAACAAGTCACCTGTCGACTGTTTCTAATTCATGCTGGAGTTTATAGGAGAAATTAATGCAGGGATTTCTTCAAATAAAAATCCATTCAAGCATTTCATACACAGTCATATACCAGGCTTTGACCTTGTCTTGTTACTCTAATAACAGATGTGGATGGCCCTTTTATACTTGGTTAACTAGTGTTTAAATTCATAATTTATTACTGATACACATTACAAACATGTGAGTAAGGGGAGTAGCCTACAGCCACTTTCTTTAGTTGTTCTTCTCCATTTTAAGCATGGAGCACATGTGCCAACTAAAACTACAACATGACATTGTATTATGTGATGTTCAAGGATTATGATGCAACTTTAAATCCTTAGTAACTTATAAATAGAAATAGAAAAGGTTGTCTCAAACTTGGGACTAACTGCGTGTAAAATAAACTATCAGTGATGAGAAACATTTCAAATGTAACGCATTTTAAACACAGCATTTCTTTTTCTTTCTATTATTCATAAATATAACAGCATTATTTTGAAGTGCCCTTTAGCAGCGTCTGCTGCTGTGAAACGGCCTGTGACCGCTTCATGTTGAAACTGTCCCTGTCTCCCTCTCTGTCTCCCTCCCTGTCTCCCTCTCTGTCTCCCTCCCTGTCTCCCTCTGTGTCTCCCTCTCTCTCTCTCTCTCTCTCTCTCTCCTCGCCGCACTAATGCTGATATTTCTCTCCAGCATCACCAGCGGAGAGGAGGAGGAGGAGGAGGAGGAAGGAGAGGTTGTGTCAGGTGGAAACGCGGACCTCTATGGATATCATCATCACCCTCCACCGGCTCGCAACCTCAGCACCGACAGCATCTCCCGGCTGGCGGTCACCGCTGCAGGCTCACAGCGCTCTTTCTAATGCGCCAAGGCGTTGCGTTACCACGGCGCACACTGGCCGGGCTGCTGCTGCTGTAATTACCCAGACAAACCGCGTCCTCGTGTAATAAGGACTAATCGAGGGAAGACCCTGCTGGAATAAAAGCGGGAGCGTCAGTCTCCTCCATTGATGAACCGCTCTCCTCATCGATTCACCCCAACGACGTCTTGGCATAAGAGGAGGACAAAACCGATCCACAGAACTGACACGGAAGCTAAAGGTAAGGCCGATAAAAGGACGGCAAGATGACTCCTTTCTCCGCGGGATGTCGTTTTATTTGGTCCTTCCCTGTGTGAGAGCCAGGAGCCGAGATGCATGTTCTTTTTTTCCTTTTTTTCCTGCCCTTCTTTTGCAGAGAAGCCGGCCTGCATGAGATGAGGGTGCAGGGTACCGCAGTGATCCGGCGAGGGCACGCGCTGTTTCATGTTCTCGTTTCCACCTCACATGTGTTACGTGATGCATGCATGTAGAAGGTGCTCGTGGTGCCTGCCGGATCTGATCCGTGTCATTTGACAGGAGAAATAGGTTAATGAGCAGAATAGCGGCCTAGTGTATACGGGCTGTGATGAATTGTTTTACCGGCTCAGTTACGGCTTCTTCATAACCTTTAACTTTAAATAAGAGATAGTTACGTTTCTGCCCAAATGCAAACAGCAGCAGAACTTCACTGGTGATACATTTCCACAGTGATGATATATTTCTGCAGGAAGTTGCAGTGTGACTGTGGTCTCACATGTGACCTCACATTACTTTGGCATTTCTGCCCCTTGTGGTATCCGTTATTTCTGAATCCTGAGGGGATGCTGCTGTCCTGCAGAAGTAGATTCAGCCAAATTATTCCTGCTTTAGTCAGATAGGGCCTACAGCAGCATAGCTTGCTTTAGCAAACAGAAAAAAAGCAAATGCAGTGTAGCCTGAAAGATGTTCATGTTGGCTGTTTGATCACTGCTGCAATGAACCTCCGCTTTGCCCCCGGAGGGATCGTCGGCTATTGACAGTTGCTGTCCGGATCTGAGATGTGCAAGCAGGCGTTGGTTAGCTTTGGTTAGCCAGTGCCAGGTGTGTGTGTGTGTGTGTGTTACGACCAGGAGATCAAATATATCATTTATATGGACACGTAGTCATCTGTGTTAATGAAGTCAGTTCAGTATCTCTGGTATTATTGAGCCAGTTTTAAGGCCGCATATGTTACATAGAAGTCAAGTATTTTTTGACCTTATTGTACTTCATGTTGCGTCACTGTTCAACTTCTTCAATGGATTGACACAGTGTGTGTGTGTGTGTGTGTGTGTGTGTGTGTGTGTGTGTGTGTGTGTGTGTGTGTGTGTGTGTGTGTGTGTGTGTGTGTGTGTGTGTGTAAAACGCTTAGCAGTTTACTTTATAGTGACTATATTACATTTCATGGTATTACATCCTGTCGAGTGTAATTATTTATTTATTTAATACCAAAATAAATCTCTGTTCGGTTCAACATTTTGTTCAAATTGTGCCCGTGTCGTCTGAAGTGTTAGACTTGGCCTCATGTTCCCACATGTGGTGGTATAGTAATCATAGTAACTTTAATAAAGCTTCATATTAAACTAGGTGCTGTAAATAAGGACGGTCTGTCTTTAAACCAGCACCACTTCTTCTCTACATGTGTTTTTTTTTCCAAGATAGTTGCTGATAGGTTGTTCCAAGCATCGTGTACACGTCATGCCACAGTTCATGTGTGGATTTAGTGCGTCTCAGCGTCTTCTGTCTTTTCCGTGTAATCCCAGACTGACTCGGTGATGGTGAGATCAGGGCCACACCATCTGTTGTAGGACTCCTTGTTCTCTACACTGCTGCAGAGTGAATTTGGGATCAGATGCCTCTGTGAGACAATTTGCTTCAATAACACATCTGACATGCCTAAAACTTTTGCACGGTATATTTATCACAATATAACGCAGTATTTCCCGGCTTTGTTACAATACAGACTTCTTTTTGACACCCTTTGCTGTTGCTGTCCCACGTCCGGTCTGCATGGTAGACGTCCCTCCGCGGGACACTGAAGCCCTCCGTTTGTCTATCAGGACCGCAAGGTGACTGCTTTGATGAAGACTTGTGGTCCCGCCGACTCAGAACAGGGCGTCGGCCGCCGCTCCCGCTTACAGACGTTGGTTCACACTGCTGAGGTGAAGTGAGTGAAAGTGACTCAGTGCAGTGTGTAAAGTGCGTACTGTGTGACGTCACGGAGACGGAGCTCGTGTGTGTGAAGGAGAGATAGAGAAACAGCTTCTATCCCTCTAAAAACAGTCGAGATTTCCTATAATTTCACAAAGTGAGATTGTTTTTGGATAAAAGTTTCGGATAAGTCCTCGTAGGCGACGTCAGAATAATAATGGTTAAAGTTCAGGTTAGCTTTCAGTTCTCTGCTTGCGGTCACTTTTCCCCCGAAAGGTATGAAATGTTGACGGGAGAGCTGCAGGGCGTTTATTGTGAAACAGTCCAAGACATCATGTTGACGAACACACTTAATGTTGAGTTTGTGGCTACGACGGCTTCGTCTACATTTGTACGAGAAAAACGCTGCTCAGGTGGAACAAATATAACCACGGCTCCGATAAAAACAACAGCAAAGCCGGATTTTATTTTATTTCTTTAGATAGTAGTAAAATAGTAATAACAGGAACAGAGACGCAGCAAAAATCGAAACGACATTATACATCACATCAGTTTAGTTACCACGTTAGAGCTGCTGCATATCACACCACCCTTAAAATAGACCTCACTGCACCATAACCTTCACAAACTGTTTTGGTCAAAAAAATGTGAGAGAAAAAACAAAAAACAAAATCTATTACATACTTCAGATGTCCTCCACAACACCTTGTTTTTTATTTTTAGCTGAGGCTACACATGATCCACATGTTGTTCCCCGTTGTTTGATGGATAATATCAGATTTGATGACAGACAGAAAAAGGACCGTAGGGACATTGCTGATAAATTGTAAGAGAACAACTTAAACAGTGATGTGAAGCAGCGAAAGCCATCTTATACTGTGTGACAATAAATGTAAATATTTACAGAATATATATCTATATCTATATCTAATTAGTAAATATATTATTCATTTATTGGAAGTTCCTTTTATCAGTTAATCTGCATTAGATGGCTGTCAGCACAATTAGGTTGTAAAGGAGTTTTATTAATGTTCCTCCAACCCTCCAAAGGGAATTTAATTGATATCTGATCATTGAATCAGTCGATAGAAAGTCCAGAAACTGAGCGTGCTCCTCACAGTTGTCAATAGGCAGATGGCATGATTAATGGCCACATCTATTCTATATAAGATCATATTGATAAAGACTAAAAAACATTTTTTTTTTTTAAAAGGGACGTCCACTGAGGGTCTGTCCTCTGTTAGGCCTCAGAGACACAGAGCTGCTGCCTCTGACTGATTAACCCTGGCAGCTGTCTGTCTCTCTCTCCTCGTCTCTGTCTGTCTTCATCTTTCTGGTGATCCGCCCTTCTGTCTCCCTCTCGCACCTTCAGTTTCTCTCCTCTTCCACGTCAGCCTTCCTTCAAGTCTTACGACTCAGTCTTTACCGATTGTTGGTGCGTCCCCCTCGCCCACTCTTCCTCCGTCTGTCTCTAAGTTTAACCTCCAAATCAAAAGAGATAGCCGGTCCAACGTCTGTAATGTACTCGGCTATTCTCGTCGGAGCTGAAGTCCAACTGGATGTTAGAAATGTGTTGACGAAGCATAAACACACCGGCAGTTTACCTTTAAGTTCGTTTCATCACACTAAGAAAAGAAATCTCCTCAACAAAAGGAGAAACACTTTCCTGAAGCAGTTTACAGTTTTTCCTGCATTTCATGACGTGAAGTTCACAAAGTTCACACTGATAAAGGATGAAATAGAAATCAGCTTGTCTTGAGACGACCAGCTCTGACTGCATACCTCCAAAGTTTTAGAGATATATTTTTTTAGCTGCAGTTGTTTCAGTCACTCGACCTTCGTTGTGCTATTTTTTTTTTTTATCGTCAACAAATCTCATGAAACATCAAAAACAACAATCTATTAATAGTTCCACTAATTATGACGATCTTTGCAGCAAAAGCCTGATAACTTCATTTCCTGCACCAACCACGGCTGCCTGAAAACGATCAAGAGCACCGTCAACGAGCCGCACGGTTGCAGCGGGTGTCATGTTGGTTTGTGAACGAGGATACTCGAGTTCATTTTGATTCCATCTCAGTGTCCACCAAGCTTTCAACAGAAAACCTGCTCGCTTGCTAGCTGATAGACAAACAACTGGTGCACCGCCAAAACCTTCCAGGTGAAACTCGTGCTGTAGAATTTCGGTTCCAGGAGGGCGAATATTTAGACATAAATAGACTTCTGACAGTAGGACTGAGAGAAAAATGCTTCCCCAAACTGAACATACTGAACGGTTTGAGTCAATTACACGAACCGTCAGACCTCGAGACTTAAGTCATTACTAATGTTCACTAACCAGCTTCACGGCAGCATTTGGGGGTTAAGTACTCGTTTCAAGGGCGCCTGTCATCTGGTGTACTGAAAAGATTTGAGTATTGTCACTCTCTGGGAGTATGGAGGCATCGTGCCAAACGCTAATAGCCAAAACACAAGTTGTTGAAGCCATAGAGGATGGGAGGTGAGGAGTGGGAATAGAGTGAGAGGACAGTTGAAACAATGAGAAGGATAATATAAGGAGAGAGCAGGGTGGGGGTGGGGAGGGAGGGAGGCAGGGAGGGAGGGAGGGGCGACGTTTTCATTACACCGTTGGTGTAACAGTGATTTATTGTGGTTACTAACAGCGACAGCATAGCTGGGGAGAGAGGACAATAATAACGCTGAGTGGTTTTGAGGAGAAAGCATAACGACTGACAGCTGTGCACACACACATATACACGTATACAATAGTTCCCACACTACTAGGTCATTGATTGGATACTAAATCAATCGAAAATGGATCAATGATCATTTTTATAATGAATTAGTTTGGTTATTTATCAACAACAATAAAATGGAGTTGTGCACCTTTTACTGATTTAGAGTGTCGGTTGAACAAACAGGTCATTTAATGATGAAACTGGGCTTCTTTACCGTTTTCTGACCAAAATGTCATTTGATTAACTGAAAAAAAAAAATGAATAAAAAAATTCCCTGTTAAATCGATGGATAATCGTGATCAATATTTCAGACGTGGCATACAGATGTGAAGTCGTGCCAGAAAAGTGTATTTTGTTTTAAATGCATTAGATGCAGTTTTCTTTCTGTGTCAGTAAGACAGACAGGTGAGAGTCTGGCTCCTGAAACTTCAAAATAAAGACAATAATAGCTGGAAGTGTTGCGACAGTCACACAAACACGAGATGGCCACCCTGAATATAGAGCACTTCTTTTTAGATGCTGTCCTATAAAAACCACAAAGAGGTTCTGGTTCTGGTCCACCTGGAGGAAAAAGTGAGAGATGCTTGATGTGATCTAGATTCTGTCCTACAAGTGAGACATGAGAAGACATCTGTGGTGCAAAGTGCTTGTTACTGCTGTCTGTGTGGTCGGGACTTCTGCTCACCACATTATCTACTTTACTCATCCTCTGTTGTAAGTAAATATTATTGATTACAGATTATTTCCCGGATGAATTGATTCTGAATTTTTGTCAAGCAATAGCTAAAAAAAAAATGCTCATCACAGTTTTCCAGGTCCAAGGTGACTTTTTAGAATAAAATACTTTAGTTTATGATTAATAAATCCTATTATCTGACTTGAACATTTTGGTTTCAAAATCGACATGATAAATGAGTTATTTGACTTTAAGTGTATTCTGTTTTTTTCTTTCCAAACATAAAATAGGAATCTCACTCTGAACTTAATCATTTCAGTTTGCAATAAGGACTTAGCAGCACACACAAGTGTTTATTTAAATAAATATTATTATTAAGACTGCATCTGACTGTGATAGAAACGTGTGTTTGTGTGTTTATTTCCACTGTACTTACTGCAGGTTAACAATGCATGTGGGATGTCTGCGAGATCATACGACACACACACACACACACACACACACATACAGAAGGGATTCCTGCTCTTCCTACCAGCTCCATGGAGAGATCAGAGAGCTTTCTGCTCTTGAAATGTTTGATCTTTCAGTGTCGGAGCAGCAGACTCTGTATCCTGGACTGACAGCGACATATAACCTCCTCCAGTTTAACAGGGCAAACGTCAGAACTACAACTTTTCTTATTTGTATTTAAAAGCACAAAAAGATCCAGAAACACCTTCATCCTGATGTTGTATTTTTTTTTTATTTGACCAAGTTTGGTGTTAGTCCTGAAATGTTTTCTTAATTTTCTTAAGTTAATGTACGAGATGGCGTACTGATGAAAAGAGCCAGATTGATCGATTTCTGCACAAACAGAGATGTTGCACTCATTGTTTTCTTCGCATTCACAGATTAGACGTGTTATATAATATAAAATAAGTAGAATGGGCAAACCAAAGCGTGCAGCTTCAGATTTGCTCCCTTTACTTGCATTTTAATGCAGCTTAATGGTCTTAGTTGTTGATAGCTGAGGGGAAGCAGCATTACTCAGCATTTTACTTTTGACAGTGTTGTCGAGCATCTCTACCTGAAGACCTTAAAAACAAGAGAAAACAGGAAGACGAGATCCTGACAGATAACACTACGTTTCCAGGCCTTAATAACCCTTTTGGGTTCATTTTGATTATTTGTAACATCCCTCCGGGAGATCTGGGGTCAGACAGTTGATTGGTTGAGTTGTAGTGTTTTGTAATTTGCCTCTTACTCAGACGATGAAAGCAAGATGGCAGTTGCAGATATGCCGTCTTCGATGTTACCTCACCCGGTCGGACAAGCCAGGGGGAAGGAAAGTGTGATTGGTTGAAACGTGTCAATCAAGCAAATGTTTAATATATACCTCCTTGATATTTCCTTATTGAAATATATTTTCACAAAGATACATTAGTAGTATTTGGACCTCGACAGCTTGTGGAAATACATCGTGCAAGTGAATGTGTATGTTATTTATTATTATCGATAATAGAATGAATTTACTTTTTCATATCGTTATGTTGAAGCATGCAGGTTTACATTCATATTACTCTGAATACAGATAAAATCATACTGAGCTCTTTATTATTTATTTTTTACTTCTGTTTTTATCTCCATCCTCTGAGACTTCCTGAAGGCTGCGTTCAGTCTCTGGAGGCAAATCATGAATCATCTCTGTGCTGCTGTTATGTATAGAGCAGGAATGGATAGCCAGGAGAGTTGCGCGTGATTTTCAGACATCGTGTCGACCATCTAGCCTGCGGCTGACTGATTCCTCAACAGCTGGGTCTGATTATTAGAATAAAGGGCATAACACACACACACACACAACACACACTAACACTCACATCAGAGCAGTCCTGCGAGCAGTGAGTCTGATTGATTGAAAGACATCAGGTGGTCGAGGTTCGGCGAGGAACAAGGCAAGGACAACAGAGGGCGTCACACACGTCGTGGGTTTTGATGTGTATTTATATTTTTAATGTTAATCTATAATGTCTTACATTGATATTACACGAGCCCTCTATTATTATAGGTTTTTTTTTTTACCTCTTAGCAACACGGGCACTTTACAGTATGATGACAACTCATTGTTGTGTGTACGCAACACGGTCACAGATATTTCTCAGATGAGATTCCCTCGTCTGATTCTCCGTGTGCTCCCATGTCTCTTCGTCGGGGGCTGCTTCTGCGTAGACCTCCACACGAACCTGCTTCAGCTTCACGGTTTGGGATATCAACTCGGTTCAGTCTGCGGTGGGACAGCGTGTGCAGCCGGCCTTGATCTCGGCTCTCACACATTCTGAAGGGAAACGCTGGTGAATGATTTTTGCCACGCTGGGGACACGAGTGAAAAATGTGGAGGGATTTAGGGCCATTAAACACGGGGCGAGCCCATTTGCAACATCTGAGATCGCACCATCAGCTGTCACTCGTTGAGATAATTTTAGTAGCGCTGCGAGGGATTAGACAACGTTTCAGGCCGTGGTGTCAATCCTTCATCATCAAAGAAGAAAAGTCTTTTCTCTGGAGCCGACATTAAGCACTAATCAACGATCTTGCCGGAAGAAGTAAAGGTACTAATTCTACTGAGTCAGAAATGTACCACATAAGCTAATATAAGGATTTTAGAGGATACAACCGGGATATCTTTCACAATGATTGACTTTTTAATTACTTTACTCTAAATGTACATCCACTGGACTTCTTCTATCAAATGTCCTGTACGAGTGTGAGAGCCTCAGAAACGATAGAACAGCTCCGTGGTAGTGCTAAACATAGAAATAAGAAGAAAGTCCTCCTCTCAGTATTTTAGTTTTTTATCAGACAAATACACTAAAATAGGATGTTATATGGAGTATACTTTACAATTTTATAGTAAGAAAATATTTTAGTTTTTTTTGTTGCTATAGTTATAGAAATATTTGTATTTATTTTCGGGAGTTTTTGGAAATGAATTTTAAGAATAAAAGGTTCCACCTAAAGAAATGTTATCATTATTATTTTGAAAGCACACACAAAGTGCCAAATGAATGCAGAATAACAATATTATCATTAAAATCATTTGTCCATCAATTCATGTGTTGATTGACAGAAAATTAGTTGGCAACTATTTTAATAGCTAAACTTTTTTTTTGCTTTTCAAACACTTCGAAGGATCCTATAGGTTTCACTTTTATTGGCTCGGGCTGCCGCCGTCTATCTGCTTCATCACCAGATAGAAAGCCCTGTAATGTTTTGCTGTTATTCTCTCCAGGGAAGACGGCTAAGTGCATGTGCACAACTACTCCTTCTTTCTCCGTCTTGCAGGGCAGGCTGACATTTACTCGATATGGCCACGTTGTTTTGCAGTGGTTTAGGTATAGTGACAACCGAGAGCTTGGACTTTTGTTGCAGGGCAGAGGGAAGGAGAGGCCAGAAAGGGCAGGGGGGTGGAGGGTGGAGGTGGAGGGTGGAGGTGGGGGGTGGATTTCCAGCTAAAAGGCTGAGGCAGAGAAACCTTCCTAAGTTGTGTACTGCAGCATTGAGTACACTTTTTATGTTACTTGAAATCTTTGTCGATTAATCTATTAATTACAGTTTAATTAACTTAAACGTATGAAACCCAAAACATTTCAACATTAACACAATCTGTTCTTCTATGAATTGTGTACTTGCCATTATTTTATGCTTTTTTTTTTTTTTTTTTTACTGTGTGTGTGTGTGTTTGAAGGAGGGGGTGGGGTAGAGATGGGGGAGGGGTTGAGAGGAGAAGAGGGGAGAACATTTTTCATTCTGTGTTATGTTGGAGGCATTTCAAGGACAGGTTTTAGTGGAGGGAGGGTGGAGGGGAGGGGGAGGGGGGACATTACCATGGCCAATGTTTTTTGTGGACCAAAAGATGGCCACCAAACATCTTAGTGGAGGAAACACACCGGCATCATCTATTCTAAAACATACTTACAAAAATAAAAACCCCACTGGAGGGGAATCACCAACTGTAACTGCCTGTCTTAAAATAATATGCAACACCTTCGCCAAACATGAAGTGGACCAGCTCTTTTCTAAATAACGATTCAAATAGATTTTATTTTTTTAAAGAAAGGTCTGTGAGTAAGGAGGAAGCTGCTGCATGTTCCCCTCATCGCATTTTTAAATCATCAACTTTGTCGCGTGAGCCCACATGTGAAAAAGCTCTGTAAGGCTTTGATTCCCACTGGTGCCAACCATGCATATAAACGTGTATATACCCCCCACCCCACCACCACCACCACCACACCTTCCCCAGACCCTCTCACCCCCCTCCCCCCCAACCCCACCCCCCATTGTAAGCTGCTTCGGAGAAGAGCACCAAATGGCATATTTTATGTCCTGTGGGCACATCTGCTCTTCACAGAGAGAAACTATCACATGTTTTCTATTCAGCACGTATGTAGCACCAAAAAAAAAATCATAAACTTCATAAATCAATATATAACAATATATAATAATATATAACAATAATAACCTACTAATAATAAGCTACTTTGCAATGCCTGTCCTCAAATATGGCTGAATACACTACACTCCTTTTTAGTGTTTGATATTAAATATCTCCCTAATTTGCAAGAAAAAGGAACCATAGGGGGAGTGTAGAGGATAAAGAAGTAAAACATAGCTCCGTCCCTTTTAAGTCTCCAAAATCTATTAAAAAAAATCTTCCCAAGAGTGTGAAAGTGTCCTCTGAAATAACAGTTCATTTGATAGCTGCCAGGCTTTTCTAGCAGGAAGGAGTTTAAATTTTCACCCTGTCTGCTGATTTTTTATGTCTGCTATGAATTTTACCTCAAACAGAGCTGGGCATCAGTTGAAGCACACTGTTTACATCAGGATATGCAGGCCTCTTATTTTCCATTTAATTTTGGATCTCATTGACTTTTAAACAAAATCTCACATTGATATAAAAACAGCTCTTTCAGCTCTTCAGATTAACGCGACCGAAGCCGATGAATATCAGAAAATTGAATTGAAATCTTTTCATTACCGTTTGTTTTGAATATTTCCTTTTTCCTCATTCTGTACTGTGTGATTTCTTTGAGAAGTTTAGAAGTTATTTATATCTTCCTGTTTTCAGCTGTCAGAGGGACAGACTGGAGAGATCAAACAGCCAAATCATTTTTACCCTCCGTCTCCCAGCATCCTTTAAACCATCAGAGAGATTTTATTTTAAGCGTTGCTATCGTAAAAAGCTCTGATACCAGAGACAGGTGCTGCATCATTCATGAACAGGAAGGAACCGTTACTTATTGACTTCTAAGTCTTTTTTTTTTTTTTTTCTTTAAGTCATATTATTGGTGCGTTTTGAAGACTTATAATTAATCTGTGAGTGTTGCACTGACTGTTCCAACCCGAATAAGATGGAGTGGCTAAACAGGGATTAAAAGCTGTTTCATGAGATGTGTTAAGTCAGTGAAAGAGTTTAATTATCAACCGTGAACAGCTTTTCGCCTTTAGGGATGGAGCAACCTGTCCTCAGCACTTCTTCTTCTTCTTCTTCTCTCCTTCTCTCCTGTACATGTGTGAGTGATTTCGAACAGCTCTTTGTTTGTGTTGCAGGGCGTCGGGCGCGATGGCTAATGCCTCCCCAGACCTGGACAACGCGGAAGCCCAGCGCCAGCTCAACAACAACAACCGACCAATCAGCTCCGGGTTCTGGGAGACAGAGTGTACGAGCTCCAAGCTGTTCGAGTGCTCCCGTATCAAGGCCCTGGCAGGTCAGGAGTAACACGTGGATCAAAGCCACATCCGCACAGATCACTAACACTTCAAGGACATCTGCAGGTGTATTAATACGACCACATCAAGGTCATGATGACAGCTCTGTGGGAAATTAAGAATAATTACTGTTTCATCATGACTTATCTGCGAGAAGTGATGTCAAAAATTACTAAAATAAGTTTGAACTTGGTGGTTTGTTGTGTTTTTATGAATTTAGTAACACGTGTTGGTGGTTATAGAAATTCTCCTATCCTACAAACATGGAATATATGTTATATTTAAAAAAAGTCTCATCGTGTAATATAAGTTGATGGTGATTGAATGATGTCATGTGTATTCCAGTAAACACTTTTGGAAAATATTTGATTTAGTACTATAAAGATTATTAAATTTAAAAGAAAGCAGTGATTTTAATTAGGAATGAAATAGTTGAATAGTTCCTTCTTTTCCCTTCGTTTCTTCCGGTGTGACGTTTATTCCTTCGTTTCCCTCAGATGAACGAGATGCGGTGCAGAAGAAGACTTTTACTAAATGGGTCAACTCCCATCTAGCCAGAGTGTCCTGTCGCATATCTGACCTCTACAACGACCTGAAGGATGGGTACATGCTCACAAGACTGCTGGAGGTCCTCAGTGGAGAGCTGCTGGTGGGAGCACATAAGAGCCGTTCTGAACATCAGCACATGATTGTCAAATTTGCAGCGTTACTTAACTCACTGCTTCACAAGATATCAGCTGTACTGCTATAAATTTAGATTATTTTTTTTTTGAGTTTTGATGTGTCCATTTGTTTTCCTTTTTACTTCAACTTTTGGCTCCCGTTCGTGCTACTTTTTCAAAGTAAAGTTTTTCCGCTGTAATTAACCCCCTGTTGTCCTCCTCCAGCCGCGGCCCACGCGGGGCCGTATGCGGATCCACTGCCTGGAGAACGTCGACAAAGCTCTGCAGTTTCTTAAAGAGCAGCGGGTTCACCTGGAAAATGTTGGTTCCCATGACATCGTGGATGGAAACCACCGCCTCACACTGGGGCTTATGTGGACCATCATCCTACGCTTCCAGGTAAACACTAATAATAATAATATTGTATTACAGTTTATCAGTGTAGTTGAGTCATGGCCGAAGGTAGAAAAAAGTGATTTTGGCTCGCTCTGATTCCCGAAGTGACTTAAATCATCATTTTTTAGGATCTAATATCTGATTCTTGCTGTGGGATACCAAGGCTTAAATCCGATCTCCTCCATAAGTGCACTGAGACGCTGGCACGCGTTGCCACGATACTTGCTGAAGCACAAGGTTGCTGTAATCAGCAGTGGCATCGTTTAGGGTGCGCTGTCAGAGGTTCAGTGTGGGTACGGCCGTCACAGCTGCCCCGTCATCACGGTGCGACAGCGGCAGCCGTGTTTGGTGGATAAAGCCTGAATGTCAGTGGCCTAGAGGTAACGGTCGCCTCCCGGGCCGCTCTTCAACAAGGACATATGCACACACACACACACACACACACACACACACACACACACACACACACACACACACACACACACACACACACACACACACACACACACACACACACACACACACACACACACACACACACACACACACACACACACTACATTACCTGCACAGTCTAACAGTCGATCTGTCACACACACACCTATGCGCTGACATCCTGACATGCACATACTACACACACGCTCACACACATACACAGGCAGTGATACAGGATCAGTTCCATCCATGTAAGTAACAGAAGCCCTCCGCTTCTCTTTATTACGCTTCAGTGCGACAGTGGCACAAAATGCTTAGTTAGCATTATTCAGTATGTCATTTATGGCGTACGGTCGCCTGCTAACTGTCTCCTGGGACTCTGATTTTGTCATGCTAAGACTGGCTACCATTAACAAAGCACATTTAACAGCACCGCCACCAGAATCCTGTAGTACGTGGGACTTTCTGCAGAGTTCTGTTTATGCTGACTGGACTCATTTTTGCAGTGTAAACATTGAAATTGATGAATAGGTTGTTGGATATGTTTAGTGTTTAAAAAAACCTAGTCGATGATGGGCATTAGCGACACGTAGATGTCAGAGTTCATGGTCATTTAATCATAAAGTCCCACCTAGTGTCGACTCCATAGGCTGAAGTTCCCAAACAAGCATGTTGTCAAATATGTTAAAGTGATGGTTCACGGTTTAATTTTAATGACAAGTTAATTAGGTCATTTTTTAATTAATTTTTTTCTTGTCACCTTCCGAGTCAAGCTGAACATCTGTAACCGTACAACTTGGTCGACAGCAGCGTTAGCTGACTGCTAGATTTGCCACCGTTCGCTGTCATCTTGGCTGTAGTCCCGTTCTCCTGCTCCCAGGAGCCACCAGTCTGCTGTGGCCGCTTCAATTTTGCATGTGCTGAGAAAGGAGAGCAGTGCAGAAGACTTGTGTGTGTGTGTGTGTGTGTGTGTGTGTGTGTGTGTGTGTGTGTGTGTGTGTGTGTGTGTGTGTGTGTGTGTGTGTGTGTGTGTGTGTGTGTGTGTGTGTGTGTGTGTGTGAGAGAGAGAGAGAGAGAGATGTAAATATGAAAGAAGTAAGGACAGAAGGAAAAGATGGTTGGCTGATGAGAAGCAGCGAGCGGTGATGTTGTTGAAAGTAAGTAAGTAATGGATGCACAACAATGAAATAATGACAAACGGGGAATTTATTTATTTATTTTTTAAAATGTATTATTCAGATTTATTTATGTTAGAGCAAACTGGCAATTTTATCTTGTAATATACGAAACTACTGACCACATCGTATCCAGGTGTCACGAGTTATTTATGACACTGAAACCTCGATTGTTTCAGTCCTGTTTAAATTAGAAAACGTAACTTCTGCCTCCCGGATTCATCCCATTTTATTTCCATTTTAGACCGTGTGCTCATGGTGAGAGTGTTTTGGCCCAGAAACAGCTGAATTTGTACTCTGCTGGTGATTCAGGCCCGGGGTTTCTGCCAACACACAATCATCTTTCTGATTCTAAATCAGAAGCCACGTTCAAACACCATAATTTAACCAAACATTCGAGTGCTGAGAAATCACGTGAGCCGATCCCGGACGGTTCTCCATCCTGCTGAGGTTTGTGTTGTCTAAGTGGCTGTTGAGTTCTCTTTTTTTATTTCCCTTTTTTGCACAGTGTCGCTGCTCATCTCCACCCCCCTCCACCCCCCGCCCCCTCTTCCTCCATGGTGAAAGTGAGAGTTTGCTTTGCCCAGTCAGCAGGTAGGGCCGAACCACTGCAGCAACTGCACGCAGGCAGAAAGAGGGAGACAGACAGACAGAGAGAGGGAGAGAGAGGGAGGGAGAGGGAGAGAGTAAAGAAGGGAGAGGATTGTCAGGCAAAGGAAGAGGTAAAACCAACGTATTTAGAGAAATAACTGTCTGTTATTATTTGCTGCAGCTTCGATTCTGGCGTTGTATATGGTTGGCTGAGTGTGCCGACGTTGTGTGTGTCTACTGGCTGCAGATAACGTTGCACTCTGTTGAAACAGTTGTAAAAGCTAATTGTATATTTATTAACGTGGAGATGTTCCCAGTGTTTTTATACGTTTACTGTGACTTTATTTGGCTCATCATTTTAAGCATTAAATTGCTGTGTTTTATACCCTCTTTTTTTTTTAAATTTACATTACTGGCAGACATAACATTTTTTGGAGTGATTATTTTTGGGGCATTTTTGCGTTTATTCAGAGAGCACCGTGCAGACTGCAGACATGGGGATATATAGAAAGAGAGCGGGGGAATGACATGCTGTGAAAGGTCGGTGCTGGCCGGTAATCAAACTGTCATGATTGACACCATGTGGTTTGAGCCCGACCCACTCACCTCACAACAAACGAAGGAGATAAAGCTCAGTGAAGTGTGTGTGTGTGTGTGTGTGTGTGTGTGTGTGTGTGTGTGTGTGTGTGTGTGTGTGTGTGTGTGTGTGTGTGTGTGTGTGTGTGTGTGTGTGTGTGTGTGTGTGTGTGTGTGTGTGTGTGTGTGTGTGTGTCTAACATCGTCGGCAGCAGCTGATTCCAGGATGTCATGTCCCCAATTACCTTGGATCATGTCACTGTGATGTGATTGGTTGAATGGCTGTCACTGTCACCTATCATCACGCATTGTGATGGCTCTGCATGTTCTTCTCAGTGCGGCGGGTTTTTTTACTCTGAAAAACCTCAGCTCATATTTCTCTTGTCTCTTTTTACTTGGTTGGTCCATTTTAAGGGTTTCAGGAGTAACGTGAGGCCAACGTGACTCTCACACTTGCTCTTTTAAAACATGACAATCGGTCATTTGGTTCCTCTGAACAATTTAACTGATCTAATCGCTGCTGGTGATCTATTGCGCTGCTTATTTTCTGGCCCAATAACTGAACTGTTGCTTTGCCGTGTTCTTGTTCAGATCCAGGTGATCAAAATAGAGACGGAGGACAACAGAGAAACTCGCTCTGCCAAGGATGCGCTGCTGCTTTGGTGCCAGATGAAGACTGCAGGGTGAGTAGTGACAAAACAAAAACAACAGCCTGAAATCTACTCCATAAGCAGCTGCAGTGAATTTCATGATCATTCAAGTGTTATACCACGATAGTTTGTTGGTGAGTTGGTGCTCGCTGGTCTACAGTTAAAGTTACAAAACATTTCTACTTGCTCCAGGTACCCTGAAGTCAACATCCAGAACTTCACCACCTGCTGGAGAGACGGCCTTGCCTTCAACGCCCTCATACACAGACACAGGTAGGACACAGCGCACCGTGTTAAAATATGGTATTTATAAAGTTTTACATGATAATGCCGTTATTGGTTTTGTTTTTTTACACCAGAAAATGCCCCAATTTTCCTATTTCTTATAAATCAAAAGTTCTCAGTAATGTATAAACATCACTAAATATAGTGGAAAGACATCCAGTAGGTTTAACCTACAAGCAATTTTAGGATTACAGCTGTGCACACATGACAGATTCTGTTTCATCATCTTGCGCCCTGCAGACCTGACCTGATAGAGTTCCACAAGCTGACGCGGTCCAATGCAACCCACAACCTCCAGCAAGCCTTCAACATCGCTGAGCAGCACCTGGGTCTCACCAAACTCCTGGACCCTGAGGGTGAGAATGTGGAATTGGTTTTGCATTAAATCATTCAATGCAGACTCCTAAAGTCAAGTAAGATGTTAACTCCTCTGTTCTTTGTCACGTCCTTCCCGTGCAGATGTGAACACAGAGAACCCAGATGAAAAGTCCATCATTACGTATGTGGTCTCCTACTACCACTACTTCTCCAAGATGAAGGCTCTTATTGTGGAGGGGAAGCGGGTTGGCAAGGTAACAAGATAACACGTTTGCAGATATGCATGTAGACTTTCATCTACACTGCAGAGGTTGGTCAAACTTCTCCATAACTTCACATCTCGGTCTCCCTCGCTGAATCTTCTCCCAACCGTCCTCCATCTCTCCGATTCAGGTGCTAGACAACTGTGTTGAGGCGGAGAAGATCGTCAACCGCTACGAAGCTCTGGCGTCGGACCTGCTCGACTGGATCGAAAAGACCATCGCGGTCATCAGCAACCAGAAGTTTGCCAACTCGTTGACTGGAGTTCAGCAGCAGCTGCAGGCCTTCACAACCTACTGCACTATAGAGAAGCCCATCAAGTACGTTTGGTGAACATTTCGAATGGGAAATGGCTTTTCGAGTCTGAGCGGGTGTTCGAGAAGCTGTGATTGCAGCTTCTTAAATGTGAGAATTAATTGTCTCTGTTTCATAGATAGTTTCAGCTTTGTTGTCGTTTTAATGATCCGCTACGTCGATACAAGTATTGTAAAACTATCCTCGGTAAGATTGTGTGAAACATGTCAGAGCTGACATCATTCAGGCTTTACGTTTCATCCTGCCAGAGAAGCACAGGACTGTTGTGTGTGTGGAGATGAGCATCACGTTAGGTGGGTTCAAAAGCCAGCATTACCTGAATGGAGGAAACAAATGTCACATAAAATCATTTGTGCTTCCACAAACGCACAGACACACATTATTCAGTTTGTCATAATGGATTTTGAGCAAGCAGCACCGTGCCGTTCTTCTAGATATCTGCTTTTCAGCATCTCCAAAAAGGTCTGTATCCCATTTCTGGCTTGATGACCGAGTATATCTGATATAAAAGGCAGTTCTCAGTCACCAGATTGTCTCAAAGCAGTAACGAACATCCAGGCTGTTGTACAGTCGACTCCCAGTCAATGATTAATGGCCATGATACGGGACACAAAGTCCCCGTGAGGTCACCCTTTATGCAGAGACCTGCAGTATATGTCAGCAAGCATTCATTCTGTCCACATGTCCTTGATGAACATCCTGAATCCTTGACCAACTTTCTTTCCTTTAACCTGTTTTTCTTTGAAGAAAGCTGGAAGCACTTCTAGTGCGCGTACACTGGGGAGGGCTGTTGAAAGAGAACCTAAACTTCCCTGTTTCTCACCCAGGTTTCAGGAAAAGGGGAATCTCGAGGTCCTTCTCTTCACCATCCAAAGCAAACTCAGAGCCAATAACCAGAAACCCTACGTGCCTCATGAGGGAAAGCTCATCTCAGACATTAACAAGGTCAAACATCCACCAGCTGGAGTTTATGTCCTATATTTCATTTTTTTTCCCCGTTACACTGATAAACAGTTTTTAATCCATTATTATTGTGTAGGCCTGGGAGAGGCTGGAGAAGGCGGAGCATGAGAGGGGCGTGGCTCTGCGCAAGGAGCTGATTCGTCAGGAGAAGCTCGAGCTGTTGGCTCAGCGCTTCGACCACAAAACTACCATGAGGCAAGCCTGGCTCAACGAGAATCAGAGACTTGTGTCGCAGGTGGGTCCGACAATGTGCTCATCTCACCTGATGCAGCTACAGAATGTGTGTCCATCTGTCGTTGAGGATATAGCGCGACATGTGCAAAAAGAACACTTACTTGTGGTGGTGGGTGGTGCGCATGCAGCTTAGATGGGGAGAGTGTAAGCCAGGTTATTTTCTTGAGCTGCATTTTACTGATGACCCCTGAATGCCTCTCATGCAGACTATTAGTATATTCTACCGTTTACAGATGTCCTCTAATCGCCTCACATGCAGACTAACCATACGCTAGCTAGGAGGCCTCATACAGCCTGTAATGCACCAGGGTGCTACGCTAACGTAGAGCCTATATATAATGCATATGCTTTGATTTTGACCTCATCGTGTCCGTGTTTGAACTTCATCTCTCTGCATTCTTCTGTCACTCCTCCTTCTGCTTCTCCACTGCAGAAACACTCTTCATGTTGTTCTTTCTTTTCTTTTTCTTTTTTCCCCTCTCTGCCTTTCAGGATAATTTTGGCTACGACCTACCAGCAGTCGAGGCGGCGATGAAGAAACATGAGGCCATTGAGGCGGACATAGCCTCGTACGAAGAGAGGATCGGCGTGGTCGTGGAACTCGCTGCGGAGATAGAGACAGAAGGATACTACGACATCCGACGTATCTCGGCACGTAAAGAGAATATCCTGGGCCAGTGGAGTCTGCTGAAGGAGCTGGTGGCGGGGAGGAGGACCCGGCTAGAGAAGAATCTAGCCCTGCAGAAGACTTTTCAGGATATGGTGTACATGATTGACTGGATGGAGGACACACAGGTACTAGAGGGTGTGTGAGAGTGAGAGAATGAGAAAGACACTTCAGCATGACGTGAAAATAAATATTCTAATGTTTCACGGTTTCCCGTTATCCCTTATTTCTCTCGTCTTCGTCCCCCTTCTATTCCTTCGTTCTTCTCAGGTCCAGCTGCTGTCAAAGGACTTTGGGAAGCATCTTTTGGAAGTGGACGACCTGCTGCAGAAACACAGCCTGCATGAAGCCGACATCACTGTGCAGGCTGAGAGAGTTCAGACCCTCAACACCGCTGCCCTCAAATTTACCACAATAGAAGGTACACACACATGCATGCTGGCTCGTTTAGGCTCCTTTAAAAGAGACTGGCGTAAAAACACACCTTAAAATGCAGTTTTTAATTGCTCTGATAGTTTTCAGAACAATATTGGTACATTTTAGTAAAATATAAGAGTTAGGAATGTAATGAAGGGGGCAATCATTGTTTTTGAACGTATTCCCAGTGCTTGTTTATGTCATAGACTGACTAAATGAAACCCAGAGCAAGTAATGATCCAGTATTGATTTAATTTAGTCAAGAGAAGATGTGTTTGACCTTGACATGAAAGGGAAATGGATTTTAGAACTTGATATGAGTAATGTGATCTGCTCAGCATACCTGTGGGTTTTTGTCTTTTTTAGTTGGCACTCAGAGATGTGATGAATTAAGTTCTGTATCTATTGTGTCTTCTTTTTTTTTTTCATGGTTATATTCCCCACGTTTTTCTTTTTCATCTTCAAGGTTACCAGCCATGCGACCCACAGGTGATCTGTAACCGTGTCAACCACGTCTCCTCCTGCCTGGAGGAGCTGAAACAACTGGCAGCTAAAAGACGCGCTGAGCTCGAGGAGTCGAGACAACTGTGGGCCTTTTTTCAGGTAGAACGGGTCGACAGGTTGAGACGAGAGGCGGGATTGAGTTAAAGGGCCAGTAGACTTCGTATGAGGTGCTTGTTGGACAGCTTTAAACACCTTTTTAACATCAGTTGAGTGATGACATTTTTTGTAAGTTTATAAAAACTGACAGTCTGACATTTAAACCCACTTCAAATGTCACTTTTTGCAAATACAACTAAGCACAGTATAGTAACTCTTAGATTAAAGGATGTCAGTGCTCATTTTTGAATTTTCTAGTTAAAAAATATGACAATCCCCTGATAAAATGTTCATTTAATAATTTATTACAGCTTTTTTAAGCTCTTTTTCTAGCTTTTGCAACAACCTCTTTAGCAGAGTCAAGGTTTAACATGTTTTTTCCAACCTTTTTCTTTTGTGCTTTGGTTTATGAAGCATTACTAGTTCATTTGGATAATTCGCTTTACAACCGTCAGACATTTACTGTCTGGCTCAGACACAGACTGAGATCGGTCTGTTCTATATTTCAGAACTTTTTTCCTTTGTGTATTTTTGCTAATTATTTTTTTCTTTAAGTAATCCTTTATCTTAATGTTAATTTTTTGTTTCCCACTTATTAATTGCTTTAGCTATTTTCCGTCCTTTTTATTTGCACGTCTTTTAAATTGTATTATTTTAATTGTTTCTATCATTTCTCTCTCTACTTCTTTCTTGCTTCTTTTTTTGGATTAAGATATGGTTATAAAACCCATACGTCGTTTATAAATTTATAGATAAATAAATAAATGTATTATTTGAGATCTTGTTTGGCTGTTTGTGGTCCCGTTAGGAGCTGGAGGAGTCGGAGGCCTGGATCAGGGAGAAAAGCTCCATCCTGGGAGCTCAGGGCTATGGGAAGGATCTGAGCAGTGTGCTGAGGTTACTACAAAAACACAAGACTCTGGCTGGGGAACTGCTGGCTCACCGCTCGCTGCTGCAGGTGTGTGTGTGTGTGTGTGTGTGTGTGTGTGTGTGTGTGTGTGTGTGTGTGTGTGTGTGTGTGTGTGTGTGTGTGTGTGTGTGTGTGTGTGTGTGTGTGTGTGTGTGTGTGTGTGTGTGTGTGTATACGTGTGTTTTTGTTTGTAAGTGTGAGAATCACCGCTGGGAATACTTACAGTACCTGAAATTTCTGCTCAGATCTTCATGTACTGCAGTGAAACTATGCAACAGTGTTCAGAAAAGATTTTTTGATGCCCCACTTTAAAACAGAGCTTGAAGCTAACGTCCCTTTATCCTGCCGCCTCCTCCAGAACACCATGAAGCGAGGGAAGCAGATTCTGAGTGAGAAGAGCTTCGGCACGGCGGGGATCCAGGAGCACATTATGGAGGTTAAAGGCGAGTGGAAGAGGCTGGAGGACCAGGCAGCGCAGCGTCTGGGGCACCTGCAGGAGGCGCTCAACTTCTTCCAGTTCTCCACGGAGACCGATGACCTGGTGGCCTGGCTGCAGGACGCTTACCGCCTGGTCTCCAGTGAGGACTTCGGACACGATGAGTACTCCACTCAGTCCCTGCTGAAAAAACACCGAGGGGTCAGCGAGGCCGTCGACAAACATCGTATGCATGTGATGGCCCTGCGCAAACACATGGTGGCGCTGCCTCTGCGATACCGTGATCAGGAGGTTGGTAGAAGCATAAAAGCCGAACATCGTGAGGATATTAACTCTCTTTGTATCAAGTATTTTATATGTTGTTTTTTACCTTTTCGTCCTTGCCCTCTCTTTCTTTCTGTCTCCTCCCCCTCCGTCTTCCCTCTGCAGGAGGTGCAGGTGCGTATGGGGGAGGTGGAGCAGCTTTACACGGAGGTTGCTGAGGTTGCGGTGCTCAGACAACAGTGGCTTCACGACGCCCTGGCCGTCTACCGGATGTTCAGTGAGGTCAACGCCTGCGAACTATGGATTGATGAGAAGGAGCAGTGGCTAGACAAGATGGAGGTCCCTGAGAAACTGGAGGACGTGGAGGTGGTGGCACACAGGTGGGGAGAGGGGAGAGGGGAACAATGGGAAGAGGGAGACGTTTTGATTGCTGTGAAGCTTGAAGCTCAGCTGGTTGAACAGCGTCTGGGTTTAACTCTTTTAACTGGTTGAATGTCTCATCGTATCCCACATGGCCTCTTGTTGTAGGTTTGAGAGCTTGGACCAGGAGATGAACAGCCTGATGGGAAGGATCCTGGACGTTAATCAGATAGTTCAGCAGCTCCTGGATGGAGGTCATCCATCGTCTACAGAGGTCAGAGGTTGTCAGGACCACCTCAACTCCAGGTACGGAAAAAATTCTGAAAGCCCAACAGCTACAATAGCTGCAATTACCAGAGTTACTACAACCACTACCACAAGAAACCACCTGCACTACTAGTAACATGAAACTACCTGAATAAACACACTAGTGTAAAGCCAGATCTGCTCTACTTCCCCTACGAAGGACAAATACTGCTAAATGATATAATAGAGCACAAATACTAAATTAAAAATACCACCACTACTACTCAAACTACTAATAACACTAATGCACTACTCTAGAAATAGTTTGACAAGTGCCTTGTGTCCTGTCAGTCTCTGTCTGAGATATAAATGTAAAATATGTGTCTCTTCTGAACCACTTCCTCTCTGTTTTTTTGTTTGTTTTGTTTTTACATTGGTATCCAACCAGGAGGACGCTATGATGGGATTGGATTTTTATTTTTTTACCCGTCTCAGTCATATTCATTGACCACGGCTGTTAAGTCTGGCAGCAGAAACCATGATGGCCGAGTGTCCATGAGTCTTGTGACCTTGGCGCATCGTGGCGGTCTCAGGATGACCATCTGTGCTTGGCTTCCTCAGTCAAGACGAGGCCAGCCGACGGCACAACAAACATACCAAATAAACACTCATCATCCTCTCTGGTATTAGTTATTCAAATTGTGTTCCAGTTGTAGGATTTCAAATACAGTACGTAATATCATTGCTGGCTTTTGATTTGGATTTACTGTTTACACTAGTGGTACAATACCGATATCAGATGCTGTGAAACACCAACAAACTTCTGTAAAAACATTTATTAATGGAGTGTTAATGAAATAATACACATTGTTATGGAATCACTCAGTTTTATTTTTCATCTTTACAGTATCTCTTCTAAATTAATTTCTGATATATTTGTTGTATTTCTCGTCCACAAGACCACGAACAGCGTGACGTAACATTTGAAAATATTTCAGATGAACGAAATGGTGGAATCACTCGGGTTTAGCCATCGATATCAAGTCCCAACAGTTGCCCTGATTTTAAGTGCGTATCACCACAAAATAATGACAGTGTAAATTATTACTTTACATTGAATGATGCTTAAATTTAAATATACTACAAAAACTAAGTTTTGCTGCTCTGAGGTCAGTGTCACCGAGCTGTTTTCCTGCCTGCCTGCTGAGCGAGTCTGCCATTACCTCATTACAGTGACAAGGATCTGTGTGTGTGTGTGTGTGTGTGTGTGTGTGTGTGTGTGTGTGTGTGTGTGTGTGTGTGTGTGTGTGTGTGTGTGTGTGTGTGTGTGTGTGTGTGTGTGTGTGTGTGTGTGTTTGTTTGCTGAATGGGTGTGTATTGAGACCTGCTGGTCTGGAGCAGATTCAGGAGAACATATTGTATGACGACCACAGCAGAGCAGAGCAAACAACTGTCTCGCATGAATCAGTTCCTGTCGGCTCATTTCAGGTCATCATGACAACAGGTGGAAACGGGTCTTTTAATATTACAATGATTTAATCCATAGAACTTCTGCTCATCACTGCATTAAGGAAGACAACTGAATACTGTTTCAAGGACTCAAGTCGTGCACACAAGACTCTGTCTTGTGAACATTTTTATACTGAATAATACAAAGTGAACACACATGGCTAAATGAGGGATCTATGAAGTGGGTGTAACTCTTGACTGTCATGTCCTTTAAAGTCGTCCACTCTCCTCCATCCCGAACTACACCTCCGGTATTATTCTCTGCTGTCTGTCTCACTCTGCCAGGTGGAACAGCATCGTGGAGCTGGTTGAACAGAAGAAAGATCAGCTGGACTCGATGATGCGCCTGCAGAACTACCTGCTCGAGTGCGGCGAGATCAAGTCCCAGATCCAGGAGAAGAGAAAAGCCATCGATGCCACCCAGTATGTGGGCAGCGATTTGGGGGGAGTCCTAGCCCTGCAGAGACGCCTCTCCACCATGGAGGGAGCCCTGTCGGTCCTGGAGCCCAAACTACTGCATCTACAGGTAGAAAAAAAAACAAAAAACAGACTGTACAAACATTTAGGGAGGACAGTGTTTTGTCTTTAAGGTTGATATTTTCATATTGATCACAAAAGAAACATGGAAATGTTCACCTTTTTTACTTTTGTCTGTGTTTTAGAAGTTTAAAAGTTCAGTGAGTTTAAAAATCCAGAGAGATTAGATACATAAATGAGGTGATTTTATATATTGTGCAGCATAAAAGGCTAGAGTAACTATCATGGCGTCTGTGTTTGGTGATGTAGGAAGAGGCGGAGCATATGGCCACCGCTCACCCGGGTCGGGCCATAGAGGTTCTGGTGCCATTTGATGGCATCAGTGTTGAGTGGGAAGAGCTGAAACAGACCCTGCAGGGATGTGAGGACTCGCTGATGGTGGCTAGCAGGTTGCAGAGCTTCATACAGGTACTAATCAGGAAGATATCTATGACTGGTCGAGTTTTACTGATAATCTCTCACCTTTCTGTGACACAAACAATCGAGTCACTCTTTCCAAACCAGTGAGATAAACTATTTAAAACCACAAAACCGCTTTGATCCACTAATAATTTGATCAGTCATCAACCAACAACCCATACAGACACAGTATGTCATGACACTTAACAGCTATCGGCCGATAGAAATCTTACTTCTTAGTTTTAATGTCATTTAAAATCTGATATTTTACCTCCACAACTTTATGAGAATTGTAATTCTCTTCTTGTCAAAGGACGGCAAAGAGACTTAAAACAAAAGAACAACCAACGGACTGCTAATCTGGAAACCCACTGCCGTGGACTTTACCTCACGGGAAGGAAGAAACTGTTGCGCAGATAAAACTCTGCATATGTTGATATTTTGTCAGGGGAATATTATAAATTTGTCAGTTTGCACAGAAGTCTGCAGCAGCCCAACAACACAATTACTAAAACGTGAATCATGTTCTTCTTCGGGACTCGTCAGGACCTGGACTCGTTCCTCACCTGGCTGGTCCAGACGCAGACAGCTGCTGCTTCAGACCAGCTGCCCAACAACCTGGAGGAGGCAGAGAAGCTCATTAACAAGCACGCCGCTCTCAAGGAGGAGATTGGACGGTAGGTGACCGAAGGACAACAAAAATCATACTTTTGCTCCTAATATTATTTGATATAATGTCGTTTTTTTCCACAAAAAGGATCTCAGAAGCACATCAGGTATCCAGAGAATAACTGGACGGGTCTCTTTTCGTCGTTCATGCAGGTATGAAGAGGACTACGAGCGCCTACAAGCCATGAACGAGCTGCTGGAGTCCGAGGAGGCTCCTCTTCCTCAGGCCGCCCTGCAGCAGTGGCTCCAGAAGCTCGACGTTGGCTGGAACAAGCTGCTGGAGATGTGGGAGAGCAGGAGGGAGGTCTTGGTCCAGGCTCACATTTTCCATCTATTCTTGCGAGACGTCAAACAAGCCGAGTCCTTCCTGAACAACCAGGTGAGACGGACAGAGTCTAAAGATGGTGGTCAGGGTTTAAGTAGAAGGAGCGTCTCTGACATGGAAAGATAAAATAGCTGAAAGAGCCGTCCAGTTAGTCTGTCTGTCAAAACCTTCGGTTCAAATACGAAATATCACAACAACTTTTTGCTTATATTGCCTTGAAACCTGTTACGGACATTTAT
The DNA here is from genome assembly GCF_029030835.1 of Brachyistius frenatus. NCBI lineage: Eukaryota > Metazoa > Chordata > Actinopteri > Embiotocidae > Brachyistius > Brachyistius frenatus. The sequence goes on along the minus strand of NW_027210788.1, from coordinate 578,484 downwards.
GGCCTTCAGAGGATGAATCTTGTAACATGATTTTACATGCGTGAAATATGCTGCCAGGCAACATGAAAAAGCTGTCTTATAGTTGGCTTCCTATTGCTTGTGAAAATGTAACTCACCATCTACCATATGTACATGTTAATAAGGTCTCTTTCTTTTCTCCAATTTCCACTGCATCACAGACATCTGTTTAACTTATGTAACTTTTGCAGAGTTCTGTTAACTTATGTTTGACAGCTGCAGTATGCAACATGTTTATTTTTCTTTTATGCTGCTGTTTTTACATCGCAGCTTTTAGGTGTTGTCACATCTTGTTTGTTTGGCTGCTACTAAAGGAGACAAATCTCCGTCGCTGTTTTTATATGTCCTTTGTCATCTTCTATTTTCTTTCTGGTGGTAGTTTACCAGAAAAACGGTGTAAAGAGAAAGAATATGCAGCCTATTTAGTGATGTCATTTATATGGCTGACTTTTAAATGTTTTTGGGACCGTACATAAATATATGTACATATAGTCATAGTGAAGCAAAGGGAGGAGCGGATCAATCCTGCAGACGCTCCATGTTGACCCTCTTTTTAAAACTCTTAAATTAAACAAAAATCCGAAAACTTTTCTGGAGATAAAACTCCCTTTATCGTTTAGTCAGTTCAAATAAAGGCTTTGTGGACTCGATGATATCGTCCTCTTTTAGTGTTGAAGATGTTTTTTTTATCGCACCAACTAAACATCCTGACGTCTGCATGAAGACAATTTCTCTAAAGGTGCTTAATGAAGCCTTGTGACTGCAGCAGAGATGCACAGACTGTCGGCCGGGTTGGGCGTCGGCTTATAGCCCTGCCAACAAGAGCAGTGGGAGGGAGTGTGTGTGTGTGTGTGTGTGTGTGTGTGTGTGTGTGTGTGTGTGTGTGTGTGTGTGTGTGTGTGTGTGTGTGTGTGTGTGTGTGTGTGTGTGTGTGTGTGTGTGTGTGATGTGATGTTAGAGCAGGAGCTGTTGAGGCAGCAGCTTCTAGTCGTTCTATCTCTAAATCGTGACTTCTTGATGAAGTGTAGGAGGATGAATTATTGTCGTCGTCCCCCCCCCCCCCCCCCCCCCCCCACCCGATGCTCAACTCTGTTTTTGTGCTTCTGGATGTAAAAAAAAAACCATATACGATGGTATTAAATGATGTGCTCGTATACATTATACATGTTTGTTATTGGCTGAATTCAGTCTGTGATTCAGTTATTGCATAAAGTTTGGTTTACAAAGATCACAATCTTATAGTATTGTAAATGAAGAGAGATTATATCACATGACAAATTTTTACCTAATTTTATAGTAATTTAAGTGGAGTTTTTAAGGTAATATCCCGTCTTATTTTCACAAAATACTGAAAGCAAGAATTTGATGTAAACCAAATCAAGTATTCAGTACTTTTAAAGTAGATTTAGACATTGTCAGGAGTTTTACATTAGCTGAATTATGATTACAACTTCTCTTTATGATGTATCAGAGTGATAATCTTTGTAAAACAATCAGCGCATTCTTTCATGTCACCTTATAGATAGTACTAAAGCACATTTCCATCTTTCCAGACGATTCTGTGCCCTGTGGTGTAAACCGACAGTCGGTCCTCTGTCTGTCGTCCATATTAAATCTCAGTATTACATGCAGAGGTTTGTTTTTTTCTTCTCTGAAATGTCACAGGCCGAGCCAACCCCGACTCCTGCCTGTGTGTGTTGGCCAGAACGTCTCTTTCAGTTTGCTAACAGATCTGTACCAGGGACCGGCTCTCCTTATCAGCCCGCAGGGGTTGATTTAGAGAGAACAGCGTTTCTTCTTCAATATCTATCAAAGATGTTCCAGCCATTGATCTCTCTCTGCCTCTCCCTGTTTTACTTTTTTTCTTCAGCAACCAAAGACCATATACATATAGCTATAATTTTTTAAGTGAAGTAGTTTTGTTTCGTAACACAGATATTCGTTTAATCAGTATCGGTTAATCTTCCGATTTTTTTATTTGACTAAATGGCAGAAATCCAAGTTGATGGCTTCGAATAAATTGTTTTGTAGAACCGTTTGTCCAAAACCTAAATATATTCTGATATTTTTCTGTGTATCATGAGCTTTGTACATCTTTGTTAATGCTCTGACTTCACTTTATCAATTTCTGGACCAAAACAATCCCTTCACTGCTCCCGTCTTCATCTTCCAGGAGTCGGCCCTCGCTCACGTGGAGCTTCCCACCACAGTGGAAACGGTCGAAGCGGCCATAAAGAAACACAAGGACTTCACCACCACCATGGAGCTGAACCTGCACAGGATCAAAGCTGTGATCGAGGCAGGAGAAAGTCTGATCAGCCAGAGCAACATCTACTCGGACCGCATCCGGGAACGCATCGACACCCTCGCCAACAGGTACCACATACACACATCAAAAAACAAAAGGAGAAATAAAAGAGTTTATTTGACCAAAAACACTAAAGTAGAGGACGATATCTTCATCGAGGATTGAACGCCATCGAAAAAGATCACAAAGACTGAATTCTCACTTTGACAACTCTTACTTTGGGAATTTTTAAGAACCCAAAGCATGAAGAAATATATGTTTGTTTGAGTTAAAACCCAACAAAAGAAAATTCAGTGAGCACGTCGGGTTTTTGTTTACAGCGATAAAGTTAAAAAAAAAACATACAGAAAGCCTCTTTAAGTAGTTGGCAGTTTTTAAAAGCTCCCAATAATTCAAATTTCTTCAAGGAAATAAATCCATTGAAGGGGAAACTTCCAACGGTTTCATGCTGCTTGCGGTCAACACGCTGTGCTTAGCTGTGCATTGAGCTCATAAAGCACCTAAATCCAAGCAGCTGTCCAAACACAATACACCAATACAACAACAAAAAAAAGAATAATAGCAGCTAAAGAATTTAAATCAAAAGGACTCGCGAGTATAAATGAAACAAAAGACAGAAAACAGAGTCTGGTCTGAACTGACACCTGACCATGAAATCTGTACGATGGCTGAGGTGGTGGTGTGTTGGGGGGGTTGGACATTTGTGGAAATGTGTGTGTGTATAAGTGAGTCCCTATAGCAACAAGGAGTAGCATATGGTTTTGAGATTTAATTTACATGAATTAACACATCAGCATTTATTTATCTCCCGTGGTGACAAGAGTTCAGTGCAACACAAATATTTCAGTGTTTCATTCTGCTTCTGTAATAAATCATTTTGCAATTAGTCCGTTGATTAAGATGGACAAAACAATTCTGGTGTTGTTTGTCGTTAACTGCAATCATAAATTCTCAATATCTAAATTTTTTTTTAGCAACATTGGCCCTCATTTTCCCTCGATACCGAATTAACATCGTGAAATGTTCAATCTATATTTCTAGTTTTGATAACACACTCAAGCATGTTATAACTGTGTGAGATTTTGTTGTTGTCGATTCAAACTAAAAGCCCGGTCTGTGACTCCTGCAGGGGGAACCAGAACCGAGAGCTGGCCCAGCAGTGGCTGGAAAAACTGAACGACCAGTGGGAGCTCCAGAGGTTCCTCCAGGACTGTCATGAGGTAGGAGGCCAGCAGACCGGTGGTCGGAGGATTTAAGCTCTCTTATTGTCATTTTCATAATTACTGATCAGAACAACTTCCAACTGGCTTTTTATCTTTTAGCGTGTTGTAATATGACGGTTTACATCTGTAAATATCACAGCAGCCATCTACTAAGTGAATATATGCTAATTGATTGTGATAGAATATACAGTATATAGTTTAGTGAGCATGTGGGGTATGTTTATGATATCTAAGCTTGACTTTCCTCCCATATTTACTGTGCACGATATAGTTTGAGGAGCGTCGTTACGTGTTGTCGTTTTGGAAAGTGTCCGTGACGTGTTCCACACCACACGCGTGTCCAGGTGCGCCGCACACGCCTCACCTGTGCTCCGCCTTGCAGTTTGAGCTCTCTCACCCTGAAGAGTCCGCCGGCTTTCTTTTCTGGGCCGAAACCTTGTTTAGTTTCAGCAACTTTCTCTCTTTGGCTCTGCTGAATAATTCAGCGGCGCAGTTCCTCATCACTAATTCAAAAGGAGGAAGAGTGTATCTCACGGTCGACATGAATAGTGTGTGCGCACGTGTATGAGTTTGTGTGTGTGTGTGTGTGTGTGTGTGTGTGTGTGTGTGTGTGTGTGTGTGTGTGTGTGTGTGTGTGTGTGTGTGTGTGTGTGTGTGTGTGTGTGTGTGTGTGTGTGTGTGTGGATGAGTGACACTGCGTCAGTCTGTAGGAGGAACCTGAGCTCTCAGCTGGCAGGGTGTGTTCGTCTCTCCGGTCCAGGCTGCATCCTCGTGTTTCCTGCTACTCGCTGCTGCTTTCTATCCACTCGCACGCACATTTACAGTTTTTACAAAGTCTGATATTGTTGTTGTACACAAAAAAACAACAACCAACACTTAAGATAAGATAAGACTTTATTAATCCCACAGTGGGGAAATTTAGTCATCACAGCTGCATAGAAATACAGTTAGGAAAAAAAAATTACAAAATACGCATACAATCAAAATAAGATAGATACAAATATTATTTTTTTAGAAAAAAATTGAAATACTTCAGCATTTACACAAGCTTCTCCTGATCTTTTCAGTACTCGTATGTTTAGAGGACGTTAAAGTAGTTGTTACACACTCGCCCATATATGGAGCTGCTCTTTAACTACTGATGTTCAGCCCTGTTAGAATAATGACTCAAATTAAAGCTGAAAATCTGTGCTATTTATTACCATATGAAAAACAAAAGTTTATGCATTGTGCTAAATTAAGTATTTTAATTTCTGTGTTTGGTGTGGTAGTGGTGGTTATTTGTTGACAACACTGCAAGGACAGCATGCTTTGTGAAAAGTCACAAGGGCTCTGAACTCGGAGATCGGACTGCAATTTCACGTGGCGCTGGTTTTGCTGTTGTAAATGATTCTTCAATCTAAAAATATAGAAAAAAACACATTTGTTCCCCTCTTATATAATCTTTGAAGTCCCTCATCAACCTGCTTCTTCCATTTCATCCACAGTACAAGTCTGTCCTCGGGACAAAAGAAGTAAACTCAGGTGACACTGGAGCTTTTTACCTGCTCTAACCTCCTGGTCTGTTTGAAGAGAAGAGAAGTTTATAACCAGAGGCAGGATTTCTAAATACAGTGTGTGTTACACATGCCAAGTCCCTCTGTATAAATGTACTCCAGCCTGCTCGGAGCTTTTCCTCTGTCAGGTAGGCTGTCATAGTAAGATATTAAACTGAAGTCTGTCAACATGTGTGGTTCACAGTAATATTTTTTTAATCTTAATCCAAATCATCTCTTTCAGTTCTTTAAAACGTATGATTAGGTCTATTTCATTAGGGTTGGCAGCCAAAGGGACGTTTATATTATGACATTGGAAATCATAATTTCTTACATGTCAAATTGACGTCTTCAAATTGCTTGTTTTATTAATCAACAACCAAAATTGTTGATTAATTTGCTGGATTAATAGATTAACAGACTATGTTATTTGACTTCAACCTCATTACCTCTGTGTAGTTTCCTGTATTGTGGGTGAACTGTGGGGTTTTTACAGAGAGGCTTTTGTTTGATGTCTGTTTCCAGACTGAAACTGGAGACCGACGTGGAGTTAAAGTCTGATGAGGAGATGATTTCTCCTTTGACCCTCCTCCTCTCCCTCTTTTTCTTTTGTCCCTCTCTTTCCTTCTGACGTCAGACTTACTCATCTGCCTCCTCCCCTCTACCCATTCATCCCACCCCCAACTCACTGCCTCCTCTGCTCCTCCTCCTCCTCTGCTCCTCCTCCTCCTCCTCCTCTCTCCTTCATTCAATTAATTTACAGTCTGAAAGCGGGGGAGAAGGGGGAGGAGGCCCTCCATGACCTCTACAGTCATGAGACCTGTGCATGCGTGCAATCAAATGTGCAGTTCAAATGTGTGAGGCGTGTCGACTCACTTTAGTCAGTGTGTCCTTACCTGTCTGTACTGTGATAAACTCCAGGAAGAGGTGACAAAGTTACACAGAGGGGGGTTGGCGGGGGGAGTGGGTGGGGGATGGGGGGCTTGGAGAGAGAGGGGGGGGGGGGTCCATCGCTGGTCCGTTGAAGGGAAAAGAGGAGCAATCAATAAATCTAGCAAACCAAAAATCCCTCATTCAGGATCGGCCACCACAACCGTCCTACTTCACCTGTCTCTCCTACTTCACCTGTCTCTCCTACTTCACCTGTCTCTCCTACTTCACCTGTCTCTCGTGCCCCACTCTCCAAACCAGCTTCTCTTTTCTCTCAGTGTCCAAACATCCACCGTTTCTCTCTCTCTCTTTTCTCTCTGCTTCACCACTGCAGCAGCAGCAGCAGCAGCGTCAGGCGAGCTGGAGACAGAGAGTACAGCTGCCTGGGACTGCTGCAGCAGGGATGATTGGAGGGGGTGATGTGTGTTGAGCGGGAGGGGAAAGATAAAACACCAGCGATTGTAGAGGAGTCAGCTGTTAGCTGTTAGACTGCTTCGGTCTGTACAAGCGGAGAGAAAAAAACAACAACATCTTTTCTTCTGCTTTTGAGTCTTTCATTCCCCACGCACTCATCCGTCCTTCTGCTCCGACACCATTCAAAGCCCACCTCCCCCCACCTTCGCCGGCTCAGGCATCATTAGCCGTGACCGGCGAGCCTGGGGGCGTTGCCTGCACCCCCCCCCCCCCCCCCCAAAAAAAAAAATCCCAAGCCCAGGCTTTGGCTCCTCCCCCTCTCCTCTCATCCTCCTCCTCTCCTCTCATCCTCCTCCTCTCCATCCTCCTCCTCTCCATCCCTCCTCCAACCAGCCCGGCAGCTCGCTCGCCCGCTTGCTGAAAGTGTGAGGCAGGGGAGAGAGGGGGTGGGGGGGGGGGGGGGGGGTTGGCCGCCTGCCATTTTATTGTTTTGGGGAGGAGGATTTTCTTTTTCTTCTTCTTCTCTCAGTCGTCCTCTCGCTCGTCACTGATCCGCCCCCGCCCCTCCTCTCTCTCCTGGTTGAGTGCACAGCGAGTCCTCAGAGAGAGAGAGAGAGAGAGAGAGAGAGAGAGAGAGCGAGAGGGGGGGGGAGTGCAGCCTCAGTTTGAAGTCTCCAGTCTGTCTTCCCTCCAGTATTGTTATTTGCTCCCCCCTGCCTGGCATTTTACTCTCACTTTGGCTCACCAGGAGTCTTTCCTTTTGATTCCTCTCATCACTTGCTCTCTCTCTCTCTCCATCCGGCTCTGCGGTGAAGACTTTTGTCTTTTTTGCATGTGTGTGTCGGCAAACCAGCCGGGATGCGGACACCGGCGGCCGCCTGCAGCTGTGGGCTTCTCCTGTTAAACGCTGCCGGTAAAACGGGCTCCTCTCTTTACGGTCCGGGGTTAGCGGAGAGAGGGACGGAGGTGCAGTCGGGAAGATGTTGTTGAGGGAGAGACGGAGATGCTCGAGATGCTGATGCTGACCTGGATATTTTTTCGGTGATGCTCTCGGCGCAGGCGTGGGGGGACGTGGGGGGACGTGGGGGGACTCCAGCGCGTCTCGGCTTCGTGCGAGACGATCTGTGTGTGCAAAATGTGGAGATTTGACTGCTTAATGGAGAGCGAGGGGGATGTGTGAGTGGTGGTGGTAGAGGGGGAGGAGGGGGGGGGTTGTTTACTGTGTGGGTGTGTGTTGATGCTGTGAACAGTGTGGTCTGCTGCTGTGTCGCGTGCACATGTGAATTCCTGCCTCCATGCTTGTTTGGTACACGTGTGTTTGCCTACATGCGCCCGCTGCGCGTCATCAAGTGTCCACGTCTGTGTTTGACCTTGTGTTTCCCACCGTGTGCTCTCGTCTGCAGGACGCTCTCGTCGTTCATGTTGTTTTTCCACATGACACGGGCAAATAAAAACACACGTGTGTCTGATATTACGATAACGTGAACGCGTTCATCTCTTGTGTATTCAAAAAAATGTTTTTTTTTGTTTTTTTTGAACACTTCCTGGAACATCATCACCTCAAACAGTTATTTACATTATTTTTCCAATATTGACACCTCTCTCTCTCTCTCTCTCTCTCTCTCTCTCTCTCTCTCTCTCTCTCTCTCTCTCTCGCCCTCTCGCCCGCCCAGCTGGGGGACTGGGTGTGTGAGAAGATGCTGATGGCGAGGGACAGCAGCAGAGACGAGACCCAAAAGCTTCATAAGAAATGGCTGAAGCACCAGGCCTTCATGGCCGAGTTGGCCCAGAACAAGGAATGGCTGGACAAAATTGAGAAGGTGAGTGCTGCTGGCCGTTGGCGTGGTGGAGATGCATTTCTCCTGCCTGAAAGTTTGAGAGGGTCCTTCTGGGTTTGAGCCTTTAGCTTCTTGGAACGAGACACAACGCTGCTTTGTTGTTGTTGTTGTTGTTGTTGTTACTGTTGTTGGACTCAGGCTCCTGCTAGTACAAAGCTGTCAGGCTTCAAGATATTTATTTAACAGCAGCAGAATAACCCGTTTACAGAGCTCTGGGTCCAGACGATGTTTCCCTGACCGCAACAGAGTATGTGTCAGTTCACGAAGTCTGATCTCCTGACTCTCCCTGACCGTCTTCTTATAGTCCAGACACCAAAAAGTCATGTGTATTGATGTGTCCTTTGTTGGTTGGTGGAGGTGGTGGTTGTCTTCCTTCACACCCTGGAGTCCTCCAGACAGTCTGTTCCTGTTTATGCCTCAAAGAACAACAGTATGTGACCTCACAGGCTGCCGACCCCCTCCTGTGACCTTTTGGTTTGGCACAGTACTCTCACCTTCATTCACAACCACACCCTGTTGTCTACACCTTCATTCACAAACACAGCCTTTCGTCTACCCCTTAGGATTAATAGTTGATAATACGACCTATATATAAGTAATATGATATGGCATATATATATATGTTGTATTATTGTAAACATAACCTAGCACAGAATCGCACGCTGTCCAATTTTATTACGTAATATGTGACTTTTGACAGACAATCTGAAATTGTTAATACTTTGACGTGCAGCAATTTGTTTTGAAAGCTCACACGTAAAAGTGAACAGCGTGCTTTTCTTTTTTTGTGGACTAAATTGAATCTTTGTATTTGTAGGTGATGTGTTGTATTAGCTATGTTTTGGGAAGATTTATAGCAGCTGTCAATTAAAATTCACTCCTGGTGAGGATTTATTTTGATCATTTTTAAGAGATAAGCGACCTCTTACGACTGATTCCCTTCAGACAGGAAGCATCGCTGCCTGCTTGTTTTTTTTTTTTTTACCCAATGTCAGATTCATTTTTAACTGGTTTATACGATCGTCCTTGTGTTAAACACCAGAGTGCTAAACTCACTTAATAAAAGCGTAACAAAGCCAGTGGCAAGGGCAGAAAGTATGACAGGGGGTTTTAAATAGAGAGAGGAGCGCGCTCGCTCTGATACGATCTGTTTTATATTAAGGCGATTTACAAAGCACATCAGCCTCGTGTCTAACGCTGCATTCGACACAGATGTAATTGGGTAAGCCGTGTTTTCCCGGCTGCACGGGGCTGGTTGTCTTTGAGAAGTTGCCGTCACGCCTCTGACCGGTTGCAGGGACATGAATCTGCGTGTGTGGAATCACTGCTGGTCAGTCGAGCTGCAGTTCAAGGCCACGTTTCCTCCGCTGCCTCCGTCTCCTCCCTGGTTTGTGGTACTCAGTGTTGTGTTCGGCTCGCTGAGGGCAGTGAAGGTAAAACTTACATGACATTAGCTCACGTTTGACCACAGAGGGCCCTGCATGTTATGTTGCTCATAGATTTCTGCACCTTTCCAGTTACTTTGGCCTAAAACTCCCAGAAATGAAGGATCACAGATTGTGTACTTACTGTACATGAAAACATATTTACTTGTAGGTTGTGTGAAACGTGTTAGGTTCTGGTCGACATCGGCGTTTAGTGAAAAGAGGCTAGCTAATGCTACAGCTACACTCATCGCTTGTTCGTTTTTTCAAGTGATGCTGATTCCCATCATCGGGTCGTGTTCGACGGTCGTTCTCAGCGGTGACTGTGCCTGTCACCGTTACAAAATTAGACATTGTATGTGATGACCCTTCAGATTAAGTAACAGCGAGCGGCTGCTGAAGTTGTTTTGACGTGACACATGGATGCTGATGGACCCATATGGGCTGTTGTAGAGACTCAAGTGTGTGACTGTATTGTTACTGTATGACATAAACACAACCTGGCAGTACGTCTGTTATGAGGAAAGCCAACGAGCTGCAGTATTTTCCAGTGAAGCAACACTAAAGTTATATTTATTATCATAAAACTTTGCACTTGTGCTGCTCACTGAAACAACGAATATTGAGATACTGAGTATATTTCAGTCGTAACATCTCTCATCATACTGATATGACAGAGCACACAGTTGACTGTGGCATAGTGGCGTAATCCTCTGCAGTCTCATACTGGGCAGGGCCCAGAAGTGCAAACTCCCCGGTGGAAGCAGCCGAGACACGACGCCGTAATACAGCGGCGTGTGTTGCCTTTTGCTGATAGGCAAGACAAGTTTATTTGTACGGCACATTTCAACAACAAGGCAATTCAAAGTGCTTCACATAAAACCATTAAAAGCATCAAAACATGAGGCAAAAGCGAAGCACATTAAGGACAGTGATTCAAACATTAAGCAAGCTAAAAATAGGATGAAGTCACAGTGTAGTTCAAGACATGAAATACAGAAATGCAAGACATTAATCAAGATCCTCAAATCTGGTTCAGTGGCAAGTGCAGCCAAAGAAACAGCCTGTGAAATTATATAATTACAGCTTAAATAAAATACATTAGACATTTCAGCTTGCAGTGGCCAGTTTACTGAAGTAGTTAGAGCCATTAAATGTACATGTGGGTTGTAACTATCGATAAATATTACAAGCACAACTAAAAGAAAAAAAACTCTCTCTGTTGATTTCCTCATGCAAAAAAAAAAAAAAAGCTTCAAATAAAGTGTTAAGTTTGAGGTTTTTCATCGTCTAAAAGCTGCTCATTATGTTTCTTCCATAGTGGGCACTGTGAAGGTAGTGATGCGATAATATATGCGTGTTCGTTCATATGATGGTATAAAATATGTGTGCTAATGATGTGGGGGATGCTGGCTGACTGATGTGTAATAATACTCAGTGACATGATGTTGAGAGTGCAGCGCTACGTCGGCTGAGAGTGCTGGGCTGTTTCCATTATACATTCATGGGTCATATGCTGATGTGACGGAAGAGTCGGGTTACTGAAAAGTGCTTACAGAAGGGGAGAGGTGAGGAATATACAAAAGGGAGGAGGCAGGGAAACACTGGAGAGCTATGTTGTTTGAAAATGAAAATATTAAATGTCTGGTGATGAAGTTTTTGTGGTCAAATCTAATATATTATTCTCAGGAATAATGGTTGTGGTTGCCTAACATGTTGGTGTCAAAGCATCTGTTCACCTGGAGCTCCAGAAATATCACACACCGTATGTTGTTGTTCTAACGTAGTATAAAGGAGTCCATTGTAGTGTTTACGCCCACGTGTAAAGATCAGAATAATGCTTAAAGCTTTTCTTAGTTTCAATATGCAGTTAAAATGATGTCATTTGGAGGACAGTAAAAAAACAACAACAATAGTGTGCACAAACATTGGTGAAATCTATTATATTTTTGATATTGTAAACAGATAAATGTGCTTTTATAAAACATTTTACTGCAAAGAGAACAACAAGACTGCATGCAACTAAATCAAAGGAGTGAACACTTATATTTGGATACCTGTTTGTCATCTTACTTTGAAGAGGCTATGATTTGTTAGTAAAAATTATACTTGAGATACAACATGAGATATTTCCTTTCTCCTTAATTCGGACATGTTCTACCAGAACCCAAACTAAAAACCTCTTGTGATCCACTAGTAGCATGTCATCACCTTTCGTCTAAAATTCGACAGCCATTTTATTTTTTTTATTTTATTTTTTTTACATTTGTAATCTGTATATAATAAGTGCACGTGTGTGTGTGTGTGTGTGTGTGTGTGTGTGTGTGTGTGTGTGTGTGTGTGTGTGTGTGTGTGTGTGTGTGTGTGTGTGTGTGTGTGTGTGTGTGTGTGTGTGTGTGTGTGTGCATATATTAAGGATATGTGTACTGTGACTTTTGCACTTTTTTTCAGAGAGTGGGGAAAGTTCATCTCCCTCTTAAAAGAGCTGTTTATGCGTGTGGACTTGTTTTTGTGGGTTCAAGTTCAAATAAGCGTTGATGGAATAGGGAACATATTCTACCGGAGTAATTCTCATAACAGCGTTGGTGTGCATCCGGCTCTGCTGGTCACCACTCGTGCTCTTCGGTAGCAGACTGTAGTCACACCAGGCTGCCTGGCTGTTGGCAGATAGACAGGGTTTAGCTTCTGAAGTCATAGGTAGCAGCCATGTTCACCCCAAAAGCCTTTTCAATGGCCGTTGCCTAGCAACTTGCAAATTTTTTTTTTTTGCCACATAACATTCAGTTTTTGGTTTTGTTTCATGTCAGTGCTGATAAGGATTTGTACTGATTGCTGACTGGTGTTAGAAACGCTGTTCTGGGTTAAGGATTATACTCTACAAATTAATTGGTTGGATTCCCAACTGGGAACTGACTCTTGTTACATGTCATGCCCCTCGGTCTCTGCCCTTATTTCCCGTCACTGTCAAATAAAGGCAAAAAAAAATCCATATAAATAAACTTTGTCTTTGCTTTGTGCTGAAGTCCACATACGAATTAGGTCGGCAGGTAATGTTTCTAATAAACACATTGAACAGATATTAACAGTAGGTTAAGAGACGACAACTCCCTCACATAATTGGGTTGGAATATGAATCATTATTGCATGAAGTTATTCTCGTATTAGCGTAGCGTTGAAATGGAGTCCTGTTCATTGTGGAACTTGCTTTCTAAACACTCTGCATGTCCTGTCCTGGTTGTGTCTGTCTGCTGATGTCCTCGGAGAGTCTTCGGTCTATTTTTGTACGGGGTAAGAAAGAACCCTTCTCGGCTGTGTGGGACTGTGAAGCGCAATGGCTGTTTTTCAGGGTAGCGTTCGCCATCTGAGGCCACGTGTCCGTGTTTCAGTGTGTACAGTATTTTGATTCATCAGACCGGACAAGTTTTCCACTTCACCTCAGTCCGTCTCAAATGAGCTCGGCCCCAGAGACAGCGTCTCTGTTTCTGGGTCTTGTTCATGGTTTCTTCTTTGCATGGTAGAGTTTCAACATATGTTCACCAAATAATGTTTTTTCCGAAGGGTTTCTGAGCCCATGCAGTGATTTCCATTACAGAATTGTGTCTGTTTTTACTGCTAACCAAAGATCACGGCCATCCAACATTGGTTTTCGGTCTTTTCCTTTGCATACAGAGACTTCTTCTGATTCTCTGGATGTTTTACTGATATTATGTACCGTATATGAAATCCCCAGGGTTTCCAGACTATAATCACAACAAAGAAAACTAATGCTGTGAGCGACCATCTAACGGAGCAAATACCTTCCCTGTTTGTCCTCCTGTTCTTGTCTTCTCTGAAATATCTCTTTCCATGTCTCTTTCTTTTCCTGTTTTCCACAACATATTTCCATTTGCTAGCCAGTAGTTGGACACCAAAGTTAAGTCATAGCAAGCTGAACAGATACACAGCTGATTGTTCTTGTATTAGCATGTACTGTATCTTAACAACATCTTCACCACGACATGATGTCCAAGTACCAAAACTCTCACTACAAGTTGAGCTTTACGTAACATCAAGCCGAGCTCTGTTCAAACCTCAGCGTGGACTGAATAACAGCAAAGTTGTGGAGTTACAGATGCTTTAAAAGATTATAGGATTTTTTTTTTCTTGGAAAAACTTCTATTTATCTAATTTTGATGAAAAGGAGATGGACTTAAACTGTTTGGGGAGACCCAGGCCTGCTTGATTTAGTCTCCGATTTAAACTTCATTTTAATGCCAGGTCTCGCCTCCGCATGTGCCACCGAAACAAACTCCCTTTTTCAAGGACACCGTCGCTGCATCCATCGCTGAGCACTGACCTAGACAATTGTGATTGGTTTACAGAAACGCAAACATGCCAGAGCATTTTTCTTTTCCCCCGTCCTTATACCAGAGTGCAGACAAACCGTTCTCCAGCGCAGTGGAGATAAATCTGGCAATGTGAGACGACTCTGCAGTGACAGCGGACCCTTGAGCAAGACACGATCAGCTGCAGCTGCGCTTGTCAGTGTTCACCCGTTCACACTTTTGAGGGAGTCTGAAAGGATGTAATTGTGTGTGGAGAAAAAAAAAAAAAAGCACACAAACACACACAGAGAAGCGGATCTATCGTCGGTGACAGCCCGGCAGAGGAGGCCTTATTGGGATGATTATGACGTACCTTGGCCGGTCCGTCGGCCCGTCGTGACGCCAAGCGGCCCGGTGGCATCTGGGGCGACGTGTCCCCTCTTTCCTGTGCTTGCGGTGGTTGCCAGGCAACGGCTGCCCGACCACCCTCCCTTCTCCTTGTCCTCCTCTCTTCGTCCCGCTCATGTGTGAAGGTCACCGGTCTCTTCCCTCAGTCTGCTCTCTGTTCTGCTTATTCCGCTTCCTCCCGTCCTCTCGTTCCTGCCTCTGACCCGAAAACCGACCCGGGTCCGCCATCATCTCGGTCGGTCCGGTTCCTTCAATGTGTTTTAGGTGAGACGAGGAAGGAGGAGGCTCCCGGAGGTGCTTTGAGCGAGGAAACGTAGGTGCATCCTGTGTGGAAGTCTTTTACCGCGATGGCAACATCAGATGATCTGATAAGATAAAACAACATTGGACAAGATGGACCGCTGTCAATCAGACAAATTACGTGGAAAAAGTCATAGTTGAGTCAAAAGCAGTTCAAATGTTCTTCATGGTTACTTTTAAGATATGAATATTGTGTGTTTACAATCTGATTCGTTCACAAATTGCACAAAGAAGTTCTTACTTTATTTTTTTCCATAATCCAAAAGGTTTTTGGTTTCTTCCACTTTTTTTTAATTGTGCATTTCCACTGCTAAAATAAACTGCAGCTTTACAATCCGTTCTTTTATTATCAGCCTGATCCTTAAAATGAAATCAGACTTACTATACCTGTAGCCTGTCACAAACAAATTGGATTTTATAATCCTGTCTACTTGTGTTATATCTATCAGTTGCATTCTGTGAATATATCTCTACTCACATTCAGTCTTATGGGCATAAACGATAACTTAATTTTACATCGAAATGAAGCTGCAATGACTGAAGGGCGTCCCATTTTGTAAATACATTTCCTCTGTCCTCCCATCTCTTCCCGCATCTCTCTCTTCTCGCATGTCGGAAGGAGCTAAAACAGGAGTAAGGGAAGGCAGGAGCCATGTTAGCTGCATGTGGAGGACCTCGGCTCCCAACCTCACAGCAAAAGATCGCAGAGTGCTGCTTGGGAGTGTTGAGATGCAGCCGGCAGCAGTAGGTGTTAATGTTGTGTTGTGTAGAGGTCCAAATCTAATAAGCTGAGGTTTGCACTGTTCTCAATGTATAATGTAGTGTTTAATCAATAACTGCTGTTCTGTAGCTGCAGAATGACTTGGGCTTCTGTAACGAGCCAAATAAACAAATCTGAACATATGTGGATCACGACGAAGTTTTTGAATGAACGACTCGAGTGAAAGTGTGTTTAAAAACTCTCTCTCTCTCAAAAAACAAACAAACAAACAAACAAACAGCTTGGATGTAAAAGTATTTTGTTGTTGTTGAGCCACTGGTGCAGGTTTCGGCTTTTCCAACTGAAAATAGCGACCAAGTATTTCTATTCACGTAGCTGCAAATCGATGCAACAGCAGTCGGCACGCTTTTAGAAGGTGCGCCGGTTGTAAAGACACACCTCGTCTTTCTGCAATGTCTGTAATCTGTCTCCGTAGTGGCCGAGACCAAACAGAAGCCGCTCGCTGTTCAGGGTGATTTGCTTCAGTTGCAGCAGATTGTGTTTGTTCGTGGATGTGAGTATGTGGGTGTGTGAGTGCACAGTGGAAATACACTCTTCCCCATGTAGCTGCTAGCCTGAAGCAGAAGGCTTTGGATTCCCTGCCTCCTTATTTACTGGTGAAGAATGACAGTCTCAACCTCTGCTGCTGGGCTTCACTCATTCCCGTTGTGATATCACTATTTAGTGGAGAGGTGAATAGTTTGTGATGAACCGACCTCAATGTCTTAATGAAAATGAGTATATAATGTATATTTTATTGGTGTAACATTGAGCCTGGCTTGCGTTTATTTCTATTTTAAAGTGTTTTGTGTGAGTTTGTAGCGGCTGTGTACGTGCTCCTGTCCTCATGTACAGTCTGAATCATGGTGCTTCCAAACAGGCGCTATATCTGGAGGAAACAGGCTTTATCTTGTTCTTCTGGCCTGTGAGTCAAAAACTAAATTGGAGCTGGAGAAACAACTTTGCTCATCCTGTATCTTGTGGGTATTTATTATTTTGTATCCCTCAACATTTGTAGCCGGGCTCGGCTATATATCGCGTTTAAACATTTATCAGCTAACATGTGTGCATTATTCATGTTGACATATGTAACTATTGGATGTTGGAACATTTATTATGTGATTTGAAGCATGCAGTAGTTTGCAGTGCTAAATAAAAAGTCAAGGTGATTTTTTTTTTTTAATTCAGTAGCTGCTGTTTAGCAATAGTTGTTCTTTTAATCCAGACCAGTTTTGATGTAATAACCTCATATACAAATTACACGTAAATGCAAAGTTTGATATGCACATTAGTGCACCGACGATCTCCTTCCCCTTTCCTGTAGTGGACTACATGCAACTGTGTGGTGAAGCACACTGTGCATTAAGCTTTGACCTGTGGTTTTGTGCTGTCTCTGCAGTATAAGAGAAAGTGTGTGCGTGAATGAGTGTGTGAGTAGGTGTGTGTGTGTGTGTGTGTGTGTGTGTGTGTGTGTGTGTGTGTGTGTGTGTGTGTGTGTGTGTGTGTGTGTGTGTGTGTGTGTGTGTGTGTGTGTGTGTGTGTGTGTGTGTGTGTGTGCAGTGAGAGCATCAATGGGGCACTTTCTCTCAGAGCAAACGGTGAACTGAGACGGTGGCCTGCTGTTATATTTTTACTCCTTTCAAAAGTTTTATTTAGATACTTTGGCAAAACTGCTCCTGAAGTGTTGGTGTTGTAAAACTCGACTGGACAGACGTTGTTTTCGAGCTTTTAAACGTCTGTTACAACGGGTGTACACTGATATATTTGCTGAATTTGAGGCTTTTGAGATGTCGCTGCCGTAGTGGAGTCCATAGTGATACAGGAGTAGAACCGACCACAGAGAGCTCAGAGTCCAAACTGCTGCACAATATATTTGGTATATTGTATATGATCATATTCATCATGTTTATATCAGTAAGAGTCTTTCTTATCCCTTATTGAAACTATTAGTTTATCTTTGGCTTTAATCCTGCAGGTGGTCTGCTGCAGCAGCTCCGTCTGTCTGCACTACAACAGAGTGTTTCTCTTTCTGTCTTTACTTCCGTTAAAGTTCAAATCAAAGAGGAAAGTGCGGTGTAAAGAAATATAAACCCATCAAAGTGTTGTCTTCTTTGCCTCCCCAATCCTGGGGCACTCTGAACTTTCTAATGCGGTCAGTCCAAAAGAATACACTCAGAGGATTGTGAAAGGCAAAAACAAAACAAAAGTTCAGTCCTTCTCTTCCACTAGTCAAAGTGATGCTTTTACAGCAGCACAGAGGCACTTTTAAGGTAGATAGCAGAACAGCTCTCCTCTCTGCCTGTAGCGAGGCACTTTCCCAAAATATATGTCATCACGTGTGTGTGTGTGTGAGTGTGTGTGTGTGTGTGTGTGTGTGTGTGTGTGTGTGTGTGTGTGTGTGTGTGTGTGTGTGTGTGTGTGTGGGTGACAACTTATCTGCGCTGCACCAACAGCACGAGTAGTGAAGCAGACGATGATAAAAGACAACGTGAGGACAGGACAGAGATGTAAACGTGTTTGGAGAGAAATGTTCTTTGTTGAGTCTGTAACCTACGGGAGGCTTCACACATAAAGTCTGAATGAACTGAATTTTAACGGCCAGGAAATCTGCTGTCGTGTCGACATGAAGTTTCTCTTCTTTGGCTAAAATACGTAGTACATCACAAAGAAAGCAAAGAAAGGTGATTTTAAGCTGTGTTCCAGTTCCTGTATTATATACTATACAGTTCACACTATAAGCACTAATCATCACCGCATAGTGTTTAAATAGATATTATACCAAAAAAAAGTGAACATGCCCTTTTTTACTTTTAGTACGAACTACATCGACCCTTAAAACGTGCATGTAGTACAAGTACAATTGGGAAATACTACTTCATAAAAATGCATCTTGAACTTTGACCCACTTTTCATCTCCGTCGCGATCTGAAGCGAACGTTTGTTGTAAAAAAGAAAAAGGAGGTGATTTCTTCTTCTTCTCCTTCTTCCTTTTGTGGGCGGAGCTTCAGCGCCACCAACTGTCTCGGCGTAGTAGAACATCCTGGTACTTTTGGCATCCTACGTCTAACATACTAAGTACTGGGACAGACTAAATCTTTTTCTGTCACCTTTGGAAGTCCTCTGCCATTTCAAGGATGATACTGAAGCAGCTTCATTGAATTGCATTCTGGAGAATAGTCATAAAAAAAAAATAAGAAAATCAGCCGTATATTGAATTTTAACACCAAATACTGGCTTTGGATTCGTGTGTTGTAAAGATCCGGGATACCTTCGTTTATCTATTCTGCTGTTTTGGGCCATTTCTGCTGCTCATTGCTCGCATCACTCTTCTCCGCACCGGAAGATTTCCCTGATGGAGGCAGCTCGTGATTTCAGTGCGAAAAACAAAAAAAAGGCAACAATTATTCACATCAAAATGGATGTGGACGGGCAGATGTGGAGTAAATATTGACACGGTAGCTGCGGCGGCGCTGAGCGTGACAGACCCACTGACCAACAGGGTGTCAGCGGTAACGCTCAGGAGCAGATGTCCACTGTGAAACACACACCAGGCGGCCGAATGAGGACGACCCGTCTGTCCCTGTTAGCGTCACAGGTCTGTCAGGAGTCCTCTCTCTGTGTCCTTCGGGACTCTTCTTCTTCTTCTTCTTCTTCTTCTTCTTCTTCTTCTTCTTCTTCTTCTTCTTCTTCTTCTTCTTCTTCTTCTTCTTCTTCTTCTTCTTCTTCTTCTTCACTCTGCCTACTTTCCTGATTTGGTTCTGCGTCATATATGCTCTGAATGTTTGTATCGTCTTGTCGTGCTCGTTGTAAACGCCATCATTTCAAAGAAAGAGAGATTTAGAGCGCTTGTTTTCCTTTATTGGACATCTTATCATGCAGAGAGAAGTGATTGACCTGTCATTCAAACTGAGGGTAGAGTTGGTGTGTGGCAGCTTTCAGGAAGCCCAAGACGCTCTCTGATGTCACATTAAACTATTTTTCTTAAGTGCATTGAGCACATTATTTATTCAATACTTATTTCCATCACCAGATGAAATTGATAGCAACGTCTGAGAGATTCATCACTTTTACTGCTCGAAATAGCTCCTTCAGTGATTTTGTGTGTCTTCCATAACTCTTGGTGAATTACAAAAAGATAAAATGTATTGGTGAGAATCAATACAGCAGAGACGGAGATACCGTAACACGTAGTCCCTCGTATATGCATCGAGCTCCAAAAAACACTTGATCCCTCGCTTCCCATGATGCCACCCGATAGCATCTTTCATTTGACCCTCTCGACTCGGTAAATGGCCGAGCTCCAGCCGAGATAACTGTTCTCGCGGGCTGAGTGCGCCTCGCGACTAAAATCCCCTGTTTTCACGTGTCGAAAGGGAGGACGGTCGTATTTTCCCCGTTTTGCGGTGGGATCTCTGCAGATACAGTTTTGTACGAGCGCGGCTCCTCTTTGAACTGCAGACCGGCTACGTGAGCGTTGGAGCAGCAGCTCTGAGCCGGTGGGCGAAGCTGCTCGAGCCCACGCAGCCGCACAGAGAAACTCTACACCAGGGTGACGTAACACATGAACACCGGCAACTACAGGACATATTATTATTTGATCATTTAGTTGGAGACAAACAGTCACCGTATCTGAAGATCTGATACGTAATCAGTACTCTTTGTGATTATTAAATGTTATAGATATCACGTGTAATATTATCAAGACATTATACGTAGTAATTAACTCTTTTTATGTGTTGCAAAATGTACTGCATACAGTACTTTACACAGAAGTCCATATATGGTAAATATAAGGGTAAACTATAAAATAAATGGCCATGTTTTGCAAAACTTGATATATTCAGAAATATTTAATCAAATTCAGATTTGTGAATACTTTGTAATATTTGACTTAACATTGTGCAAGTTAAACAGTTATTTCAACAAAAATAGCTTTTGAGGGAAGCTGTTATTTTTGTACACGTTATGCCTCTGATGGATTTATGGATTTATGATTTGGGGTTTTCCATGCGTCCGTGTATAACCTTACCAAGAATGAACTGAGCCGATTTTAGAGAACAAAGGTGAAGGTCACCTCACATTGACCCAGGGGTCATCTCCCAACATCTCAGGAACGCCTCGAGCAAATCTCTTTGAATTGAAGACGAACATTCACTTTGCTTCGAGGACGAACGGGATCGATTGTGGCGAACAAAGGTCAGAGGTCAACGGCAATGTGACCTCACGTCCGTCTTATTCGTACATCCCGACTCCTTGTCAACGTGACATTTCAGAAACAATTTTTTTTACTCGGCCTCAAGTTTGAAGCGATTCGAATTTGGAAGTCAAAGGTTGCTGTGACCTCACAAAGCCTGTTGGTTTAATTATGACATCATTTCACACAAAAGACTAACAGGACGAAATGATGAAGTTAATGACATTTGATATCCAAACGGCCAAAGTTTCAACTTCACTGTGACAAACTATTTCTCGGCCATCGTTTACCTCGAGTACAGAAAAAGTATTTCACGTTATTGTGTTTAGTGAAAGCAAAAAAAAAATAATCCGCGAGGTGGTAATTCTTATTGATATTTCATAACTCTATCGTCTCATTTTAACTGTACTTTTATGCTAATATTCACCGTGGTGTATAACCAGACATTTCTTCAACTGTTGTCTCGCGGATATTTGGACCGGAAACTTTTCCTATCGCATCAGTTCCACCCCGTTTCCAGTCATGAGGCAACGCTGCATGTCTGCAGATCTAACGATAACCTGAGGGAGTCAGTGTGTGTGTGTGTGTGTGTGTGTGTGTGTGTGTGTGTGTGTGTGTGTGTGTGTGTGTGTGTGTGTGTGTGTGTGTGTGTGTGTGTGTGTGTGTGTGTGTGTGTGTGTGTGTGTGTTGGGGGGGGGGGGTTAATGCTGTCCTCTCTGGATGATGAGTCACTGCTCAAAGATACTTTTATCATCCTGCTGAAACGTCTTGGCAGAGTTTGAAATCACCACCAGCCAAGCAGCAAATGTTGGAAAATTTAGTCTTTGGCAGAAAAATGGGACACAATCACAGTCAGACTGGCAAAAAACATATTTGTTCAAAATCTCTTGTAATTTTAAGTTCTGTTACATAGTGTTAGCAATTCAAAAAAAAAAAATGCAATTGGTGGTATTTGTTAGCCAGCGGGTTTCACGTGTCTATTAATACCCCTGCTTTATCTTTTTAGACGTGTACAATATTTAAGAGGACTGGCAAAAAACAAGCACGTTCATGGTTCCAGGAGGACGAATCACATGACTCTGGCGATCCTCAGACTTTTCCTCTAATGCCACCGAGAGTTTGGCACGCTGAAATAAACCCGAAGAGGGATTGCCGTTGTCCCTTAGTTTCAAATTCAAGGCGATGCCTCAAAAGTTCTCATTTGTACAAAATGCATGGCAGCAACAAGCAAAGCATTTATTTTTAATAGATGTCCAGAAATAATAGTGAAAGTGTTGTTTTTGTGGAGTCTACCCATCCAAGGACAGTTCTTTATATCAGGTTTATTTTCTCACCTCTACAGCCAGTTAATTATCGCTGCGTTAATATATCAGGATGGCTTTAGACGATGATGATGTCATTATTGTATAATATACGAATCAAACCGTGTTCAGTCGCCTTTCCAATTCTGGTTTTGGGAGTGCGATAGTTTAATGCAGAGGGGGATGCCACCGATTTGGTTTCATTTATTTTTTTTATGTCTTTCTTTGTTTGTTTGCTTCTATCAAATCTTTTTTTTTATTATTATTATTATTTATTTATATCGGGGGTTTCCATGAGGATTTCACTGTGGGGGAGGCTAGATGAGTAAAAAAAAGGGAGCAGGTGAAAATTAGGAATGCTGCAAGTGTGTGTGTGTGTGTGTGTGTGTGTGTGTGTGTGTGTGTGTGTGTGTGTGTGTGTGTGTGTGTGTGTGTGTGTGTGTGTGTGTGTGTGTGTGTGTGTGTGTTTCAGAATGGGATGAGGAACAAAAGGGGGTAGAAATATGAAAAGGAGAGAGAAAGGGGGAGGGGGATTGGGAGGCAATTTATGAGGCGTTTAAATACATTAAGGTTGATTTTCTCCACACACACAATCACACACACACACACACACACACACACACACACACACACACACACACACACACACACACACACACACACACACACACACACACACACACACACACACAGACATGATCTTATTTACATTTACTTGATTAATTGTTTGGTTTATTAAATGCCACCAAACAGCCCAAAACCCTGAAGAAATAATAAAGAAAACCAGAAAATATTCAACAATTATTTAAGATGAGCGAAATTATGGATGATCCACAAATGAATGAATCGACTGATCCAGTTCTACATTTTATCGTCTCATTTACAGTGTATCCTGTTCATAGTTTGACAGTGTAAAAATCATTTTTACACAAATCTTTCTGTGGTTGAAACACCTTTCAACGTGAAGCTTTGTTCTACGTTGTGAGAAGTGGCTTCAGGTTTTCTGATTGTTAACCACAGCCAGCGGATCTGATCTGAAGCGGTTTGTCCTGATGTGTAATCTGCCTTCATCTCGTCCACTTCACATCTTCCTCTGTTGTTGTTTACTTTATATTCAATGTTTTGTTCTTTTATCGTGCAGTCAGCTGTTCTTGAACTGATGCTGCTTATTTTAATATTGACAGTTCATTTTCACTCTTTTTCACTTTTTTTGGACGTCACAGCAAAAAAACCCACAAAATTTACAGAAATGTCATTCAGATGATTTGATTTTAGAGTATTTGTTGTTTTTTATAATAAATTTGCATAGTGGTGAGGAAAAGGGGATTTACATGAAACTGATATGTGTTTAAAGAGTCTTGACTTTACGTTGATACTTCACAGCTGGTCTGTAGAGACAAGAGAGTCCCTGATTGATGTGTCAATTCATCTACATAATGACCTTATTATCAAAACAGGTTGTGTTTATTACAGCTTAGCGATTATGCAGTGGCATTTGGTGGCTTAATTGCCTTTTGTTTAGTGTTATATTGGCACATGCGTTTGACACATCCAACTGTCGACTAATTACACCTTGTCTGGATGTCATTGAATACCCCCCTCTTATTAAAACATGAAGTCTTACCTCGGTCTCCCCCCCTCCCCTTCCCATGTCCGTCATCCAGGAGGGGCAGCAGCTGATCCAGGAGAAGCCGGAGCTCAGCCCCGTCGTCCGGAAGAAGCTGGAGGAGATTAGAGAGTGCTGGCAGGATCTGGAGAGCACCACTCAGGCCAAAGCCCGCCAGCTTTTCGAGGCCAACAAGGCAGACCTGCTGGTGCAGAGTTACGAAAGCCTCGACCACCGACTGGGCCAGCTGGAGGGACAACTGGCCTACGTGGACCAGGGACAGGACCTCACCACTGTCAACAAGCAGCTCAAGAAACTACAGGTGCGTACGAGTTAAAAAAAAAAGTGTGTTTAAAGATCCACTGGTCAAACCGTCTCCATCTTCTGCCCTCGGAAACGTTTCGAGTTGTGATCTCTCCATGTTTTTCTCTTTCCCATAAGTCGGTCAGCTCTCAGCTGCCTTTGATTTCTTTCATGTTTAAACATGAATATTTAATCGACAGGACAGAAATTTAGAGAACGTGTGGCGATACCAACATGCTTCAGCGTGTCACTTAAATGGCACCAGCAGCTGATCTTATTAGCAAAATAGCAGCCGAAGAGACGCCCTTTCGCTGCATCATTTATTTCCACTCATGATCTACTGAAGCATTCTTTTGACACCTCTGGAGTTTGTTGTGTTTTTGTTTTTTTTAAGCCTAGTTTGGACCGACATCGTGAATTCTCCGTCTTTGTTTCTTTGCATGTGGAACTGTCTGAGACTGACTCACTGTTTACGTTATTATCGCTGCACAGTGATAGCCTCATCTCATTAATATTCAAACAGAACATCATGTTTGAAAATGACTAACCGCAACATTTCTCGCTGTTTGCCTGCGACGCGTACTGTTCAGCTTTTCATCTCGTTTCCGTGCAGCCGGTCTCCTGTATGTTCGCGCCAGCATTCATTTTTAATTTGTGTTGATGGCTTTGCAAACATTATAAGCCATCAGCATTCATTGTAACCCGGTAAGCTTTGGTAAGAGTTTCATCCCAAGATCATTTTACAAATACCGATGATAGCAAGTAATTAAATAATATATTTTTAAAACATCTGCCGGCATCTTCTGTTTTTTTTTTTTTTTTTTTGCTGTTTGACAACTAAATCAACAGAATTCATATTATAGCATTGATACGCTAAATGTTTTGGGACTGATGGGACACAGATTCGTGTGTTTTGTTATTTATAAACATATTGATCTTAAATTAGTTTTGTGTATTATTCAGTTTGGTGTGATTGTGAGCGACAGTGTCAGAAAAACATGACATACTGAAGCCTGTAAGCTCATAAGCTCCAACGATTACACTCACTGATTCCCGAATTATTCCCGATGAGCATGGCAGCTCTGCCAGTCATCAAAGTGTGTGTGTGTGTGTGTGTGTGTGTGTGTGTGTGTGTGTGTGTGTGTGTGTGTGTGTGTGTGTGTGTGTGTGTGTGTGTGTGTGTGTGTGTGTGTGTGTGTGTGTGTGTGTGTGTGTGTGTGTGTGTGTGTGAAAGCACTGCAAGCAAAAAGTTTCCACCTCCTCTCGGGGCTCCCAGTTGACACCAACAGGCCATTATTCTTTTTTTTTTTTAATTTTTAAATTATTTTTTATTATTATTATTTTAGATTTTCAAGGATTTGCACACTTTCACTATTTTTTATTTTTTTAACTATGGTATTTATTATATACATTATTGACTGTATATTTAGCATATTTATTATCTTTTTTTCTTCTTAAATTCTTCCGTTTTTTTTCTGTCCTGGGTCAGACGTGAGCGAGTGTAGCGTTACAATTTCCCTGTTGGGATTAATAAAGTATATCTGATTTGTGATTTCTGAAGATTCAGTCGCCCTCTCTGTTTTGGATGATGGAGTGAAGGCAGCACTACCTTGTCAGTTACAGCTGAGGTAAAACTCCTCCCAATGGTGTTGGCATATACAAGTACAGTATGGTGACAAGTTGTCTTGTTTACATCTTAACCTTAATATAATTAACATAATTCATTTTGAGGTAGTTTGGTGTAAAAAGTTCCTTTTTTTCTTTTCTTGGAGATGTGATGTTGGGATGTAACTCTTCATTTGCCCTCCAACACTGATGCAGGATTTTATACACAGCAGCTCGACCGCTCAGATTCATCCTCTCACGACTTCATTTCACCGGACATCTCTCACTCTCCTCTCCCACAGCATGCTGCTTACAGCTTCCTTTAACAGGTCGCCCTTAGCACTGCTTTACCACCTCATCCTAACTCCAAACTCCACTACCCAGCATCCATCCTGCCAAGGGGTACAGTAACCTTCATGTCTATCCTTTGACTCTTTTGGGTTATTTTCAGTCTCATCTTTGCTTTCATGTCCATCTTTGGTGAAATGAAGACATTTCATTGAACTGAATTGGGAAATGATGAATTTTATTGATCCAGTTGTTTATTTAAGTTATTATTTCTGTTGTGATCTTTCCGTACCATAAATGTCGTATTTCAGACGCTACAAAAAACACATTCATTAATTTTTATTCTGTATTTGATTATATTCTCAAGGTAAGTTTAAAAAAAAAAAATCGATAATTTTTTATTTCTAACTTCGATGTAAAAATGTTTGCGCAGGAAAAAAACCTCAAACAACAACAACAAAAACAAATCATGTCAAACTACTCATTTATGCATTTCTGTCTTTTCATCTCACTCATGCCATTTTTATCTTCTCTCCCGTGATAACGTATTTCTTATTCAACTCCTCCCAGTTTACTCTTGCTTCCCCTCACCTGCCTCAATCGCTTTCTCCTGTCTATTTTAATAACTAATACTCAATGCGCCCCACGCCCACCTTCCTCCACCCTCCACCCTCCACCCTCCCGCTCCCCCTCCTCCTCCTAATCCTCAGACCATGGAGACCCAGATGGAGGAGTGGTACATGGAGGTGGGGCAGCTCCAGGTGCAGTCAGCCTCCATCCCGCAGCAGACGCAGATCAAGGGGACGGTTGCCGGGAGACAGGCCGTCGTGGAGGCCAGGATGGTGCGTCTGATCGAGCCGCTGAAGGAGAGACGGCGCATCCTGCTGGCGTCGAAGGAAGTTCATCAAGTCGGTCGAGACCTGGAGGATGAGATCGTGAGTTGAGTGGAAATAAGCCAAGAACACAAACACACCTAAACTCACTGCAAAGGAAACAGGGAGCCTTCAAAGAGCAGTAAACTGTCCTGTTACAGCCTGAACGCTTGATGTATTTAACATTGCCCCGTATCTTCAGAGTGCCATGTTCTTGCTCGTTTGGAGACTGTACAAATGATTGTGAAGAAAAAAAACAACTTAAATGTTTTAAGTGACACTAAGTCAAGATGCATCCAAATTCTCTTAAAGATTCCTTTGAATTATCCACAATTGAATTAGATTCCACCTATAAGTTGAACATTTTGACATGAATCAAGAAAAACAAACATGCTGCTCAGACTATCAGATATTCTTGGTTGTAAATTGGCCGGATGTTTTAGCACCAGTCCTCGTTTTTGATTCCAGCCTGACTGTAATTATTCCCTCCCCAACTTCCCTGCCTCTAACTCTTTTGTGCTGTAAAAATAAAGACAAAAATGCTCCAAAAACATATATCCTTGAAAATATTTCTCTAAAAAATTACAAATTTGTATTACACTTTTCATGTAGATTAAAAAATATATATATATTTTTCTTTATTTGAGGCTAAATATGCCCAGAAATGCATGTGGGACTCAACAGGTTTTTATTTAATCTGTTAAATTTAACATAAAGAAACATTCACATAAACCATATGAAGTATGGATGTGAAGTGTACAAACATTCACCTCCTGCTGTGTATCACACTGTTGTGCTCGTAGTTGTGGGTCCAGGAACGCCTCCCGATGGCCACGTCTCAGGAGCACGGCTCGACTCTGCAGGCTGTCCAGCAGCTCATGAAGAAGAACCAGGTGAGAAAATCACAGGTCAAGTCACAAAGAAATCGACGTCATGTTCAAGCCCCTAAATTCATTCACCAGTGAAATCTTCTCATCATTGTTCTGTTTTACACGTCTAAGCAGTAACCTGCTCTCTCCTGTTATCCCCGTCAGACGCTACAGAGGGAGCTGCAGGGCCACCGGAGCAGAATCGAAGACGTCCTGGAGCGGGCCGGGATCATCGCCTCCATACGCAGCCACGAGGCCGACTGCGTCAGGGCCGGCCACGACCAGCTGGCCCAGCTGTGGGCTCTGCTCTGGGCCGAGACCGAGAGGAGGCAGCTGGTCCTGGACGCCATGTACCAGGCCCAGCAGTACTACTTCGACACCGCCGAGGTTGAGGCCTGGCTGAGCGAGCAGGAGCTGCACATGATGAACGAGGAGAAGGGGAAGGTGAATTCATTTGTCGGAAAATATACAAAAAACAAACAAAACAGCCAATAAAGTGCTCCTTGTCTTCTTTTTTTTGAATCACTCTCTTATCATCAAGGAAAGAATGAACTTAAAAGCACGTATGTGATATTTATCTCATTATGTTGGGTCCTAATCTCAGCGTCTAATCCACGCTGGATCAGGACTGAGAACTTGTGCTGTGTTTGTGTGCTGTTTTTATAGTGTAACGCGTGTTGTTTCCTCCTCCCACCAGGACGAGCCCAGCACGCTGCAGCTGCTGAAGAAACACTTGGTCCTGGAGCAGACCATCGAGGACTACGCCGAGACCATCGGCCTGCTGTCGCAGCAGTGTCGCCAGCTGCTGGAGATGGGGCATCCGGAGTGGTGAGCATGGAAACACACACGATCTGTCGGCCATCGCAACTACAGAAATGCATTTAATTTTCAGCATAATGACCACATTCGAATGTTTTTTTTATTTATTTATTTTTTATTTCAAAATCCACTCGTCAAATTAAAACTTTAAGAAAAGTTATTTTATCACAGGCCGTTTTTTATTTCATGTTTGACCTTTCGAAGACAAATGTGGAGTCTTATTGGTTTCTTTAACTGCAGCAACAGCCGAGCAGTTTTCAGAATTAAAATCATTTAACTTTGTCACCTAGCATTGGTCACGGGTTGTTTTAGCTTTTTAGGACAAAAATAATATTGAATTTAAAAGGAATCGCTCTTTCAATTCTAAATTTAGGATGATGGCAAATGGTACAGAAGAACTTCAAGGTTTTTTCCTTTTGAATTTTGCAGTCTAGCAAATATTCATATATTCATATTAAGTATTTGTGGCGTGTTAATCCATAAAGATTGTATGTGCAGGTTTCAAATGCAGCACGAATGCCCACATCCTCCTTCCGTCCGTCATCTGCCGACCTGTTGGAGGAAACTGAAGCTGAAGGTTTTTCTCTACTTGACCCGACACTGTTTTCTTCCACAGCGAGCAGATCAGCAAGCGGCAGTCCCAGATCGACCGTCTGTACGTTTCTCTGAAGGACCTGGTGGAGGAGAGGAAGAGCCGCCTGGAGCAGCAGTACTGGCTCTACCAGCTCAACAGGGAGGTGGACGAGCTGGAGCAGTGGATCGCTCAGAGGGAGGTGGTCGCCAGCTCGCCTGAACTGGGTCAAGACTTTGAGCACGTTACTGTAAGTGTGTTAGCAGATGGCGTGTGCAGATGAATAATAGATTGAAGAAAAACATTTTTATTTGAAATTAAAATAACAACTCTGGTCTCATTTGATTATGACATCAATTTATGTCCATTGATAGGACAGTAAATGTACCAATTTAAAACACGTAGTTTTATTTACTTTTTGCAGAATAATAGACGTTCATTTATTAAACTAAAGTCTTTTCTCTGGGTTACTTCCACCGCCGCAGGTCCTCCAGGAGAAGTTTACAGAGTTTGCGTCGGAGACGGGCGGCGTGGGGCAGGAACGAGTGACGGCCGTCAATCAGATGGTGGACGAGCTCATCGACTACGGCCACTCGGAGGCGGCCACCATCGCCGAGTGGAAGGACGGGGTGAACGAGGCCTGGGCCGACCTGCTGGAGCTCATGGAGACCCGCGCGCAGATGCTCGCCGCCTCACACCAGCTGCACAAGTTCTTCTCCGACTGCAGAGAGGTACGACACATGAGGAACAGGGCTGAGACCGTAAACTGCAAAACCACACAGATATGAGAAAGGAGTTCTGATTAGGAGCAGATGAATTTTGTACGATACAGATATGATGAAGTTGGTATTATTTAAAAAAGAAACATCAGAGCTACACATTTTATAAACTTTCCTGAAACCACAGAAGAGAGTTTTTAAACTTAAAAACAGTCCATGAAAATACAAAAAGAGTCCCACACACTGTCCATATGGAAAACTCCTGCACCGCCTTACGTTCTGTTTTTCAGGTTTTATTCCAGATTGAGGACAAACATCGACGGCTGCCGGAGGTTCGTGCTCGGCAGGGCAGCACTGCCAACACCAGCACCCTGCAGAGACTCCTGCACAGCTTCGAACAGGACATACAGCTGCTCGTCACTCAGGTACGGCAACACGCACCTGAGCACACGGCCTGGAAACCGTCCTGACCCAGTAAAGACTAAATCCCCAATTCATGTGGACCAAATTTCTGGTATACTGATAATTCATCTTTTTTTCTGCTCATAAAAGCCTCCGAGTTTAATTAAATTGCTATTATTTTCCTTAAATTCAACTGATAGTCAAATCTTTATTTAGTTGCGAGTCTGACATTTTCTTGGCCAAATTACCTTCTTACGCAGCATTTATTTTGCTTAACGTAGTCTCTGCCGTGCACCTGGGGAACACCAACAGTACATTTTGCTGAAGAATGATGCAAAACCGCAGCTGCTCTGTGTCAACTCTGGTGACAGAGCCTGTACCATTTGGCCCGGACTGTCAGGGCAGCTGTGTTGTGTGCGTCATTTGGAAAAACAAACTTTCTCCTCCATTTTTTTGTATTTCTTTTTAATTAATTTTGTTCTTCCTTTCCTACTCCGTCAGGTGCGTCAGCTGCAGGAGAGCGCGGCCCAGCTCAGGACGGTGTACGCCGGCGAGAAGGCCGAAGCCATCGCGTGCCGGGAGCACGAAGTGATGCAATGCTGGAAGGAGCTGCTGACGTCCTGCGAGGAGTGCCGAGTGCAGATCACCACCGAGACGGACAAGCTGAGGTTCTTCAGCATGGTCCGAGATCAGATCATGTGGATGGACTCCATCATCTGTCAGATAGGGACAGGAGAGAAGCCCAGGTATCTCCACGCAATCTGGGCCGACCTTAACGTCTTAACATCCTGCATTTTGATTGCTTGTAAAGTACTTTGAATTACGTTCGATTTGTTGAAAATGATTGATATTCCAAATTTGACGCTTCAAGTAGTGTTGTATTTCACCAACGACTGAGAGGCGTTTTGTTCTAATCCGGTGTAACGTGTGCTCTGTGGTTCCTGCAGGGACGTGTCCTCGGTAGAAGTGCTGATGAACTATCACCAGAGTCTGAAGAGCGAAGTGGAGGCTCGCAGCCGCAGCAGCCTGGAGTGTATCGAGATGGGAAAAACCCTGCTGGCTGCTAGAAACCCTGCAGCTGAAGAGGTGAGATGAGGAAATATGGTGACGATTTTAAACTTTACTCAAAACTTGAAAAATAAAATTTTAATCGGATCACTGCGTTGTAATAATAATATTACCAATTAAACTTTTCCAATTAAAAATCCATAATATAAACTATTGATCTCGGGCTTCGAAAAACCTTAAAGGGTTATGAATTTTGAAATCATTCTTTTAAAAAAAAAAACTTTTTGAGAAGGATTTAATTGACTTAAAAGTTTTTTTTTTAACGTGAAACACCAGATTTATCAGCAGAAAACTTACCAGACGTGTGATGTTGTCATTCTGATGTTGCTGATTGGGATTCTTAGATCAAGGAGAAGCTGGACAAGGTTATGGCGAAGCAGCATGAGCTGTCTGAGAAGTGGGACAAGCACTGGGAGTTCCTGCAGCAATGTGAGCGCACACACAGGCCTAAACTCTTTCAAACAGCCGGTAGAGACGGAAGTAAGAGGTGAATCTTTATTTCTGCTGTCCCGCCGTCAGTGTTGGAGGTGCACCAGTTTGCCCAGGAGGCGGTGGTGGCGGAGGCGTGGCTGACCGCTCAGGAGCCGTTCATCAACAGCAAGGAGCTGGGCGGGAGCGTCGACGAGGTGGAGCAGTTGATTCGCCGACACGAAGCCTTCCGCAAAGCTGCCGCCACCTGGGAAGAGCGATTCAGCTCCCTGCGACGGCTCACCACGGTAATCTTCATCATCACTATTGTGTAAATACCGCCACTATCCAGCTATTATCAGTTGTAAGTAAGAGCTGAGGTTTTCCCCCACGTGGATGAATTTCCATTCACTATTCAACACAATTCACTTCGTAGTCTCGAAGGTTGATTGTAAAGCCGCTTCTGTATTTTTTTCTTCCCGCAGGTAGAAAAGATGAAAGCCGAGCAGAGCAAACTGCCCCCGACCCCTCTGCTGGGTCGTAAAGTCTTCCTGGACCCCCAAGATGCCTCACAGAGTCCATCCACCCTCCCCCGCCTCCCGATCTCCCCCGTCATGAGAAAGACCATCTATGAGCAGAATGAAGCCAGCTCTCCTCCCTCTCCCTCGCCTGCCACCCCGACACCCTCTCCGTCGTCCGTGGCTCGCCGGCTGGGGTCGACGGTCGCCAACTACACTCCTGTGATGAACGGCTCCAGTTACCGCCAGACCCTGGAGGCCCGGCACGGCGGCGTGGTGGGTGTGGCTGCGGGACTGGGCCAACCCGCTCCTTCCTCGATTGCGTCCATTGCCACGGCGGCCATGCTAGTCTCAGCCAACCAGGCGCGAGAAAGTGCCGGCACAGCAAGAGAGCAGGTAGTACAGGTGATGAGTCACCTGCATCCGGCGCAGGCTGCGAGGGAACTGGAGGGGAAATCGTCCCCGTACCTACGGCAAGCCAAAATCAAACACTTAGACGATGCTGTGACGCCGCTGCTCGTGGCCAGCCGGCTGGAGAAAGCCAGGGAGAGGGAGCGGGGGAGGGAGAGAGACATCATGATGGGAGAGATAGGGACAGAGAGAGCAGAGGTGGCGGTGATGGCCGAGGTGGTGCTTCAGGAGCCGGGGCGGGAGCGTCTGCACAGCGAGCCCACCAGAGGGTCTCGGGGATCCAGGACCGACCCGCTGGGCCACGCCGAGCCGCAGGGCCAGACGCACGCCTACCACCGGGACCACCGGATAGAACGGCAGCTGTCCAGCGAGCAGCTGATCCAGGCACGCAGGGACGAGCTGCCTCCGGAGGTGTGGAGGGAACAGGCCGGGAGGCGGGAGAGACGGACGCTGGAGAGGCAGACGTCCAGCGAACAGGAGGGACACGGGAGCCACGAGGGCCGGCGGAGAGAGAGGGACAGACACCGGCTGGACAGACAGGAGTCCAGCGAGCACGACACCGGGAAGGAGCACTCGGACAGGCGCTCGGGAGGAGGGTGAGTGCGCCGAGGGGTCTGTTGGATTATTTTTACTGTCATCTTTTCATGTGAATTCCCGATGTGATTCTGTCCTCCGCAGAGAAAAGAGATCCACCCTGTTAGAGATCGTGGAGCAGCTGCAAGAGAGAGAAGCCGCACAGGTCGGGAGGTTTAGTGTTTGTTTTATATTCTGTCGCTCACTGGCCGAACGTTTTCAGCTCAAGACGTAGTATCTACCTAAACAGAGGGAACCTGATTGAGCATATGTTGTTTGTGAATTGGATAATAGTGGTAGATAAGTTTAATATAGGAACCAAATGACTTCTGACTCCTCCCCCTTCCCGCCCACAGGCCCGCGGCGAGGTGCCCCGCCTTCCAAACGGTGTACCGGAGAAGATTTCCCGCCCCGAACGGCCTCGCGCTCGGGACAGACCCAAACCGCGACGCCGACCGCGACCCAAAGAGGCGGGAGAGACCACGCGGCGGTCCCGGTCCGCCCCGGCCCAGAGCAGCCCGGCGGTCCCGCAGCCGCCGACACACACCGCGCACCACGAGGGCTTCCTGTTCCGCAAGCTGGACATCGAGACCCTGAAGAAGAGCACCAACAGGTGGGTGGTCAGGGTCACGATGGGAGTCATTTCCACTGGAGGTCCAGAACAGGGGTCATCGGGAAGGAGGACGGACGCTGGTGTCATGGGAATCAGACTTTTCCGCTTACAGTTTGGTACCTCGGGACGGTTCTTATCGACCTCTCTCGGAGCACCGAACGCTTCCGTCCGCGTCCCATGACATCACCGCCCCTCCCCAACTCACTCCTCCGAGCGACGACGATGACGGGGCATGACTTTAGCATGCTGAGCTCACCCACCCCGCTGACACTGCGTCTGACATGTCGAACAGGTGCACGACAGACACGTGATCGCAGGCCGACACTCAGCTCAGCTTTCAACTGTTTCCTGTAGTCGGCAGAAATCGATCAAGTTTTGAAATGAACGAGCAATATGTCCGAATTTGGAGCGATATTCGTTACCTGCTGTCGGCGCTGTCAAAAACAATAGAGTTGTTTTCATAAGGCTGCAGTGGAGCCGTAAGAGGCAGATTGATGATTTGTACTGAGGGGAGGTCATATTGATTCATCGTAATCCATCGTTATAATTGTTCAAACTACCTCGCTGTATTGTTGACGTGTCGAGCAGCTGTTTTTCAGTGTTTTCTCTGGTATTTAAGCGGTTACTTAATTGTAGGCACAAGCATGCAGAAATGGAAACATTTAGACTTTTGAATTACGAGCGGCACCGAGAAACACTTCTGGATCTCTGATGTACGTCATCGCTGATTATTAGTGTGAAAAAACATGCAGACGAGAGAGTTACATGAATTAGAAGAGCAGCCCTCAGAAATCTCACGGCATGTGAAAACTCCGTGCATGATGCTTAGGATGCCTCCTGATCGAACACGGGCCATCAGAACAAAACACACACAAAAACACAGCCGAGGTGGTTGGCTCGCTAGCAGACTGGCTGGCTGGCTGATGAATGCTGCTGGTCACTTAACCACACACACACACACACACACACACACACACACACACACACACACACACACAACACACACACACACACGCACACACACACGACCTGCCCTCCACAGATGACCACCCTGCTTCCTCCTGAGAGACACCAGCTTCAAAAGTCTCTCCCTGCACTGCCCTCTGGTGGCTGGGCTGACCACGCACAGCTAAAAGCTCATCCCTCCCTCCCCCCTCCCAGCTGTGGATGAGTCCCACTCACGCGCCCACTCAAAGGCAATGGATGTGTGTGTCGTATGTACATGCCCTGTAATGTACATGGCAAAGGTAAAGCATAATCCCCCGAATGGCTTAACATGTGGACGCGTGTGAATCTCCGAACCGCTCCTGGTTGGGCCGACCGTGTGCTCTTCACGCTGAGACGGAGAGGACACGGAGAGGACACGGAGAGGACACGGTCAGCCCACGTGGAAGGAAGGGTTGAGATTCAACCCGTCTCTGTTACATCTCTACCTGACGAGACACTCAAGTTGATGTGCACATTAATATTCTGGTGTTACTCAGGGTAAACCATGTGCTAGGATACGGTGCATGTGAACGTTGTCTACTCTTATTTATCTCGTCGACGACGTGAACGACAGATCGCATCACTTTTGGGTTGCAGCGTTATTTCTCGTTAATTAAAGATATCTTATCGGCTGTTTCTAAAAGCTGAAACATGTTCTGTTCAATAGTCTTGAGATAAACTGACATCTGATACTGTAAAGGATTGTCTGAACACTTTATCTAATCAAAAAAAATCAAAGACTAACCAGACTAATTCATAATATAATATAATATAATATAATATAATATAATATAATATAATATAATATAATATAAGACTTATGACGCCTGTTAGCTCGCTGTATGATGTCCACTTTAAGATATGTCAGACGGTGTGATGGCACCTCGATGAATCACTGTGTAAGTGATGTAGTGGAGGGGTGGGGAAAAAAACAGGTAGGTGTCATCCATCCATCTATCTAAAAACTATGCAGCGTGAAAAGGACTTTATAAAAAGCCTTTCTGACAGAAATACAGAGCGTTCGAGTTTAAGATGATGCTGCAAAGGCTCATTGTTGTTAAAGTAAAACAGCGAGTAAACAAACTGAAGAGCAATATTTCTTCATGTTGATTTAAATGATGTGACTCTTACACACCGGGAGTTTAAAAAAAAAAGGCTTAATTTCCCTTAATGTCACTTAATCCACCTTTAAATGTAACTATATTAGATTGTAATGTTATCTTTAGCCGTGTAGACATCTTATCACATGCACCTTTGTTCTCTGACAGTCTGTATCTATTGTTAGCTCACAGATGTATTTGAAATCAGGATATTAAGCTGCACACAGACAGCTCCCTCTGAATAAAAACCTACAGCACTGTGCAAATGTTTGAGGCACTAAAAAGTCATGTTTGATTATGTATTTAGATTTATTAACGAATTTAAACTCTTTGCCTTTAAATCTAAAACACACATTAGTAGGTGTCTCGTTGTCTCTTCGTGTAGATCAGGCCTCTGTTGGACTGTTGCAGGACTGAACGTAGTATTTTTATGACTTTTCCTGCAACGTTTGAGTTTTGAAAAACATTTAAAAGTGCCTAAAACTTTTGCCCACGACTGTATATTCTGATGTTAGTGATTAACTGGAATGCCGTGTGCATGTAAACACACTCACGGAGGGGAAAAGAAGCATGATGAGACTTTAAAGTTGTTTTGTTGATTAAAAAAAAAAAAAAAATAGCATTTAACCAACCTCCCCCCCCCCCTCTCTTTTCTCCTCCCTCCTTCGGTGCTGCTCTTCCTGTCTCCTCCAAGGTAAGTGATATATAATCCTCAGACAGAAACACAGAAGGTGTGTGTAGCCTCCCTCCCCCGGTCCCTCCACCCCCCCCCCCCCACCACCACCACCACCCCACCCACCCACCTCCTCCGTCTGTGCGTCTGTCCGTCCGTCCGTCCGTCGGTCTGTGTTTGTTCGGCAGTGTGTTTCCTCCTCCCTTCTTGGGGCTGGTCCATCCCGCCTACCTACCTGTCTGCTCTGGTCAGGTGAGTGAGGTGTTAGCTTAGCGACAGTGACTCTGCAGCTCTCCCTGACTCCCCCCCATCTCCTCCCTCCCCCCTTGCCTCCCCCAACCACCACCTCCCCCCCCCGTGCTCCTCCCTTCCACCTGTCCCTCCTCCCCCTCCTCCTCCTCCTCCTCCACTCTCCCTTCCCCCGCACCACAGCAGGTCATGGGTCAATCTGTACTGCGTGCTGAACAAAGGGGAGATGGGTTTCTACAAGGACGCCAAGAACATCGGCACGCCCTACAACAACGAGCCGCTGCTCAACCTCTCCCACTGCCACTGCGACGTCACCAACGGTTACAAGAAGAAGAAGAACGTCTTCACGCTCAAGTGAGGAGCTGTTTCCGTGCCCATATTTACTTCGGTTTTGTGCAGACTTGGGTTCAAAATCTAATTTGTGGTTGTTGTTTTTTTGCCTTCTTTTAACATCGGTTTTCACTTTTTAGGGCACCAGTGACGCTAAAATGTGCCAAAATCCAAATCACATCGATTTTGACTTTTGTGATCTTTAACTCATAAATTTACATGAACCACAAACAGCAACACTTTCTAATTGACCTTTGAAAGAGCTGTCAAAGTCGTACTGACTTGTGGATGCAGTTATAATCCCTTCTAGCCAGCTTCTGGAATCAACAACACAAGGACAGTTCATATTTAGATTTTTAATCACAGAAACATATTTTAAAGGCTGTTTATATAAACGTTTGTAACCAGTAATGATATTAAATTTGTGACAACTTGGTTTTATAACTTGGGAGAGATTGTATGTGATATTTATATATCTTGTGTCTGCAGGTATCAGTAGGCTGTTGGTCCATTTGGTGAAGAAAAAGATATAAATATAAATAAAATATACCATAGAGTTCATTTCATAAAACTATGTTATCCGCTGGGTGTTTTTGCACAACACTGGAAGTAACATTCATCTCTTCTCATCGCAGAACGAAGGACGGCAGCGAGTTTCTGTTTCATGCAAAAGATGAGGTGAAGCTTTTTCTGTTTCTCATCACAATCTTGAAATATCTCTTCACCGCTCAGACGAGTCCAAAATACATCCAAAATAGTAACAACCATTATCAGTGCATGTCTAATCAGCTGATATCTGCCCCCCTCCCACCTCCCACCTCCTCTCCCACTACAGGAGGACCTCAAAGCTTGGGTGAACAACATCACCGCCAGCATTTCGGAGCACGAGGAGATTGCCAAATGGGGTCAGCCCCAACCAACTACCTCATCCACCGACGAGGGCACGCGCCGCGACGGCAGCAAGGCGGACAACAGGTCAGAGCGAGGCGGCGAGCGCTCGGACCGGGCCGAGCGAATCGAGCGCGCAGACAAAGAGAGGGAGAAAGAGAGGGAGCAGGACAAGGAGAAGGAGAAGGAGAGGGAGAGAGGCGAGCGGTCAGAGAGGTCAGATCGGGGCGGGAAGTCGGACGCGAAGCGCTCGGAAAAGTCCAGTAAGAAAAAGTAAGCCCGGTGACGGATCGGTCGGGATTTGAAGCGTATGAACTCCGGAACGGGAGGCGGGGCCGTAGACTGGTAGTGACACGCCCCCTTCCTCCTCTCCACCTCCAACGCAGTCAACAAAGCAGCTGCGTTTGGATGGAAAAAGAAAGGATTGACCCGGGCTCACCCATAGGACGGACAGGACGGTTTGATTTCTCTCTCTCTCCTCTCCCTCTCCTTCTCTCTTGTGTCTCTGTGAGAACACACAGAGCCACTGACGCCCCCCCACCTTCCTCCCCCCCTGGTGGCCGCTTCAGAGAACTGCAGAGGGCGGAGTTTCGTGCTGCAGCGATAACGCGCGAGAGAGACGGGACACGCACCACGTTACGTCGAAAAGGCTGTTACCGATTGCTGGTAGTGCGATAAAACGTAGCTCATACTGTTCCATGTTTGTTTTTTCTATGAGATGAGCTGTATCTATGTATTTCCTGTCTGTCTGTCCTATCTACTGTATCTATCCGTCTGTCTGTAAGTCAAGACATCCTACACTATGTCTTATTAGTCCTTGGAAAATCGAAAGAGAATGAAATTATGCCAAAATCTTTTACAGACAAACATGGATTTTTTTTTTTTTACATTTTTTTTTTTAAACCTGTTTTATCCAGTTTATCCGTTCTGTCTCGAGGTCGAGCCGCGAAGAAAACGTGGACGTGAAAGCGGTTTTAGTTCGATATACAAACGGTACTGACGCATTCATCGGGAGGACTGATGAACATCTTCAGTTCGGTGCTGATCCCAGGAAGGCGGATGGTTTCAGACAAAAGAGGAGTAGACGGGTGACCGGAGAGATGAACTTCAAAAACTTCTTAAGAATAATAATAATAATAATAATAATAATAATAATTTTTTAAAAAAGCAAAACAAATTATTAGAAATAGCATTTAAAGGCCTAAAATCTTAGAAATATCACAGATTACTGATATTTTCTAGAAATTTCATCCCATTTAATGTTGAAAACTTCTCACAATAAGGAAACTAAGCAGCGTCCCTTCATTTGTGTCGAATTTATTTAGGATTACAGATTCTTCTAGTGAAGATGTCTGCAGGACGCTGAAGTCAAAATGTGTTGAACCTGTTGCATAAACAATACAGGACAGTTTGGGCTCCCACTTTATTAAGGTACAGACAGACGTGTTCAGAAGAGATTCAAACTCTGGTTCCCAGGGGCCTCATTCATTAAAATATTGTTTAGTTGTTTTTTTTTCTTTAATTAACAAATTCATAAGCAAAAAAAAAATTAAAAAAATCTGAGCATTCATATTTTGTGTAACTGTACAGGCAAAGATTTACATCCTGATATCTCGAACAAAAATCTGCTCAAATTTGCTTGTAAGCTGCTTTTTACCGTCCACATCAGTTGTCCATAAATTACATGTTTGGCTTTTGGTCATAAGCACAAAATCTGCTCAAAATCCTGTTTTTGATGAATGAGGCCTTCGGGGCTGAAAACAGGCTTCATCTGCTCTTTTATTCTCTCACAACATCGAACTACACGTCGGCTATTCTCTTTGATTCATTCACACAAATGTGTTTCATCCGTTTTTATACAGAACTCAAACAATCTTGTGCGTGTGCGTGTGCGTGTGCGTGTGCTGCTGCTCTCCCAGGGTCTCCATAGCTCTCAGGTTATTTACGTTGGTGTGTGCTTACCGTGTGCTTCACACATGTTCATATGTTTGTCCCCCCAGATGCCACCTCAGTCGTTTAGTTAACGTCCGGTTCACAACACAGATCTACACACACACACACACACACACACACACACACACACACACACACACACACACACACACACACACACACACGCAACTCCTAACCTAACTCATCAGGTTTAAAAGGTCGAAGGTTATAAACATGTTAGAGAGTGTGAAACAGAAATGAGTGAATTAATAAATGAGTACGTGTGAGAGTGACGCACCAGTGAGAGTCGGGATTTCAGGCTGACCAAATATTTGAGAAGTGGTTTCAACTGTAAGTTGTCAGATTGCATGTTTTCGCTTGGAGAGAAATCACTCGTCTAAAAAAAAAGAAAAGAAAAAAAAAAAACCCGCTTGTCTTTGCGGCCCACTGACTCGGCATCCACACGTCAACATTATTATTTTATTTTTCTGTAAACAACACAACAAAGCCATAAACAACTGGGAAACATGAACTGTCACAAACTAAGTTCCCTGCTCCGGTAGGTGCAGAGACGAGTTGAAAGCTGGTCGGAAAGCGTTTAACATCCTTTTCAAGTACGAACGCTGTTTCAACATCGCTGCTGTGTGGAAACCTCGTTCGCTGCAGTTCGGCTGTTTTTGATTCTTTTAGTTAAAGTCCAACTGAAATTCGCTGCGTAATTAAAGCAGTGTTTCTTGGTGTGTCTGTTTGATTGACAGGCCTGAGGTTGCAGTCAGGTTTCTGCTGTAGGTGGGCGGGGCTTAGTGTCCTCAGGTTCCCCAATCAGATGCACTTCTCTCTCTCTCTCTCTCTCTCTCGCTCCTCCCTACAAAATAGTAAAATGGCGGTTTGTCCAAAAACGGCAAGATTTCTGCTTTATTGCGGGTTTTCCAGTTTTAATATTAAAAAAAAAAAAGGACAAAGAAGGTGAAGATTGGTTGGTTTCTCCACCTCCTTTTTAAAGGTGATCATCTCGACAGTTTTCAGTTAAATAGATGTCTGCCAAGTCTCCGTCTTAATCTCCGAGAGCCTTTGCATGTGCAGTATTACGGACTGAACGAGCGTCGTGTCTGTGGCGACATTCCCGAGAAAAATCAAAAGCAGCGAACAGTTAGTGACGCGGTGGGCGGAGCTAACGCAACATACTCGCTCTTCAACTGCCAACCGACCGACGTCACAACAGGCAACACCGTTCGTAACTCTGGGAAGCGAAGTCTAAAAAAAATAAATACAAAAAAAAAATAATAATAATAACCTGCAGTTACAGCTTATCGCCACAGGGGCCGCCAAAGAGAACAAAACCGATCTTCGAGATTGTGACTGAAGTGCAGCTTCACAGAGCTCGCTCTCCAAAGCAAACTCGCTCCTTCATTCTGCTGCCGGTAACAGAGATAACCTGCCAGCCATTCAAACGCATGTCACTCCAAGAGACATTTTTATTTCTTATTTCTTTCAATGAAAAAACACAGAAATTATTTTTGACTGCAAACAGAAATGAGTTGACGAGATTTCAGTTGGACTTTAAATGCTGAAGTTTACTTGTTCCCTTATGATCGATTAGTTCGATCAATTCATTTTCAAGGCCACAGAGCCCACTCATCATTTTTCAGATATCTGTATTTACCAGGTAAACTTTATCTTTTTAAGCTTGTAATAATACAGTTACCAGCTAACACCTATGACATCTGGCTGTTTCAGGTTTTTTAAGGTTTTCACTTCAGGATTTTAAATTTTCTCCTGACCCTGTTGGTCCCGTTTGTGTTCATCATATGAAACATGTCTGGAAAACTTGTAATTTTCTTTTTATCTTTTTTCGATCACAATTTTTATGCATCTGAATTAGGTGTGAATGCCAGATCAATGCAATCATTTACATGCATGTTGGACACAGCAAACACAGTCAAGAGTTAAAAAGAAGTGACTTTTTTTGAATGAGCTAAACTTCCATGTATAAAAGTGACAGAGAAAACCGTCCTGCTGCTGACGGATTATGAATCTAACAGCATAATAAACCAACACATGTTGTGGCTATTGAGACACACAGGACAGAACGAGCGGGGTGCAACGAACCCAGCGACATGGTTGACATCACGACCGACTGAAGGTTCAAAGAAATGTGGAGATTTTGTTTGGGGAGGGTTTGGATGAGGCGCCCTGCCTGTCTGTCTGCCTGTCTGTCTGTCTGTCTGTGTGTCTGCGCTGTTTCTGATCACATCAGCCTCAGTCTGTCAGCTGAGATGAAATGACCAATAAAAAATACCTTTTGGTTTGTCTTTAATGTGTTTATAGTCGGTGTTTTTATTTTCTCACTGGAGATGAATGTAATGAACCTTCGTTTGCGTCGGTGTTTCTCATCCTGCTTTCGTGACGACAACTTTGTAGATCAAACGACGGTAAAATCGAAACGCCAAACCAGGAACGTTCAGTTAAACGTGTTTGTTTCCACCGAAGCGGACGGAAACACCGCTTGGGATTTTTGTTTTTGTTTTTGTTTGTGATGCCATTCAGCCGCTAACATAAACACACGTCAGCTCTCGGACTGACGTGTTTCATCTCGTACACCAAAACTGCTCAGTAGTATGCAGTAATACGGAGTGTAATTCATGAGGATGGTCGAAGGGTGTGTTCAGGGATTCACCTTGTTGTTGATGATGATGATGATGATGATGATGATGATGATGATGATGATGATGTTCATGGTAGCAATGAGACTTTATGCAACTCTTTCTTTGCACTAAGGACGGTGGCCTGTTGCAGAGCTGAGGCCTGATGGTCAGTGGTGTGGAGGGGGGAGGAGGGGGGGCGGCGTCACATCCAGACGAGTTTTCATGATCCCCAGAGGAAATCCCAGCTAGAACTAAAACAGTCAGCTGAAACAAATTTAGTTTTTAATTGTTTATGTCATTATGTGACATTTTGCTGTTTTTTTTTTTCTTTTTAAACTTCATATCTTCGTGACCAGTTCGTCAGATAAAACATTGCGTCATCTTGAGCGCCATAAATTTGTGATGAGGAGTCATTGTTTACTAAACTTTTTGGAGTCCAAATTATTCACCGTTTAATTGGGGGGAAAAATAACCAAGAGAACAATGAATAATGGAAATAATTGTTATTTCAGCCCAAATTCATAGATTGCGCACACACACACACACACACACACACACACACACACACACACACACACACACACACACACACACACACACACACACACACACACACACACACACACACACACACACTGCCTGGAATGTGAAATTATAAGGAATATTTAGACTTTAAAAAGGGCTCTGAAGACACTGAAAATTACTTTTTATTTTTTATAGATAACCTTTGTTTATGTGTTTCTGAGGACAATCAGGGCGGTTAAATTTAACAACACATGCACTTCATTCATTCAGTATCCCCGAGGTTGAACT
Organism: Brachyistius frenatus; assembly: GCF_029030835.1. Lineage (NCBI taxonomy): Eukaryota > Metazoa > Chordata > Actinopteri > Embiotocidae > Brachyistius > Brachyistius frenatus. Next base: position 535,265 of record NW_027210788.1, on the reverse strand, counting down.
TCAGTTTTGATTTTGAATACGCTTGGCTCTTTTCTTGGATGGGTGTTGTGTATAAATGCTGCAGTATAAAAAAGGATCCTATTTAATAAAAAACAAAGCAAAACAACAAAAAACAGGTTTATTATCAGTTTCCCATAAAGCTGTTTGTAGTAAATAATAATAAGATAACATTTGCAGTATAACATCTTTCTGTGTTGTATGTGGACCACATGCCGTGCTCTGAATATTTTGGGGACTTTTTGAGGACATGGAAATGGTTTATTGCACTAAAAGAAAGCACAATATTTTTTTTTTGATTTTTTTTTTTTTTTTGATTCAGTCACATTGAAGCCAATAAACTCGTGCTCCATATCTGTTTGGCATTTCTGCTTTGAAAAGTGTAACTTTGACTTTTAAACCATCAGGATTATTCAGACGTCATCCTCTCATCTTGAGACAACTCGAGCAACTACAAAGACCTGCGACAAATAGTTGCAGTGAATCATTTTTAGCGTTTTCTTTTTCTCCAGACATCAGCTTACGCTTGAACTCACTTTTCAGGGGGGACCAGGAAAGCTGAGTTATTGGGGTGCATCAGAAGAGACTCCACAATTTTATTGCCAGCCAGCTGGACCTTCACTGCATGTCATTGCCCTGCTGCCTTTCCCTGCATTTCATCACATTTCCTGTCTGTCTCCACTGAACAAAAGGGGGGGGGGGGAATCCCCCTCCCCCAAAAAATAAATTTAATAAAAAAACAAAACTCACTTTTCTGCTGGAAAAAACAAAATCAAAACTTCATGTGCATCAAGCAGATTCAAGCAAAAAAAAAAAAAAAAACATCTCTTAATGTTACTCCAGGGACCCTTTTCACACCTGCCAAAGACAAACCAGTAAATACTGGTTATAATTTGGTGTTTCAGCTGATCTGCTGCCACAGTTTCTTCCCTCCCGGGAGCCCCGAGCACCGCTGTCTATCTGCCCTCAGCCTCTCTGTCTCTGTATGCCTGCACAGCAACCTGATCGTGTACAAATGTATTTGCTCAGAAGTATTTTCTGTAAAAAAAAAAACAAATGAGAAAAAAGATGGTTTTTTTTCATGGTGATGCCTGAAAAACTGCCCCTTGTCTTTGACTTTTCTGAGTCTGTGTTGAAGTGAGATTGTTGATCCACGCCTCCTCCACACAAACGCATCAGGACAAAGAGGGTGCATGAATGACATAGTCTCTATTACAGTACTGCTGTGCATGTCTTGAAGTCCCATCTCTCCACTATACAATCACTGTAACATACCGGGGCGACACAAACTACCAACATGGAAAAAGGTGAATGAATGAACCAATAATGTACAAAATGATCAGAACCAACTGCGAATCATTGACTCTGTACAGTTGTTTCTTTGAATTGATAAATACAGATTGTGATATTAAAAGATCATGTTTGAGTGTCTTTTTGTGACGCATTTAAGAGTGTTATAAAGGGGACAAGGACCTTTTTTTTATGGATTTTTTTTTTCCCCACAAAGTTACCATAACTTTTATATCATATTTTGGACGACATGCTTTAGTATGACTTTTGGGTCACTTTTTGGCCGCCACACCACGGGCACACCGATCGACGAAAACAAATTCTTATGATAACTTTTAATTCCCAACATGTTAGTAATATTATAATAGTATTAGTATAATAATCACTTGAATAACAATACAGCTTTCGGGCCATAATATTGGGCAATTTCACTAAAAGTCTGCCAGGGTACAACTCTATTATCGACCACTGATTTTAGTTTACCGCGGCTTTTGTTTTATTACGTAGACATGACACGTAAAGCAAACATAGACTTTGCCAGAAGCTCACACACGAGCGAGATAAGTGAGGAAGCTGTGAGGACTTAATTCTTAAACTGCACTGACTTTAGGAGTTGGGACATTTATTACAACATCTGAAAGAAACAGGAATGATCAAAATAATTTAGTTGGCAGTGAACTGTTTTTTTTACTTAAAAAGTTATTCAGGTCTCAAAGGGGATCTCTAACCCTGGTCCATGCTCCGAAACAGCAGGTGGCGCCTTAACGCTTGCCGTGACACCCAAAAGATGACACCGGAAGCGGATATGCAACACGGACCTTTTTCAGGTGTGCACAGGCCGTCAAACAGGAAAGCGGACGTAACGGTCATCACAGAAGAAAGACTCGTCGTCTCGCACTGTGCACAATTTCAGTTCTTTACCGAGGCTCAAACATGTGTTTCTCCCTGTCGGACACCGCAGGATAAGATTTGAACCCAAGCAGAGAAAGATGGAGGCGAGGTTCGGCAGCGAAGTGGCGTCCATCGTGGAAGTCGCCGTCCGGGCGACGCTGTCCGTGTTCAGGACCGTCTGGGCGGAAGAGGCGCCAAACGCGGAGTGGGACGACGCGAAGTTCGGCGAAGTCCAGGAGGTCGAGAAGTGCCTGGTGGTCCAGATCCACAAGGTGTTCACGGAGGTCTCCTCGGAGCTGCTCGAGGAGAACGAGGCTCTGCGGGCCAAAGTGGAGCAGCTGGAGGACGTGCTGCAGAAGAAAGCCGGCCAGCTGGAGCAGGAGCTGGAGGCCCGCGTCGGCCAGCTGGGCCGAGACATGGAGCAGCTGGAGATGGAGCTGAAGACCATCAGCGACGGCGGGACACAAGCCGGACACGTCCTGCTGCAGGACGGCCCGCTGATCGGTGAGGGGCAGCTGTCAATCAACAGATCGGTCGCTTCGATGAGCGCGTGAAACTTGTCAGCTAGAATTGAACTAAAACATCAAGTTTGACCTTTAAGCCCCGCGTGCAGACGGGGACTGTTGTATTGACTAGTGTGCTGATCAGGGCTTTATTATGAAGGGACATTGAACGTTACACGAGGACACGTGATGGCTTCAGTTTGTTTACACGGGAATGATTTTGTTGTCTTTGTTGTGTGTTTGTTAGTTTCTGTTTTGGATTATTTAAAAAAAACTTTTTTTTTTCATGAGCAGTCTTCCCTCCATCCTGACGGTGAACTTTAATTCAGCTTCGTGACGTCATGTCTCTGAACACAGAAGGACCAGCGCTGTCAGCCTCCGCCAGTCAGGATGCCCCGACGTCCCCCGCAAACGGATCCTCCTCCAATCTGTTGCCGGTTTCGTCTGGAACCGCCGAAGTCCTCACGAGCTCGGCGGTCCCCGAACCCGCCGCTACCCCGACGGTGCCGCCGGCGGGTGCCGGTCAACTCGTCAGCTGCCCCCCCGACACCGCGGGAGAAACGCCGCTCGTCTTCAAACCGGCGACCTCGCCGGGGTCGCCGCCTCAGGACGTCCCCGGTCCGGACTCCGACACCGTCGCCGGCCTCGACTCGACGCCGCGAAAGGTCCGTGTTTCTCATCCGAAGTCCGTTTTCCCGCGCTGCTCTTGTTTGTCTTTCAGGTGATGGTTTTGAAACTTGTCTGTTGAAGAAGAAGAATCACAAATACAGAAGCATCTCGGTCGGTGTTTCGTGGAGGTTCGGATATTTAATGGCACAACAAACTGTATGAATTAGAGTCCAAAACTTTAGTAGTCGGGACCGCAAAAAAAAAAAACGCCTTAAATAGACGATTCTCGATAACAAAGCAAGAAAATAAATGTAAATAAATAATTTGCGTTGAACTTTTTTTTTTTTTTTAAAGATTAAACTCAAATGATTTCCCTCGCAGAAATCTTTGGAAGAACTGTCGGGCAGAACGAGGCGGACGAGGAGGCCGTCTGACAAAGCTCAGAGAGGTACGACCGGCGCCGCGGACAAATCGGTTAAGAGAGGAACTGAAGATGCAGAAAGGAAAAGACATACTAACTTGTACATTTTGCATTTTCAGTCTCCACCGACTCGGAAGAGAAAGCGACGTCGTTGGACGAAGGGCAGAGCAGAGGCCTCAGAAACCGAGAGGCCCAGACGGCGAAGCGCTTCCTCTGCGAGCACTGCGACGCCGGTTTCCACCGGAAAGGCGAATTGAAGAAACACATGCTCGTCCACAAGAAGCCTTTTCCGTGCGAGCGCTGCGGAAAAAGTTTCTCGCAGAAGAAGTCGCTGGAAAATCACCTCTTGTGTCACGAGGCCACCAAATCCCCGCTGCCCTTCCCGTGTCCTCGCTGCAAGAGGTCGTACCGGAAGGAGCAGTCGCTCCAGAATCACCTGAAGCGCCACCAGCGGTCGAAGCCGCCGAAGCAGTTCTCCTGCGACCAGTGCGGGAAAACGTTCCGGCTCGAGCAGTCGCTGGAAAACCACCTGCTGCGCCACGAGAAGTGGAAGCAGATGTTGAAGTGTCAGTTCTGCGAGAAGATGTGCAGGACGTCGGTGCAGCTGAGGTCTCACATGGCCGTGCACTCGGAGGAAAGGCCGTTCAGCTGCGCCACGTGCGGGAAGGACTTCAAGAGCAAAGACACGCTGCGCTTCCACCAGCTGGTGCACAGCAACGCCAAGAAGTACAAGTGCACCATGTGCGACGAGACTTTCAAATACGCCCATTCGCTCACGGTGCACATGAGGAAACACACCGGCGACACGCCGTTCATCTGCCCCATGTGCAGCAGGTCCTTCAGGACGGGCACCGGCCTGAAGAAGCACAGCGTGGTTCACACGGGGGAGAAGCCGTTCACCTGCCACGTGTGCGGCGCCAGATTCAGCCTGAACACCAACCTCAAACGGCACCTGCGCATCCACACGGGCGAGAAGCCGTTCACCTGCCAGGAGTGCGGCAAGAGCTTCTCCGACAACAACAAGCTCAAGACGCACATGCTGATCCACGGCGCCCGGAAGCCCTTCATGTGCGACCTGTGCGGGAAGACCTTCCTCTTCAACTGCAGGCTGCTGATGCACCAGAAGTACGTGCACGCCGACGCCAACGAGCAGACGGACGGCACGCAGAGCTTCTTCCAGACCCGGCGGCAGAGCGGCAAGTCGCTGGTGAAGCCGTTCAGCTGCAAAATCTGCCTGAAGGGTTTCAGCGCCGCGTGTTCGCTCAAGCTGCACGAGAAGAGCCACAGCGAGCACAAGGAGTTCAACTGCGGCGAGTGCGGGAAGTCCTTCCACAACAAGTACTCGTTCAGCTACCACCAGCGGAGCCACGCGGGCGAGAAGACCTTCGTCTGCGACGTGTGCGGGAAGGGCTTTTTCCACTCGGCGAGTCTGAAGCAGCACGGACGCATCCACACCGGAGAAAAGCCGTACAAGTGCGACCAGTGCGGCAAAGCCTTCCGGACGGACGGGAACTTTTACCGACACTTGCGGATCCACACGGGGGAGAAGGCGTTCGAATGCATGTACTGTCACAGGAAGTTCCACCAGTCCAACCAGCTGAAGTCGCACCTGCAGGTGCACACGGGGCAGAAGCTGTACTCGTGCCAGCAGTGCGGCCGAGGCTTCTCCGACTCGAGGCAGCTCAAGAAGCACAGCTGCGACGGGTCGTGAGCGTCGGCCGGCTGATCGGCCGATCGCGACACGGGGAGTCGTCAACCGAGTGGAGGCATTAGTTTTTAGTGCGTACGAAAATAACTTCATTAGTTTCATCTTCACAGTTTAACAGTTAAGATATTGAAAGAAGTTGATCTAAAAAATTAAAAAAAACTTTGATTGTATCATGATGTGGGAAAGGGATTCTTGTTTGACTTTATTTAAGCTCAGCCCTTAAAAGCTGCAGTAACTCATCATCTCGATATAAAAGAATTAAGGGATTATTAAAAAAGTGATTAATATTAGGAAACGTAGTTGCAGCTCTACTCTCAGGTTAGCAGCATTGTTTGTGGCATTTAGATTTTTTTTTTTTAATATTTTTTTTATTTTTTGCTTCAATAACCTGCAAAAAAAAAAAAAAAAAAAAGATGGTACTGTTTATGTTAATAAAACATTGTGGCTGTTTAAAAATCCCACTCATTTGAAACCAAACGAGATATTAAAGTGGGAATCGTCTGTAACTGTTTTAGGATGTAATTGATTTACTGATTTATCACTTAAGTTGTTACTTAAGGTTTTTATGTTCTTAATTTTAAGATGTTCTTGAACAGTTCATATTTATGTTTTGTGAATCAAGAATCCGATTGAATGCCATTCAGATGTAATTATTTTCAAAAATGGAAATGTACTTTCTAATGTACAGCTCCCTGTAATATGGCCTCCATCTATATATATTTTTCGCTCATATTCGCAAATAAAGAACATGTGCACTTAAATCCAATGTCATGAGTTTTATTTTGAAATTTTTAAAAGTGAGCTACTTCCATTTCCGGAATCGACGGTGCTAAAACTCGTGCTGTTTTTTTTTTTTTTTAATTAATTTTTTTTAACGGTGCCGTTTTGTTATTTGCACAGTTGTGAACCTGTGGATGTAAAATGTCAGAGGATTTGGTGTTTTATTCACAAACGAAGTCCATCGTGGAGACGCTCATAAAAAGCGCCGTCGATGTTCTCGGAAGTCTGAAGGAAGAAACTTCCAGCAAGGAGCTCCGCGCGGGACGAAAGGTGAGTCGGCGGCAGATGTTGCCGGTGCGTGTTAGATTCACGCATCGGCGGCAGATGTTGGCGGTGCGTGTTAGATTCACGCATCGGTGACTCGCTGACGCGAACAGACGGACTCGCTCGTTTAAAGATGAACCACGTCAGAGATTCTGTGTCTGGAGGAGATTGGACCTCCGCAGTGAAGTCGAGCAGAAGACCAGCAGCAACAACAACAACAAAGATGGCGGACGCTCGTCGCTGAGTAGCTGGCTTCAAAATGTCAAAACCACGTTTAAATAGTAATCTTAAGATGCAGTTGTATTTTTTTATTTTTTTTGGTACTATAAACCGCAGGAGGACGAAACAGTCAAATGTTTTCGGTAAACGTAAAAATCACGAGTTGTAGCTCCTTTTCAATAAAAATAAATAAACTTCACATAATTTTTGACCATTAGTTCCTCAACATTAGATGAAAATCAAAAAGAAGTAGTCCATATGGGAGAAGTCCTTCAGGGAGTTTTGATGCTCTCTTCCTCAGCCTCACAAAGGATGTATTTGAGGAACTGTACTTAGTTATTTTCCACCACTTGGATTTATGACACCTTTTTGGGGGCATCATTATTTCCTACTGTAAATTTATCTTAACAACTGAAAGGGGAGAAAAAAAACATTAAAATAAATGCATTAAAAAAATTATTTTTTCCTCTTACCTCTCACAACCTTTAGATTTACCCGGTGACCCTTCAGAGGGTCCCAAAGGACTTCATACCTGCAGAAAATGATTTCTGATTATTATATTAAATGCTTTTTATTCAGTGTTTCACATATCTGATAATAAACTGTTTTTATTTTAAATCCTCTCAGCCAGATTTTGACTGCATTGTGGAAATGTTGGCGCAGGAGGCGACCAGAAAGGTCAGCGGCGTTTTCTCCCTGCTGTCCTCGGCGCTGCGCTCCGACAGCAGGAGTCTGAGGGCCCGAGTGGGGCGGCTGGAGGCCGAGCTGAAGGCCGCGACTGAAGGTTTTGAAAACGCCAGACGGTGGAGAGAAAACGTGCTGAGCGGCTGCCCGGTGCTGTTCGAGCAGAGCGGCTTGATCTTCACCCTGAAGCCGCTCGGAAAGCTAAACCGAAAGACGGATAAAGAATCGGAGGGAGTCAACGAGTCATCGCCTCCTGCTGCTGCTGCTGCTGCTGCTGGTGGTGGACGGGACGCCGGTAAGTTCCAACTAAAGGAGAAAAATCCACTCAAAAATACGATTAAAAGTTGATTTAAGTGGAAAATCATGAGCCCGAACGTGACGAGGATGTCCGACTCACAGGACTGGAGGGACGCTGATCAAACACATCTGGGACCAACGTCCAATAAAAAATATAATTTACACATATTTCAGATTGCAAATCATTTTTAATCTGTGGAGAAATTACATTTATTTCACACATGCAAAATTATCTCAACAATAATTCACACTCAGTAAGTTTTATATTTTCAAAGTTAACATATAAACAACATATGGGGATATAATAATACAAAAAAAATGTAATGCAGGTTTTACAACGCACTTCTGGACTGGATCAGGTTTTTGGGGAGTTTTCCTGAAATCATACGTGTTTTTTTTGTTTTCAGAAGGAGCACAGATTTAAAGTCATTAAAAATATATATATTTGTGAACTTCGTGCCAGAGATTTCTCAAAAGTACAATTTTATTCAAATTAAAAACAATCGATAAATAACAGAAATAAATAAATGGCAACACCAGCGTCTAATAAAATAACAGTTAAAGTCGGATAAATGCAGTAAAACAAGTGAACTAAATTGAAAAGAACATAATGATTTAGAGGATTTACTATTATTTATCAGCTGTTATCACTGTCCTGAGAAAAGACATGAATTTCTGAGAAAATGTATGAAATCACAATATTATATATAATCTATATATATGAATAATATTTATTAAGAGTGCGTATCGTATCATTTCATAACCGTCATAAATATTATTTTCATCCAGTTGTGAAGGAAAAATTTGACCCAGACAGAATAACTGAATCCAGCAACAATTAATGTGCGTTTGTTTGTATTTTCTACCATTTTAGTTTCTTGTTCAGAAGGCGGAGAAGCGACAAAGGAGTCGACTTCATCACCAGGTGAGATTTTAACAGTTATGTACGCAAATATTCCACATTAAAAAAAAATGCAGGAATAAAAAACGTTTGACTCCGTAAGAAGTTTTTAATCCACGGCTGCAAATTTCGAACACTTCAGTGTCATTTTACGTCATTAAAAATGATATTTCTGAGCGCGCACGTTGACTTCCGTCTTTGACTCTCCAGGTTCAGACACGGCAGAACTTTGTACGGCGACGAACCCAGCCGGACCCAAACCCTCTCGGGAAGCAGAGGTCGGGAGGAAAGGAGGGAAGGTGTTCGTGTGCGACGTCTGCAACAAGAGCTTCAGCCGGCGGTTCCACCTGACGAAGCACGCCAACACTCACGGAGAACGCCGGCCCTTCGCCTGCGCCCAGTGCCCGAGGAAGTTCGGGAACGCGGCGGCGTTCGAGTATCACCTGCTGCGACACGAGGAGAAGAAATACGCCAGCTTCGCGTGCCGCCTCTGCGACAAGACCTTCAGAACCAAAATGCACCTGAAGACCCACCAGCTGGTGCACACGGACACGAGGCCGTTCGTCTGCTCCGCCTGCGGGAAGGCCTTCAAGACCAAACACAACCTGCGGGCTCACCAGGTCGTGCACGCCGTGGAGAAGCCGCACAAGTGCGGCGAGTGCGGGGAGAGTTTCCGGTACGCCTTCACGCTGCAGTGCCATCGGAGCGTCCACAGCGGCGAACATCCTCACAAATGCACGGTGTGCGGCAAAGCTTTCACGAAGCGGCGGTCGCTCAGGACGCACCAGTCGGTCCACCGGGGGAAGACGTTCACGTGCGAGACGTGCGGCGCCGGCTTCACCCTGCAGCACAACCTGAAGAGACACATTCGCATTCACACCGGCGAAAAACCCTTCGAGTGTAAAGTGTGCGGCAAGAGTTTCATTCAGGACAACAAGCTGAAGGCGCACATGCTTCTCCACGGGGCCTCGAAGGCGTTCATGTGCGACCTGTGCGGGAAGACGTTTCTGTACAACTGCCAGCTGAAGAAGCACCAGAAAGCGGCGCACGACGAAAAACGCGGGCAGGCGGTGAGACGACGGGCCCGGGAGCGAGGCGACCGCCGGGTCATCTACCGGCGGGACCGGACGACGCTGGACGTCACGCCGTTCGGCTGCAGGACCTGCCGCAAGGGCTTCGACACCGCGGGTTCGCTGAAGCGGCACGAGCTGATCCACACGGGCCACATGCAGTACGCCTGCGACACGTGCGGGAAGTCCTTTTTCTACAAGGCCACCTACGACTACCACCGGAGGGTCCACTCGGGGGAAAGGCCGTTCGGCTGCGACGTGTGCGGCAAGCGGTTCATCATCCTTCAGGCTCTCAAGTCCCACAAGCTGCAGCACTCCGGGGAGAAACCGCACGAATGCGAGCAGTGCGGCAAGGCCTTCAGGATCTACACCAACTACCTGAGGCACCTGCGCGTCCACACGGGGGAGAAGCCGTACGAGTGCGAGGTGTGCGGCGTGAGGTTCAGGCAGCTCGGACACGTCAAGTTTCACATGCAGGTCCACACGGGGGAAAGGCCGTATTCCTGCAGCGGCTGCGGACTCGGGTTCTCCGACTCCAGGCTGCTCAAGAGACACAACTGTGGCGAGAAAGGCCAGAAAACGCCGGGGAGCGCGCTCGCCACGTCCTGACGGGACGTGTTCACGCAACTACAGCGAGAGTCTCCGAACCGGGACCGAAACGGGAAGTCACCGCTGGATCCAAATATCAAATAACATAACTGCATTGAATTTATGTCATCGTGAGCGCTCTCGTAGGTGCTGACAATCTTTTACGGAGTTTTACCTGCACAGACGGATTTACACGTTTCAGGCGTTTTATCATTATGATCAAATGAAAGCGTCTTCGCAAACACAGCAGGACTTGTACGCAAAAATCTGTTCTAATAAAGGTTTTTACATTTTAGGATTCTTTTATAAATCATTCCATATTTTCCAACGATATTGGATGTTATATATGTTCAAACAGAAAAAATAAATAGTCTTAACAAGACTTATCAATACCTTAATTGGTATCTTTGGAACTGATAGTATGACTTTTGGGTCACTTTTTGGCCGCCACGCCACGGGCACACCGATCGACGAAAACAAATTCTTACGATAACTTTCAATTCCAAACATGTTAAGAGGGCACAGACTCAATTTCAAGTCGGTCCGACAAAATCTGAAGGGGGAGTTTGTTAAAGTACAACATGTGCGAATCGCCAAAAATGGCGGACTCCCTGTTCAGTTGACGTAATGGTGCGTTGTAACTTTTTTGTTTGTCTAGGTGTGATGCATATGTCCACCGAATTTCGTGCATGTAGGTAAATGGAGCCACAGGGGCATCTGTTTAGGGGGCGCTAGCGAGCCATTTGGCCACGCCCACTCGCGACTCCACTAAAATACCAAATGTTTCGCCGGGAGAGATGGGTGTACCAACTTTTATGAGTTTTTGAATATGATAAAGCCTCCAAAAATGCAGTTGTTTACGGAGAATCATAATAATCGCTTGGATAACAATAAGGCTTTCGCACCATCGGTGCTCGGGCCCTAAATATATCTTTAGTACTGTGCAGCTGTAGTGTGTAACTTTAGGAAACTAACAGCTATTATTCATTTCTGTTAATTCCTAACCGTGACCACCGGAGGCAGCGCGAGTTTTAATGATTTCCTGAGCAGAACAAATATTAAAAGCCTCTTTTCTAGTATAGTTTCAGTTCAATCACTGCAAATAATCTACGAGCAGATATTGATAGTATTGATTGTACTGTAGGGCTGCAGTTCGTGGGTTTGGCCGCTGGAGGGCATGTGAACTCGCATGCAAATTTAGAAGGAAAAAAAAAAAAGATAGGACGCTTCCGGTGAAAACCTTCACAATAAGATACTTCAAAATACTGATGTTTTGATGTAACATTTACATGAAATACTTTTCTGCTTTTTAATTTAAAATTCTTAAGTCTTTACAGTCTTCCTTCGCAACTTCCTGTGAAGGAAGTGACCTCCATGATGTGTTGTCGTGCCTGCTTTTATTTTGAAGGGCCCGCTCCAGGAAGGAGAAGATGGTACCTGTGTTTCTCGTCACCGTAACACTGGCTCACCAAAGCTGTTGCTGTCCTTAAAAACTCAATTATAGACCTAAAAGAGCGACAAACAATCACAAGTAGTCGGCATGTCGGATGTGGAGACGCGGGTGTCCTCCATTTTGGAGATAATGGCCAACGCGACTGTGTCAGAAATGACCAAAGTTATCGGCGGCTGCGGTTCAACTGGTCCAGAAGACCCGTCGCGTGCGACCGAAAACACACACGGCTCCCCGGACCAAAAGGTACGGTAACCCGGAGCCGGTTCACCCGCCGGCCGAGCCGCGTCGGTGCCGGTTCCCCCGGTGCCGCGGGGTGCGCTCCTCTCCGGCGCCGGCGCTCGCGTCTCGACCGGCGTCCAGACGACCAGCTGATCATAGAAATAGAAGAGATAGCGAGTCGCACGAAGCGGGCGTTCAACATCTGGCCCGGCGGCGGGGCCGTCGTGGTGGACGGGGCGTCTGTTCAGGCTAAACTACGTGTAAATGTGCGACTTTGAGTCATGAAGGTAGAACAACAGTCCAGAAGAACCCATCTTTGGACGCCATTTTGAGTCGGACAGCAGGCCCGGGCCTATCTATCTGCTGTATGTCTACAAGCCTCTCAGCTACAGGTTCCCACCGCTGGACCACGATCCGCTGAACAACCTATAGCTCCACTTATTGATTGATTCATCCAAACAAGCGCTCATACTGACAACGAAAACAAGTCTCACGCTTGAATTACATTATAGATAAGTCTTTTTTTTTTTTTCATTTTGCTTATTGCACCAACGCCCTTTCTTCCAATGTTCACACAACCAAGTATTTAGTACAACTTTGTATTACGTGTAATTGTATTGGACGTCTGGAGAGTTTACAATTTGCGGTTAAGTGTGTGTACACTGTACAAAACGGCAAAAACCTGCAAATATTTTATGTTATAGGGTAGTTAATAAAGGCAGAGCTGTTACACATTTTTTACTGGTTTCATTTGAAGAAAAAAGAAACCAGATCATCATATTTTTGTGTTCTTGTCTATTAATTGTTATTTTTGTTGGTTTCATCATATTTTTCTTAAATACATTTTTACAATCTCTGCTATATTTTTTTTTACCAGTGTAATGGTATATATTATCAGACTGGAATATGATTTAAACTTCCCACATTGTATTTAACACATCCACTTCGACCCTTTATTCTGCTCTGACTCGGTGCGTCTCCGACGGCGGTCTGTGTCGTTCCCATCAGGTGATCCAGTTCAGCGTCTTCATGACGTCTCAGGCTGAAGAAGCTGTGGAGAAGATCTGCCAGCTTTTCCACGAATGTTCATCTCTGCTGCAGCTGGAGGTACACGACGTCCCTGCTACAACACCAGCGTTTACTGTTACAGTCGTGCTGTGAAAATAAGTTTCTGACTGCAGTCGTGTGTGTCTTTGTCCTGTAGGTGACGCAGGGTGCTGCTGAGATCGAGGACCTGAGGAGGAGGCTGGAGGAGACGGAGCTGAAGCTGCTGCTGGAGGGCAGCAGAAGCCAGGAGGAGGTGGAGGACCTGATGGAGGGAGGCGGCGGACAGATGGAGGGGCAGAGGGCAGAAGGAGAGACCGTTCGGAGCTGCCAGCGCTCGGGGAGGAAGAGTCGCAAAGGTGAGCCGGTCGTCATTTCACTGGAACATCAGTGGTGCTGCCGGCATTTGGCTTTGCAGGACAGTATAGGAACTGTACATTTAATAAACGCTGAACACGGACAGATGGAAACTTATTCCAATGAAATGTTTCCTTGCCAAGAAGCTCATCGGTTCATCTTTTGCCAGAGATTTCTTTATCGTCTATGTCTCCCTCTTTGCGTCTTTACAGTCGTGTTTTTCAACCTCTTTTTGCTGACTGCTTGAAAAAAACAAAAACAGATTCAAATGTGTGATGATCAATAATATGAGGAGGCAGTCTTAAATCTTTTTAGCATCGTGTTGATGTCAAACACATTAATAACGTTATTAACGCAAACTGATACTGATAAATAATCTATTGGTTTTTGGTTTTTTTGAACAGCTGTTGCGAGTGGCGGTGATACTGGAGTGAAGCGATCGCCAATAATTCATCTGTGGAAAGGAAGAACTTATGAGGTAAAATCTTGACCTCTTCTTTCCGTTTATTTTTCTCAAGACTGTTTTTTTAATGAATTAATTTTCTGCGCAGGTTTTCAGTAAGATTTTTCAGAACCGATCTCCCATCACCCAAAATACATCAATTGTTCGGAGGAGAATGTCCGTATCTTTGTGCTCATCATGACTCGGTGCTGGATTTTAATCTGTCCGTACGTCCTTCGTCTCTCTTCCTCTCTGTCCAGCCAGTTATAATAAAAGAGGAAGGACCGGAGGGCTTAGCTGACCAGGCGTCCTCTGATTCTGGTCACTATAGAAACGACCCCAGACAGGATGACGACGACGACCCAGACTACCAGGTTGGTTTCACTAATACTTCACTAATGTCATTTTATTTCTAATTATATTTTATTGCTTGTTCTTTATGTTTCCTGCTTTTTTGTTGTTGTTGTTGTGTAAAGAATTGAACATACAAACACGGCCTATATTTGATCATCCAGATTGCATGAAGTTCAGATAATCAAAACAGATCTATCAGCTGCAGCAAACAACAAACAACAGTAAACAGCTCGTCTTAATTATGTCAAGAAATCTTTTCTGAGTCTGGTTCTGATTATCTGCAAACATCAGCGCTGAAAAGTTGCCTTTATTGTTGCCTTAAATTGCTCCCATGCGTTAATGTGAGTGTGAAGGTCCGTCCGTGTGAAACAACATTGATCAGATAAAACTAGTGTAAAGATTTCTGCCTTCTCGCCCACGTGTCAAAAACAACGATTAAATAAAACAAAAGGAAACTGACGAAACCAATTTCTCTGTTAGGTGGAACCAGAAGATCCCGACGACGGCGACCCGGGATACACCACCAGATCCAAACGCGTCGTGAAGCCCAGGTCCCATCGAGCTCGAGCGAAGGAGAGTCCGAGTCCGAAAGAGCAGCCGCTGAGCTGCAAGCACTGCAGGAAAACCTTCAGCAGGCTGCTGCAGCTCAAAGCCCACCAGGCCGTCCACGGGGCCGCCGCGGAGAAACCCTTCCACTGCTCTCAGTGCGGCAGAGGCTTCTCGTTCCAGCGAAGCCTCAACGCTCACGCGCTGCTTCACACCGGTGAGCGTCTGCCTTTATCCTTCGTGAGAGTACAGAACGATACTGAGGCAGCGAGAGGCCGACTCAGTACGTCAACTTTTTAAGCAAAAAAAATACTTCAAATTCAATGCTTTTGGTCTCTGATACGTAAACATTCTCTGGTTTTCTTCTTTGTCTGCGGTGATAACAAACTGAATATTTTTTTTAGTTTTAGATTATATGTAAAAGAAAACTGGACCTGCGGAATACGAACATTTTCAGACCAAAAGCTTCATCGAGAGCATCTTCGGCAGACTGTTCGATCGAGAGCGTACACATGAAACCTGTTTGCCTACAGTGTCGTACAGTGTGTGAATGTGTAGTAACTCACAACACTCCTTGTTTTCGTACACAGGTGAGAGACCACACACCTGTGACGTTTGCGGGAAGGGTTTCACGCTCAAGCAGCTGCTGAGGAACCACCAGCGTCTCCATGCCGACGTACGTCCGTTTCGCTGCGAGCAGTGCGGTAAGAGTTTCTACCGGGCGCACGGCCTGAAAATGCACCAGATGGTCCACACGGGGGAGCGCGCCTACAACTGCCAGTACTGCAACAAAAGCTTCACGATACAAGGTAACCTGCAGCGGCACCTGCGCATACACACGGGCGAAAAGCCGTTCAGGTGCGAGACGTGCGGCAAAAGTTTTAACCAGGCCGACACTCTGAAGGGCCACCAGCGGATACACACCGGGGAGCGTCCCTTCAGCTGCGACACCTGCGGAAAGTGCTTCATCCAGAAGAGCGCCTTGAAGATGCACCAGAAGACGTCTCACGTGGACGACAGGTCGCTGGCGTGCGTGGCGTGCGGCGCCGCCGTGGCCTGCGTGGACTCGCTGCGCAAACACCTGCAGACGCACGCGGCGGCCATCCCCTGCACCTGCGTGCTCTGCGGCCGGCGGCTCAGCTCCATCACCGACCTGCGCTCGCACCAGCAGCATCACACCGTGGACAGGCCTCACAGCTGCGGCCTCTGCGGGAAGAGTTTCAAGTCGTCCAGCTACCTGAAGATTCACTTGAAGACGCACAGCGGGGAGAAGCCCTTCTCCTGCGACATCTGCGGTCGCATGTTTACGCAGCACAGCAGCCTGAAATCGCATCAGGTAGGTTCGTATTGATTGTTGTTCAAGGTGGGACACGTTTACCAGAAAGAAAAATCCCCCCAATTTTTTTTTTTTTTTTAAAGATGTTAGTATCTGTGGAAGTAAATGCTGATTTGTTAGTAATAAGTAGATACAGAGGTGCAAGCAGTTTTTAGAAGTAGAAGTAATCATGTTACTGTTGGAGCTAGTTTGTAAGTACAGTACTCGGGTAAATGTACTTAGTTACTTTCCACCACTGCAGAGATTTCATGTTAATTTGACGCCGCGGTGAAAACGATGACACAGCAGATTTGTGGTCAAAAACAGTATGATCTGTTCTGTTGTTGGAGAACTGGAGCTTTTTGTTTTTGTGGCAGTGGATGATCTCAGAGGACTCCTGCCGCTGATTCGATGGCAGTTGTGTAATTTAGAAACCACAAAATACTCTAGAATTGACTATTTTGGTACACCAAGTTTTACATCAACAAAAACTGAGCTCATTTCTAAACAGACTATTAAGATTGAGAACCTTTGCAGGGCCGACCGCACCTCCTGCAGCAGGGTGGTGGTTTTTTTGTTTTTTGTTTTTAACCCCTTCATGCAAAGATGTCAGTTCACCGCTGTTCTTTCTCCAAAGGTGGTCCACACGGGAGAAAAACCGTTCAGCTGCGACACGTGCGGGAAATGTTTTAGCAACACCGGCAACCTGAACAGACACCAGCGTATCCACACCGGCGAGAAGCCGTTCAGCTGCGACACGTGCGGACGCAGCTTCAACCAGGGCAACAGCCTGAAGGCCCACCAGCAGATACACACCGGGGAGAAACAGTACATGTGCGACAAGTGTGGGAAGAGTTTCTCCTACCTGAGGAATCTGAAAGACCACAAGTGTTTCTACGTCTGACGCCACTCTGTCATGTGACACCCAGACGCTTCCCGGTACCTGCTGAGGAATAAATAAGTGAATAAGTGGCTGGACTGGATGAATAAATTATTTTTTGGGTGATTTGGAAGTTGTGTTCCACTGATAAGACGGCGGTGGAGGTAGATGCTCCGTGGAGTTTATAGCAGTGGAAAAAACAAGGTGGTCAAAGGTATTGAGAGGATGAGGTGAGCACCTTTTTGTGTTTAAAATCATTAACCCGACAGAGTTGCAGTGAATAAAACGGGTATGAGAGTTTGACGGATAGAAAACCAACTGTAAGGAGAACACTCATAAAAGTGTGGACCAAATTTTATTACATTCAGCTGCCAGACTTTTTTCAACTTGCTAAAATATGAAGAGCTGAGAAAGTCAGACTTGTTTAACACTACAGTGAAATGAGCAGACTCCTCATTGGAGATCAGCTGAGTAGGCTGAAACTGAAACTGTCCCTTTAAATGATACCGACTGACGAGTCACTGGTTAATGTTCGAGTATGAGAAGAGGTTTCTCTTTTGTAATCTAAGCAGACTTCAGAAATACAGACAAGCTTTTTTTCCAATGATGCAAATAAATCTGAGTTTATGAACGTGTTATATTTCTTTCTTTTCTTTTTTTTTTTTTTTACCAGAAGTAGCATGAACAGTTTTATTAGCCACAATTAAAATTGAGCAGTATTCTGTGAGCAGCTCTGATTTTGTTGTTTGAAGCCTTTTTCAGAGACTGATACTTTTAAAGATGCAACTTTCCTGTCTTTTTTTCTTCAAACATCATTTCAAATGATGATCGCCAATCAATACATAAATGAAGCATTGAGATTTAAGAAGAACTAATGTGCTGACCGAAATATACCGAAAAACACTTATCTTGTAAGAATGTTTCATCTCATGGGGAGAGTAAATTTGATATCGCAACTTTGTGACTCAATCAAATGGATAAACATCAACATTTAAATGTTTCATTTATTGACTTTAATAATGCATCAGAGTAAAAAGCTTCACATTTAGACATTGCTTATTAATACATCGTCAAAATCACACACTAAATTCCCAAAGTTGAATTGTTTGCTGTGTTTATGAACACATGACCTTCACAGCTTTACTGAAATGTGCATTACTAATATGTCTCATGGTGAGCCTTCACTGGAGCTGCACTTTTCATATCTATCACTTACTTGTGCTGGAATTCGCAATATTCTTGTATAGCTTGCTTTTTCGCATATTTACATGATTTCGGTGCAAATTATCCCAGAAATAATCTCAGTTCTTGAACACATCAGTTGATATTCGGACTAGAAAATCAGGAGCAGTGATGACAAAACACTACAAAGGATGTCAGTGGTGAGAAACGGAGAAAAGGAAATGATTGTAAACCACTTGAGGCTCTTGTAATGCAATAATCCAGTAACAGCAGGGGAGACGGCGCTGGCTGTGTGACTGGTGTAGCTTCAGTAAAGGGGCGAGGACGAAGGGTTTGCAGAAACGGTGTCTGATGAAGAGGAGAAGAAACAACTGGGCCGATCTCCTAGTTTGTCGCTGTGCGTGTTGACCCAGTTGCTGATGTAGAGAATATCTACACAGGTGCAGTCCCATAAATCACCTGACAGACGGCACTAAGCTTTCTCAAAGGATCCAAAGACCCGTCGTCGACTGTCCTGAGCTGGTTGGACTTCAAGCTCAGTTTGTGGAGGTTTGGAAGTCCTTGAAACAAATCAGGCTGCAGGTGATCCAGTTTGTTTCCGTCCAAACTGAGTTCAAACTGAGCTCTTGCAGGTTGGTCAAGTGACCGACAACTTACAACGTATTTTTCAACCATCATAATGTGCTGATTTATGTCGGATTAAATTAATTCATTTAGTTTTTGACTGTTCAAACATTTTTAGAATATACTGGTTAATGATAACGTACCATTTCATCCTTCTTGTGTCGTATAATATATCAATACACCTCTGAGGACATCAATTATTTGTGGTATATATATATATATATATATATCATGCATCACAATTGAAATAGTTTTAAGATGTATATTTTGTCCAGTCAGATTCAGTGAGCACATTTTTAAGTGTTGCTTTAGTTTTGTTGACTATTTCATTTAAATCACAACTGACCACTGATGAACAACCTTAATGGATTTATTGCTTTGTCTCAAACTGCCGGGATGTTCAACTGCAATTTCACCAACAGGTGGCACCATAACCTGAGTAGCTGCTTGGATGATACTCTTTTTTTGGGGGGGGAGGGAATCTTTTACTTTGTTAGGGAAGCATGTATTATGTTTATTTCTTTCAAGCTGGCTTTCTAAAGTGAAACCTCTGACTTTGCAGGTTTTTTTTTTTTCAAAACCAAAGACTACAACACATGATCTCATTGATTAGTCCTCAGGGAGAAATGGAGACAGGCAGGACAGCTTTTTAGATTTTGCAGACAAAACCTGTCCATTCAGCCTCCAATGCAACATTACTAGAAGCATGTAATTTAGTGTTATTCACCTCTTCCTGAATGGGTGCTTCTTTTTTAATGATGTTTTATTTGTTTGGTTGGTGTGTGCTTCCTTTTAAATCCCTGTAAATGACGTCAGTGTCCATATTTAGCAGCTGCCTGTGGGCTGACTGCTGCACTGACTGTCTGGCTGCACGGCTGGTTGAACAGCCACAGGGCTGTACAGTAGGTCAGGCTGGCTGTAATCCCTCCCAGATTACTGTTGAGGGCACCGTTGGAGGAAGTGTGGGGGGTTGGCAGAGACAACACTCGTTACAACTGTCTTCCTGCCAAAGAGATGAGAAGAAGTATGTATGTGTTTTGGTATTCATGTGAGAGGCAGGGTGAATTTTTTTTACAAATTCATTTGGGATACCCGGTTTTAAAAAAAAGAGCATTGTTTTTTTTTACTTCATGCTTTAACTGCATGTAGTTTCCACCATGTACTCTTAACAACTGGATCTTAAGTTTAAAGATCTAGTTGTTAAAAGGAATATCAGGATAAATGTGCTTTTAGAAAACAAATGTCTGTTTTTTCTAATATTGGGTAAATCTCGATCAGAAGCAGGAATTTCTCCAAATTAAGACCAATAAAACAATGTGTTGTTGTTGTTGTTGTTGTTTTTATAAAATAACATAAAAGCATACAATGAGTCTCTTGAAGGAGAATCATGCAGTCTTTGAAACACTATCGATCCATGTTTAAACTCTTGCAGCTGAGAGGTTAATCGCTCTAAAAAAAGGTTCAATTTAAACTTTGTGTGATCAAAAAAGATGTGAAATACCATTTCAATAAAATAAGAAACTTTAGTTGAGTTTGAACCAAACGCACACTTAGCATTGAGGTTGAGATGAGAAATAAAACGCTCTCGCAAGTTCATACTAACATGAGTATGTGTGCTTCTGCACTTCTATCCTTGTGAGGACCGCTTTCTAGATGGTGAACTGTTTGAGGGTCAGTTTCCTGGATTTGGGGGGGTTGAGGGTAGAGTTAGGTTAAGGTTTGGAGAAGGGTGGAGTTATGGGGTTGTTTGTGTGTTGATGTCCTCTGGGTCAACATGATCCACTGGTTGGATCAATCCTCGCTGACGTGCTCAGAACAGCACAAATCACTAGCTGCTGTGTTCTCGCACACAACCACACACACACACACACACACACACACACACACACACACACACACACACACACACACACACACACACACACACACACACACACACACACACACACACACACACACACACACACACACACACACACAGAACCAGACTAACTCACCACCACCCTTCCTTTTCCAAAGGCCATTAGATATATTGACAATTCCACAGCCTGTATTTTTTTGTTGTTGCTCTAATTGGTTTATACACAGCTGACCGGTCAGGGATGCAAATGATGCCTGTGTACTCTGTAACACGTTGTTCAGCACAGGCGCTTCCATCCATGGAAATATGGACTGCTTCTCTGGTTGCTCTTTCCAGCATCGATTCTTCTGACATTTCACTGCACTCTGTTCCGCCGGCGGACGTCTTTCTCTGCTTCTGTTCTCCGAGGAATGACAGTGAATCTTCCTGTGTGTTGCTCACCTGCTCGTTCTAGCATCAGCCCCGTAGTCTGCCAGGGTTCAGGTCACCGACGGTCTCCGTCATAACCGGGAAGTACAGGCGAGGACAGGATGAGGCCCTGGGTTCGTTCCAACAGGTCCAGATCAGTCCAGGTAAGACTTGTGTTTCTAATTTTGTAATTTAGACATGTGAAGACACCTTTGAAGATTGATATTCTTTCAGTGGGCAGTTTATTAGGTGCACATAGCTGAACTAATGTGGTCTAACACGACATACTTAAATAAAATATCCATCTGTCCTATACTGTATAATCCAATAATGTAAATAAATAGGAACAAAGCTACCTGTCAAATACAAACAGCAGCGATCAGCTTTTATGGATTTTACACTGCTCAAGAGTTGCAATTATGTTTCAGAAATTATAAATATACCCCTGAAATACAGCAATATTATTTGGTACCTTTGCCAGAAAGCATTTTGTTGGACCGAATGTGTAATCACACCATTACATTACAGCTTCCCTCTGCAGGCCAGATAAGCTCATTAGCTCCTGAATTACTTCGTAGCTCAAAGGTGCGCACAGTATGTGAATATGTATTTTCATGTTTAATTCATGAGTTTCCATAAAAATCCTGCAGTTAAATTCTGCATCGGACCCGAATACATCTCGTAAATCTTTCCTCCTTGTCTCCTCTGTGAACAAGCCTATTCAAAACGGATACAGAATTCATGTTTCACTGAAGGGGCTTTGTTTAAAATAACATGACGCCATGAAATATGAACAAACGAGCAGCCATCAAAGTGTTCAGTGGAATTCAGTGCAGAGAGGCAGAAGTTGCAGCTTCAGCGGAGGTTAACAATGATGAAGAGTTTTAGTGCTCTTCTCTCGCTGCACCTGTGATGACAGGTGAGCCAGTCGATGAGGAAGAGGAGGACGCAGGAAGATAAACTTGCCCTCTGCAGAGAGTTTGGGTCGAGGGCGTTGGACACTTTGGTTTATGAGTGCTTCTGTGTAATAAGCGACAGGGTGAGCTCACCCGAGTCTAAATAGACATTTAGTTAGCCAGGAATTGACAATGAAAACTTTACTCGTGTCGTAACAAGTCAAATAAAAGCTCTGTGCTGCAGTGCAATCTAAAGCCTCCAATAAATCAGTCAATAAGATGCGAGAACGCCAATGATTTTAGTTGAGCTCTGGGTGTTGAATGCAGAATGAAGCTGAAGGTTTTACAGAAAATCGTTGACACATCAGAACTGAAAGTAATGCGATTTAATTTCCTGGTGGTTTTGTGTAATTTGATCATCTTCTGTTGTGTTTTGTAACGTTTTTAAGGTTGAGGTTAAACTGAATTATTTGTAGACTGCTACAGACTTCTGTTTTTATGCGTAGCTTGCCTCTTTGAAATGTAAAAATGAAACAGGAGAGTTACAACATGGGATAAATACTGCCGCGCTGTATTGTTTACCACAACTGGAACTGCTGTTTAATTACTCCTCTAAATTGTCAAAAGGTTTTGGTTCAGTTGTCTGTAATAGGATTAATTGCAATCCTGAACCACCAAACACAGATGAGGCCGAGGCAAATTTCTGAAGAGGTCTCTGCAAAACTTCTGGGAACATTAATGTCTCCTTTCTCTCTCTCTCTCTCTCTCACACACACACACACACACACACACACACACACACACACACACACACACACACACACACACACACACACACACACACACACACACACACACACACACACACACACACACACACACACACACGCTGTATGAATGAAGTAATTGTGCCTTTAAGAACATGGGGGAAGGGTTTGTGTGAAGGATGTTGTGTTCCTATGCTGTTGGAAAATATGCTGTTTGGTTTTACCTTTAGGTAAACACGAACATATTTAAGAGATGAGCGTATTTAAATTTCAGCCAAAATAACAAATAGAGTAGAAAAAAATATAAGTAATAAAAACCAAAAAAAAAGACAGACTGTTGGAACTTCTGTATTAATTAGACCTGTCCTTATCAGATGTCCTTAACCCAGAAAATAAATGAACAAGACAGTTTACATTCACGTCATATTCTAATTTCAGAGCTTGTGTCCTTCACATGGTGAAATGGGAAAATCCAGCTCCAGTATTCAGTCTTTGTGACGCCGTGGCCTTTAGAGAACTCAGGACTAATAGGATAAACATTTGCTTTCTTTCCAAAGATTTTTCACAGTGCTTTCCTCAGCCTCACGTGGGATGGCAAGTGGATTTGGGATACTTCAGAATACAAAAGAATACACCGCTGTGTCACTTAAATTTGGGCAAAGAAAGAAAGATATCTCTGTTATATATTTGGAGGAACCTCTGAGGTGGAATGAGCTACTTGAACCATAATGATTTAGCCTATAATCTTTAGTTAGTTAGGTAGTGTGGTATGAATATACAAGTGCCCAGCCCACATGGCTTTATTAGACCATGTGGAGTATAAAAAAAAAATACTGTTTTAAATACTGCCCTAGATTTTTTTTTTAAACAAATACTTTTGCAGCTGCAGTGGGGAACCGTTTGTAAAACATGAACGTAACTGCTCACATGATCATTATTTTTGAGGACTTGAATGTAGGCTAGTAGCCACATCTCATTTGTCTGTGGGAAATGCATATTTTAGCCACAAGGAGGCGATAATGATATTAATAATGATCTAAGAACAAAAGGAGCAGATGGTGTCATTTTCAAAAAGGCAAAATTCAAGAGATTTTGCCACAGAAATAAAAATCCACCACTTATTGTTGTTTGTGTGTATATGAACCGGCAAAACAAAACAAACAAAAAAAAAACACCTTATAAATGAAGTTAACTCTGACACTAATTCACAAGCATTACGTATCGTTCTCGGAGGACTGATTTTTACGCGCAGTACCTAAAGGCAGCATGAGCGAACAGAGGAGAGAGCGCGTGTGGATGTGCGCGTGCGCGGACACCGACGCAGCAGCCCTGCCTTTTCTCCGCTCCCCTCCGCTCCCTCCCTCCCTCCCTGGTCGTCTTGTCACTGTGCTTTTCGGGAGGTGAAAGGAGGGGGGGGTCCCCGTTTTTTTTTTTTACCGTCTTCTTCTTAAGAAAACCAACTATGTTCCCGACAAGGAGGGAGACGGACGTTCCGTCGCTTTTCATTCACCACGACGGCACCGGGAGCCAAGCCGAGTGAGAGGCGCTGAGGGCTGCGCGGAGCGGAGCGGAGCGGAAGACCCGGAGACTGGATGCACATCCGCCGCTTTCTTTGATACAACCGCAGTTTTGCCATCGATGTGTTTCCCCAGGCCCCGGACACCTCTCCCCAGGCCCCGGACACCTCTCCCCAGGCCCCGGACACCTCTCCCCAGGCCCCGGACACCTCTCCCCAGGCCCCGGACATCTCCCAGCGTCTGAAGAAACTGCCCTTCTCAGCCGGTTCCTCTTTCAGTGACTGTTTCTTCCGCTTTGACGTCTGTCACCCACAATCAGCGTTTTAGCTCGCAAACAGGAAAGCAGAAACTCACCCGGTTTTTTTTTTTCCCCCTCCTCAACTCGGTGGTCGCAGGGACGCGCTGAACCCACGACACGCCGTCCTCCTGCTCACCGCTGGAGGTTCCCTCGATGCTCGTGGGTTGTTGTTTTTTTTGGTCTTCCTCTTTCAAAGAGCTGAAAGTAAAGCGGTGACCATCGGGATTGTTTTTGTCACCGAGGCAGCCGGTGTCCAACCGAAATGATACGATAGCGTCTGGGAGGGATTGGGGCACCGCGAAAAAGATAAGTGGTTGTTGTTGTTGTTGTTGTTGTTGTTTTTCTTCGGATGAGGCTGGGTTTGTACCAACAAGCCCAAACAGACATGAGGTGGATGTAGCCACGTTTTTTTTCCTTTTTTCTTTTTTTCTTTTTACGCATTAATTTGAGCTGGATCCCTCTTGGTGATCTGTGCTGCCTTCATGGACTGTGACAATGAGGATTGTATGAGAAGTGAAGCTGGTTTTTTCCCCCTCAAACACCGAGCCTGGTGGGACTGACAGCCGAGGCTACTCGGGCTGCTATTTCTTTGACCAGCGTGAACACAAAACCCGCAGCCGACTTTTATTTTTCTCCTGCACGGTGAGGCGCACTCAGGGACGAACATGTCTTTACGCACGGCACTGCCTGGAAGCGATCGGAACCCGGATCATGTAAGTATTAAAACAAAATCACAGGGCGCCTGTTTTTTGTTTTTTTTTTCACCTTCAGCATTAGGATGAGGTTGCAATTAGGTTTTATTATGCTTTTAAAGAAAGTGATCATAATTACCCCCCCTCACCCTCAGACCCCCTCGGCCGTGAGATTAGTCAGCCATGTGCAAAGAGCAGCTGCGATCAAGCAAGGCGACGCGGACGCGCTAATCTCCCCCCGGCTCATTTGGGACGGGTTGCAATTGGACACAGGCTGCATGGAGACTGAGATGGGAGACATGGGGAGGGGAGGGTAAAAGGGGGGGTTGGGGTGCACTGATTGGATACACGGGCACAATGCCACAAATTAAATCAATGAGTTGCCCCAAAAAAAAAAAAACCCTCCCAAGACTTTCACCTCCACCTTCTTCATCCACGGTGTCCTCAGTGCGCATGTTTGTCTTCCGTCAGCTGATCAATAATTAATGCATCTGATGCAAGGCCACCAAGCCCTCTCCACACCCATCCCACCCTGCACCCAGACCCTCCCCCCTAGCCTTTCTCCATCACCTCACTTTCAGCTATTCACCTTCTCTGCCCCTCCACCCCCTCCTGTTCCTCCTCCCCCTCCTCCTCTGGTCGGACAGACAGCTCAGTGGGCAGCACAATATTGCAAAATCTGCTGTGTCAGACTAGCCAGGTTTGTCCTGCTGATGTTTTCTCTGTGTCTGTGGCAGTGTCTGGGTTTTCTGCGGAGACAGGATGTTGAGCTGAACGGCTTCTTGAATCGTTTCACAGTTTTGTTTTTTTGTAAAGACGCTTGAACCTCTCAAATGTCCTCTCAGCACACGCTGACATCAGTAGTGCAGATGTTCCAGAGTTTCCTCCACCTTCATCTCAAGGGCACCTACAGCTCACACCAACCTTTCTGTCTCACGTCACTCACTTCCTTTTGGATTTTGAAGCTCTTAACAAAGAGCGACTTCCGTTTGGAGCAGCCGCCGGCAGCTGACAAAATACACAATACTTCCCTCCTATTTTAAAGGTTATTTAAAGGGTATGTCATCACCAGCTCTCGCCCTGTAATGCCTGCTGTTTAGATATTGTGCAAATAGCTCATAAAAATAGTAGCTATCACAGAATATTGTCACTACAATAACTAGTCTCCTTTGTGCTCACATTGACCTTTTACCATAGTGACGGTACTCAATTTGGGGCGGCTGTAATTTTAAGTTTTGAATGCCAGTCGTGGAAAAGGTGCCTCCGCTCATTTACTGTATTTAGAGCCCCTGATTTACCCACGTACTCCTTTACCAACCTGCTCCTGACTCACTGGATTGTCACAGTTAGGTGTTTATTGTCCGAAGCTCTTTCCAGGACGGCACTTTTAGAGGTGCCAGAATATAGGAGGTATTTGGGATTTTTATATCAACCTGTTGTGGCACTTTGTGTCCACACACACCCAAATGTACGAGTCTAAAACAGGGACGCTACATTTAAATGGAGCCTTTTGTGGAAATTTGAATAAAGAGCTTAGTCATAACAACAGGAAAATTCCTTTCCAGTCACGTTTACTTTTTTTTTTCAACATGCACTGGTCTTCTCAACTTGCTGTTTTGGATCTTATTGTTCTGTATTTTCCGTAATACTTTCCCCTGTTTAAGAGGGATAAAACTTTGTCCTAAACAAAGCAGAGCAGGAACCCAATAAAACTGCCTACGAAGTGCTTGATGCAGTTCCATCTTTGTCACGATTTTGCATGTGGTTAAGTGCACATAACAAATCCGTCTCTCTAGCTGCGAAGACACATGTGGGAATATAATCTTCTGTTTCCACTATACTGTGAATCAAACGCTATTTTCCCGTCACAGAGCAGGACTCGGGTGTCGCCATCATTTTGGTGCGATGTAGAAAAACCTATGTAGCGTGGAAGCTGCCAGAAGACGAGTCTTTTACTGAAGTAGTGCAGGGAATAAACTTGTTAGCCCCGAGCTGGGCAGCGGCGCGATTCCCGTCGTGGTTCGTGCACGAGCTACTCTTGTTGGTAACGTCACCATGGCAACAACGCCTCCCCATTACTCCTCCAACCCCACCCTTCTTCACCTCCTCCTGTCCATTTGAACAAACACACTCCTTTAGTTTTCAGCACACTCACTACCGTCTTCCTGTCTTCTAACCAAAAGCCTCATTTCATATCTTTACTTTGCTTTGGAGGGTTTTTTTGGAAAAAAAAAAAAAAACAAGTGTAGAAATAGATTCAGCTGCTGGAGACATAAATATCTCTGCAATGTCATCTAAGAACATTTTCCAACGCTGATCCATTATTTTTAATTTTTTTACTTCTGTTTTATGTTAAATTAAGTAAATATTGGTTTATGATTTTAATCTTGATGTTGACTGATAAAAGAAATCTATAGAGGTCAGAGGAAAGACAGACATTGGTATGTTATGAACGCCTTGCGTATTTGTCTGGGCGTATATAGTTGTGTTTTAAACACATGCAACACAAAGTGAAAATATACTACTTCTTCATTTTGTTTCATAACCTTCGACATAACGGAGAACCATCATGATGACGGTTGCACAACTCGACCCTGCGATATTTATCCTCCTGCAGCTTTGTCATCTTTTGAGATCGTTGTCAGCACTTTGACTTATTATTCAATCACAGCATTTGTGACATGACGGCCTGCACTTTCACACTGGGGTTCACCATTTGCTTGTTCGTACTCTCCGTTGCCTCCTCTCTGTTGTTTCCAATCCTGGCAGCATCCATGCCCTCTATCATCTTCCTCTTTCACCCATTTAAGTAAAAAAACAAAAAACTAATTCCCGTTGCTTTTTGTGCTCTTTAACCATTCCTTATTATCGTATATTCTTGTGCTACATTTGAAAACAATTTCATAACGGAGTACAAATTAAGCAAAACTTTCAGACAATATGCATCAGAAAATAAATGAACTGTAAAATTCATCGAACCTATAAAATGCCATGGTGTTGTTTATGTTCTTCCTTACATGGAAGGATTACATGCTTCTCTATATGTGTAACGAAGAATTACGATATTCAGATTTTCTCTACTTTGTTAATATCTGACTTCATACTTCCCTTTTGCTCCTCAATTTATACGTCTCGTGTGTCTGTTGTTGTCTTGCGAAATCAGGCCATAAATCAACTTGACATCTGCGTCTTGTGTTGTATCTGTATCCCTGCTCCTTTTCCTCTCTAGTTCTTTTGCACGTGCAGATGGCTTTATCTAACCTGCTAAACCCGGTTTAAAGGGCTGCAGGTATTTGGCTTCAAACCAAAAATCATAAAAACATGTGTCTCGTGTATTTTTGTTGTTTATAAGAATGAAGGAAAATCCTTTTACAAACATTCGGTCAAATCTTTCAAGTTTAAAGTTGCATCGGCATTTTAAGTTTAGGAATATTTTTCTAAAGACTCATTTAGCGAAGTATAATAAACAGCCCTGCATGCATGTCTGCTTCTTTTTTTTGCTGCTGAATTGTGGGAATAGACAAAACTATTTTGCTCGGGGCTGGTTATGAAGTTGTATCTGTGTGTGTGAGAAAGAAACGGAAGTCGTACAGTTGGTGTGGGTGAGGATACTTGTGCGCACATGTACAGGTGTGTGCTCTCATGAATAAAGCCAACATGTCTTTCTGTGTACCACTGCAGGGCAGAGCAGGGCTTTGGTGTTCCCTGGATAAGCGAAATATTGCCCTGACATGTTACCCAAAAGGTGGCACCCACCTCCGATGCCCACGTCAGCATCCGTTTCATAGAAACACAGCAGATACAGTCGTAAACAGCTTCAGGCTTTTAATCATCTGGTCTGGTGAGGCCAACCGAACCACGTAAGACTGGTATAAAACTGAGCTGTTGCTGGATAACCCTTATTGGTCACGGAGCCTTTTTGCTGATGTGTGCTGTTTTTGCACACTCGCCAGTTTAACACAACTAAAATGTGCTTTGAGTTACCGTTGCAACAGTAGCCCAAAGGTCAGAGAAGTGGGCCAGGTCCAGGGAAATTTCCATCTTAAATCCCCGGAGAGGTGATTGAGTTACCATCTGTTTAGCCTTAACGGCAACGACCGAGGTGCCCATGAGCAAGTCGCCGAGCTCCCGTATTCTCTAGTTACATTTGTTAGTGCGCAGTAGTTGCAAACTGAGCAGATTCAACTGTTGAAAGTATAAAAAAAAAAAAAAAAAAGAGAATAGAAAACTGGGCAGCATCAGGAAAACAGCTTAAGAGCTTACCAGACCTTCCTGTAAATGGTTTGCTTGAAACCATGTCAGTGGCAGCTTTTTTAGGAAATTTTAAGGATTTACTTTCTCCGCCTAGATTAGTATTACTTGCTTAAGTACCATCTTACCCTCTGTCCATTGTTTTTGGATTGCACTTTGAAAAATGCCTTTTCATTACTTAGTGTGTTGCTGTGGCATTTTCTCGGATAAAGTTTGAGTAACTGCTGTTTTCTCCAACTGGGCAGACGTAGTTATAAATTAAAAACAAACTCACACCAGCCACCAGAGAACATTTGGTTTATGGTTTAGGTTGAATTTAAATTGTGCTATGAGTTGCAAACAGCAGTTTCTAAAAGCAGATAAACATTTATGAAAATGTGATTGACTAAATCAACAAATTTTAATTATTAAAGGTACACAATGTTTATTGGGAATATTGTCAGTGTAAATTAATCTGTGATGCAGTGAATCCTTTTAAAAGGCGCATATTTATTCCCCAAAAATATGAGCTGTTTCATGTCATACCTTTTTATTCAGTGTGTTTTGCACATTGTCCGCCCTCTGATTTTACATAATGTATCTTTAAGCAGTCAGATGTTTGTCCCTGTTGGTGTTTAAAATCCTTTAGCAGTCCAGTTTCTTCCATCTTTATGTAATCCAACTGGCCAAATGTAAAGGATGACTTAATGGCAATTCAAAAGGAAGGAGCTCGCTGTTGGTTGCAGGTCCAAATGAAAACACGTGTCGGTTAAACACACTGAAGTTTCATTGGCACGAAATCCAAACGTAACCGTCAAAGCTTTATGTCAACACAAATTGTTTTCCCGCCGGCTATTATGTAATTTGAGTTAAGAGGTGAGTCGGTGACTGCTGAACAGGTGGCGTTTTCTGGAAATCAGGCGACCATGTGAAGAATGACACTGTTCATAGAGCCTCTGTTAACTACCACACACACACACACACACACACACACACACACACACACACACACACACACACACACACACACACACACACACACACACACACACACACACGGATACGCACATTCAAAGAAATGAACCAGCAGACAAGCATGAAAGACACACAGGCGCTGTGTTGTGTTCATTGTGTATTGGGTCTTTTCTACTGTCGGGCTCTCAGGTGTCCCCGTTCTGTCCTCAGTGTCTCTCCTGAGGCCCGAGACGCTGCAGACACAATATCGTGTGTTTGCATCTGTTGTGTAAGAGTCTTGTCAGCTCTGTATCTCTGTGAAGCTCTGCTCCCTCTGTGGACATGTGAAGTGGCAGGCAGAGATATTTCACAAGATTTAAAAGAAGCATCGTGCCCTCTGTGGGTTGAATGAGCTTCATCTTCATATAAAAAGGTGATGTTTGTATTTTTCACGTCTGCATTTTCCACACACCCCCCCCCTCTGTGCACCCACTTGTTTTGCATTTAATCTGCATAAAGGATGAAGTAATGAGTCCATATGATTCCAGTTCTCGTGTTTTTTTTTTAAGTAGCCATTGCTTTAAACCTGGCTTCTTTGCAGGGTTCTTGTACTTCAGGTTATATGTTGTTTACTCGAAGCTGGATGTGATAAAGACAGTGTCATGTGGTTTATGTGACCGTGTTGTGATGTTCTTGGTGTTAACCAGAGGAAATGTTGAAATGTCCATTAGCTGCTGCAGACAGTTTGAGTCAGCAAACATTTTGTTTTATTCAGTGGTTGTTCGCAGAGCCGACTGTTGTATCATTACTTCCCCTAACAGGGAGATGTTAAGAATTTCCTGCAGCAGACTATAATCTTAAATAAATGCATACACATGCTTTATTAAAAAAAATCAGCCTTAATATTGTGCTTTAAATTAATTTGCTGAACTGTGTGCTTGTTTACAACTTGTCTGATGGTCTGACTGCATCTTTCTTTCCCAATAAGACTTCTTTAAGGAGCGATCCAGTTTTAATAATAATTTGGGTAATGTGAAAATACAGCCCAAGTTCTAATGGTAATGTTCCCAACGGGGGACTGCAGTTGTGTGTACATTTGGAAAAGGAAATTGCCGATTTTTAGCGTTTGTGGAGACTTTTATAAATGTACATCAGAGCATGCAGTGAGACGAGGTTCATTACAGAGAGTCTATATGGTGATGGAGAAAGAGAGACAGTTCGAAGTCTAGCTGAGGAGTGACTCAGCTCTTTAATCCATTGCTGTTGATCTACACAGAATAAATCTGACCCTTACTCAGCCTGGTCTGATGATCACAGCTTTGCGATGAACGATATGCTGAGTAATGTGGCAGATCTCCAGAGGCGGATAGAAAGCAGTTTGTGTGTGTGTGTGTGTGTGTGTGTGTGTGTGTGTGTGTGTGTGTGTGTGTGTGTGTGTGTGTGTGTGTGTGTGTGTGTGTGTGTGTGTGTGTGTGTGTGTGTGTGTGTGTGTGTGTGTGTGTGTGTGTGTTTGCAGTCCTGTACTGTCCAGACTGAGGAATCCAGTTACACTTTGCATACTGCAGCCAGATAATGTCAGACTGAAGGAGGAGGGCCGCCTTTAACCCACAATGTCGGTTTAGTTGTCCTCTTCAAAATTTGCGCCGTGTGGCTCGTGTCGGCGATAATATTTTTGATGGGACCCGCTGTGTTTTTATATTTTCAGTTATTCCAACATGGATATAATAAACAAACGGAGCGTCATGTGCTCCCTCATCATCTGCTGCTGTATTCAGCTCATCAAACAGAAGCCTGAGAGTGCTCTTCCAGGAAAAACAACCGTTTTGCCTGCCCTGAGGACATTCATACTGTACACGTCAGAGAGAGGAGCTTTACACCCAAACTGGTCTGACTCCTGTTCGCTATAATTGTCACTGGTTGGAGTTTGAATGGTCTGGCGGAAGCCAGTGAATGTAAAATAGTTGTAGGTTATTTCATGTAGTCATTAGCCTCTTCTCTATCTCATATTTCCTGCCACTCTCTGATGTTAGTCCTTTAGTATTAGTGAAAAAAAATCTCTGCAAATAATAGTTTTCCTTGACAGAAAAAACAAAATGATGTTGGTGACTCTGGTGCTGAAAGTCTTTGTCGTTGAGTAAGGTTTGATTATGACGATGTTATTTTGTCTTTGTTTGGTGGCCAAAAATTCATATTAAAATAACGTACAGCAGAATACTTTAGATTTTCAGCAAGGCTTCATGAGGTCAATATTAAAGGTGGAAGAAAGCCGAGGTGTTTCCTCCAGAGATCCACTCAGCCGTGAGCTTTTTGTTTGACTTTTCTGTACATCGATAGAGATTATATCTATAACAATGGCTTGAACATTTACTTTATCCGCGACATGATATCATGTTTGCAGTTTTTTTTTTATTTTTTTCTAAAACACACACGTTATCTGCAATGAGATGCTTTTGTGAACAAATCGGATCACGTGGGCAATAAGATCAAAAAGTGAGGCCTCAGCAGATGGACGAGCTCCACGGTATCACACCGCCTGTCTGTCACCGTCACCGACATGTTTTTCTGCCAGCTCTCTCTTCCGAGTTGGGCCTGTCAGGAAATGCTCGCTGAGTTGTTGCAGCTCAGCATGCGACACGTCTGCTGTCATCTCACTCCTCAGGACAGGAGGTGACGCAAGTTAAGTTCACGCAACTTCCTGCTGCTCTCGACACACGCGCCTGATGGTTGAGTGAGATGCGAGAAGTTCATATGGGGGATCCTAATTTGTAGAGAAGTTAGAGGATTTAGTCGTTTATGACAAAGCATCGAATGTGACCTGGCTCTATTCAACGTGTACCAGATCTTTATAGGATGTTTTCAGTATTTGACGGAGAGGAAGTCGTGACACACGGACTCACAGTTGGACGTGAACCGTGGATACGGTCGTTACATAAGCAGCATCGAGGACTGCCAGATAATTATATGCTGGTGTGGACATGTCGAGCCGCAGTGGACTCGCCCGAGTGATGAATAATCTTATAGATAGATAGATAGATAGATAGATAGATAGATAGATAGATAGATAGATAGATAGATAGATAGATAGATAGATAGATAGATAGATAGATAGATAGATAGATAGATAGATAGATAGACTGGCACTGTGTGTGTGTGTGTGTGTGTGTGTGTGTGTGTGTGTGTGTGTGTGTGTGTGTGTGTGTGTGTGTGTGTGTGTGTGTGTGTGTGTGTGTGTGTGTGTGTGTGTGTGTGTGTGTGTGTGTGTGTGTGTAGGTATTAAGTAAGGACAGGATGTGTGACGTTGGTCATCAACAGAGGAATGGCATAACCATCAGTCTTCCTCAACCTCTGCTCACTCACACACACACACACACACACACACACACACACACACACACACACACACACACACACACACACACACACACACACACACACACACACACACACACACACACAGTGCACCCAGGAAACCTCCCTTTAGGGCGTGGTCCATTGTTGTAGGAAAACATTTGTGTGCGTCACACTATATCTTGACGTATCATTGTCTGCCTTCCCTTCACACTCTTCCAGCTCAATTTAAAACATAATGCAACCCAGAAAAATCACATTTTGTCATTTCACATTGGCACCAAAAGATGACACATGATGTTCAGTTATTTATGAGTCCAACAGCAGAATGAGCAATAAGTCCTACATTCAGAACCAAAAAAACCAACTGGTGTAATGACTTCGAGGGGACATGACATGTATATACGCAAGTATAAAAGATGAGCGTTAATCGTGGTCGGTCATATTTTAAAGTTGGAAGAACTGGAGGACATGATTCATTAAAGTTTTCTTTCTCTCAATCGTATGCATGTTGTTCAGCTCGACACCCACACAGAGCAGCGCAGATGGAAGATAGCTGCCGGACTGTTGAACGACTATGCCAGACATGAAAACATGCGTGTCACCACATATTCCAGCAAACACGTTCTCATTTTATTGTCAGAAGGAATGTCGAAGTTTTAGGAGTGATGTCGTATGATTTGTAGCTCTACTTCGGGACGTCTGTGTGATGTACATCCACGAAAGCTTGCTTTTATTAGTTCACATTACGTAACGTGGCACCAGAATGCTGTGGATCCACTTTGAAAATAACTCTTAAGATTGTTGTGCCGGATATTGTGTAGATGCTTATCTCGGTGGATGGTCCCATTCAGAGCAGGAGAAAATGACGTACAGGAGAGGGAAAACATTTACAATCTGATCGCTGCTGGTTTGGAGGCAGTTCAATTTAACTCCTTCAGAAGATAATCAGAAGCACCCGAGCTTGACCGGACCATCTGCACGGTTCAATTTAGTCAGACAGTGGCCTTTTTTTTTTCTCATTTCCATCCTCAGTTTCAGTTTTAGGCTCCAGTTTATTGAACATATCAATCAGCTCCACTGAGAAAATAAAGCCACACAAAACTGTCTCCAACTTAATATTACCCTTCTGCCTGTTTTGTTTTCCCGAATACTCACGTTTAGAAACATGTGAAACTAAATTGGCTAAACTCGCCTCGACGCCTCTTATTTTTTAAGGAAACCTCATCTGACCATTTTTACTTTGTAGTTTCAGGTATCAGTTTGTTATTGTTCACGTTAAAGAAGCTAATTCAGTTGGTTTTGCGGAGCTCAGCTGAACCACTTGCTCTCGGATACTTTCATTTTGTCAAAGGGGTTGGAGACTCTCTTTTTTTTTCAAGCTGAATAGACAGCTTTGGATCTTTATGTGTTCACATCAGTCACATTCACATATTCAGCATGTTGTTGTTCAAACGACGTCAAGCTGCCAATCCTGTCAGTGACACAAGAATTTAAGGGAATAAACTGATGCACCGACTCCGAGTCGGTGACTGGAGCACAGCCAAGCAGCAGGATATATACAGGATCGAGAGGAATTTACCTACAACTTTGTTTATTGGGGTTTAATGGTTTATTCTGAAACTCCTCATAAGAACACCTCAAACGCTCTGATGTCAGCTCATATTATTATACTCGTAGTCAAAGTCAAGTCAAACACTAAAATATCCCCTTTTTAATCTTTTCAAAGTTTTCTTTATATTGAATGATTATTTATTTATCATTATAATTACATTGAGGACATTTAAGTTGACCAGGATTTTTAATTTTCCATAATCATGTTGAATTGGACAGAACTTTTTTTTTTTTGATAACAGTTTAGTGTAGGTCATGGAGGTATAGACTGAGGCAGTTGATATGGTGAGCTCTTATTTCAAAATAACGTTAGGGTGACATTATATGGGTTCAACCTCAGTTAATCCTTCACTACCCCATCAGCTCCAGAAGCTTCAGCAGAGCGAGTAGAGACGCAGGCCATCGTCAGTCACAGAATCTTTTAGTTTGCAAGGACACGGTGCAGCTTCTCTGCTGAATGTGCAAATTACATAGTAACACACACACACACACACACACACACACACACACACACACACACACACACACACACACACACACACACACACACACACACACACACACACACACACACACACACACACGACACCCTCCACCAGTCCTCCATCCATCTTCTATACCAAATGTCACCTTACATCCGCAATGATGTGGAGGGGTGGGGGCTTTTATCCCCCCTCCCCCCCACACTCCCCACCCAAATACCTTTGCTGCCTCAGTCTGGCAGCAATACAGACCCCATCACACCGCACACACACACACACACACACACACACACATTCAACCACACACACACACACACACACACACACACACACACACACACACACACACACACACACACACACACACACACACACACACACACACACACTGTGGCCTCTTCAATGAAACTGCGTGGTAATCAGAAGGAGTGGGTGAATCGATGGACTGCGCTCTCCCTGAAAGAAGTATGTGGGGCGGGAGGAGGGGGTGGAGGGGGGGGGGCAGCGGTGTGAAGGAGGGCTGCATGAGGCTCAAATTGATGCGAGGTCGCTGAAAATGAAGATAGCGTTCGGGAGACAAAAGAGAGGGCGTGTCCAGGCGTGGAGGGGAGAGTAGGGGGAAGGAGGCAGAGTGGATTGTCTGGGGGATGGGATGAACCAGG
Organism: Brachyistius frenatus; assembly: GCF_029030835.1. Classification (NCBI taxonomy): domain Eukaryota; kingdom Metazoa; phylum Chordata; class Actinopteri; family Embiotocidae; genus Brachyistius; species Brachyistius frenatus. Next base: position 498,898 of record NW_027210788.1, on the reverse strand, counting down.
GGAGAGAGGAGAAAGGGGTGAATATATGGGGGAAGGGTGAAGAGGAGGTTGGAAATGAAGGTGGCCAAATAAGTTGGACAAGTAAAAACGGCTGCTGGGTGGCTGCAGTGCTATAAAACGCCTCACGCATCACTTATCCCACAAACATTGACTCTAAAATCCTGAAAAGCTGCTGCAAACTTCTGTTTTTTTCCATTTCAGTTTTCGGTGCCTTGTCTCTGAGGAGCAATTTGATATTATTAGTCGACTCTTTTCTTTTCCTCTCATACGACGTGTGGTTGTTTTTTTAGTTGGTTTTTTTTTTTAGCCAATCTCTCCCCACAAAGGAGTCCAACGTTTCAATAAATGTTTAATTTTTTTTTTTTGAAAAGGGACTTACGAATGAAATACTATAGAAAGAGGATGCGGAAATAAAAATAGAAAGCCAGAAAAGGAGGGGTGATTATGGCCCTTTGATACCCAAAGGATGCTTGGAAGGTGTTAAAAGCCAATTAGATGTCTTCTTAGTGAGCCTCTGCATTTGTCATGCTGGAAAACCATGATGTGTTGTGATCTCACCACAGTTTACCACGTTGATTGCATTTCAAGGTGATGTGGTCTCATCACACTGAGATCTGTTTCTGCACGTTTGGATGCGTAGAGTCGGAAATACAATCTTGGTCTTTGTGCTTCGGTCATGAGTTGCAGAGAAATATTGGTTTCCTGTTTTTACAGTTTCTCACCCTCCCCGCGGTTGTCCTCATTTCTTCTCATATAAAAAGTTTTAATCTGTGACTCCTCACATTGGACAAACCTGTGAGCCTCCAACTGGCCTTAATTACATGCTGATTATTTAAGAAGGAAAAGATGGTGAGAGCGAGGTGGGACGATGTTGTAAAGATCCCGAGTTGGATTCGCCACGTTTCGCAGCCCTGATATGTTAAAAGTCTCTTTTTAGTCTGACTGGACACGTTTCATTTCAGCATTTACTCCTTGATACAACTATAGTTTACTAGTAATTTCTAAATGACACAAATTTACCAAAACTAAGTTATTACCGTTCCTGTGATAGTTTTGACTGAAGAAAACAAACTTTAACTTTGAAATTCTCAGATGCATCCATCCCACAGAGGAAAGTCACAGCTCTCAAATATTTTTGTTTTAAGCTTGTGGAGGTGGGTGGAAGTCAGTAAACAAAACAGTTAATAAAGATATTTTAAAATAATACTGTGCGCACTCTGAAATATTTGTGTGCGTTTTCATTGTAGTCAGGCCCGAGGACAGGAACTGAAGTACGTCTGTTCGGCTCTGATGCTTCCTGTTCGTTCTTATTTCCTTGTTCCTTCTGCTATCCCCACTAAAGATTAAAAAGTTCAACCTAGTTTGTTTCCATTGGATATATCTGGGTTTGTTTTGTGCTCCCGAAGGCACGTGGAGTTTTTTTTATTATTTTTGCCTATAAGACCTCAAACCTAACTTGAAATCAATCACAGCGTGACATAAATTGACGATAGGATGAATTTTAATTTTGTTTTTTTTCCACTTGCATAGCAGCAGAGGCCTCTGAATACGATTTTGGTGGTTAGGATCAGGTAGAGAGGAAAGATTTTGCTGATTTATATTTAGGAGTATGAAGAAAAAATAAAGTACCCATTTCTAGTTACTAATTTTAGATCACGGATTTATCATTTTATCTCCCGTTTGGCCTCCTGATCATCTCTTTGAGTCCCGAGGACACGGTGATTCATCGGTAAACTGTTTATGCTGAGCTGCGGGGTTGTGTTTGTGTCAGCAGAGTTTGGGATGTGCAGGACTGATCAGCGTTGCCACCTCACGACAGACGGCCGGCCGCGGGAACACGTGGCCGGCCGTCCGTGGCCTCGCAGCCTCACATGAATGTAAGGAATGCAGCCCGTGAGGGGTCGAATGAGATTCATGGGTGATCCAGTGACTCTTGCTTTTCAACTTTGGGTGTCTGGTACAGGGATGCAGTCACATGACTACAGAACCAGTCGTGGTCATAAAGTGTTTGTTGGTCGTGGTGATGTCATATGTGCATGAGGAGGCAGGTCATTTGGACAGCGTGCCTCTCTTTTTACTCTTTTAGCATCAATATAAATCTGTTAACCATTACTGACGCTGTAACAGATTAGATCTGCAGCTAAGGATTATATTATATATTATATTGTAGGCCCTGCTATGCAATTTATAAAGTCAAAACTTCTATATTAGATATTCAATCTACTGTCATTTAATGTAAAAAAAAAAAAGGCAACACTTTCTCAAATTCATAGGTGTGTTGTTAGAAAAATATCTTTGATTATGAAAAAAAATAAGTATTTTATGAGGTCAGAGACTAGTTGTCATTAATAATCCAACCTTTTTGTTGCTTTAAGATTTGGATTAATTACAGCTCTGAGCTTTCCACGTATCACATTTCTTACTTTGCCAATGAACCAGTTGTAGTTAAATATGGAGGGAAGAACATGTTTGACTGAACGTAAAAGTACGTTTAAAAAGACAAACTCAAAAAACAGTAGGAGGTGTTATTTGGAAAATGTATTTTCTTTTTTTTTTTTTTTCATGCCTAACTGTTCCTCTGTCTGTCCTCAGCATACCTCCCTGTCGGCCAGCCGCTCAGAGAAAGGTACCGGCTGGTCAAGCCGCTCACTCGGTGCCCGATGTCGTAATTCCATCGCCTTGTGCTCAGATGAGCACCCTCACATCGGAAACTACCGGCTGCTCAAGACCATCGGCAAGGGCAACTTTGCCAAGGTCAAACTGGCGCGACACATATTGACCGGCAAAGAGGTGAGTTTAAAGAAACAGGAGGGCGAATTGAGCAAATTGCTTTGATACTATCTCGTATATTAAAAAAAAAAAATCCCTTGTCATGTAATACCAAATTTTGATACCCAGACATTTTCATTTTAAAACCTACAAACGGTGGCTATGTTAAACAGGCTAAGTTTACTCATCTCCTCGGTGTCGGTAAGCCGCAGAGTTTACCAAACTCCAGCTGTTCTCCAGCCGCCCACCCAAGCAGATGAAATCACTCGCTTTCAACTTAACTCTTACATTAAAATGTCTTATTTCACTCTTTTCCAACACATTTTTTACTTACCGTGTACCGATTGTGTACATGTGAGGCTTTTAGGGAACATCGATAAAATTGCAGCGTCTACTGACAGCTTGCATTTGAGGTGTTTTTGGAACGACTGTAAATTATAGTGACAGAACAATAACCTGGGTTACACTCTCCCCCTCTAAACTGCATTAAAACCAAACCCTTGTACCAGTGTGTGTAATGTATTTTTATTTTTGTTAATATGGATTTTTATGAAATTTGCATTTAAAAAAAAGCATCGTTCTGGAGCCGGTGTTAAATTCACGTCATCGGTACCGGTAACTTACGAACGATATTCAGCGGCAAAACGGTTCATCATTGCACTGAAAGGAAGTATCAAAGTCGTGCACGCAAAGTTCACAAACGGTAGCGGGCTCCTGGTTATGTACCGAGGTTTGGGAGCCGGAACAAAGCCAAACCCTGCAGCACTGTCAAGCCCTCAATAAATTAATACACTGCGGCCTTTCTTCTCGTAAAACCCCTGACCTACATTTGTTCAGCTGATAACTCAAGGATCAAGAAAGGTTGTGTGTCTGCCACCGGCGTGATCATGTGAGAGCCGGTGTGTTTAAACCCACGTAAAGCAGAAGATAAGTCATATATGGGAAGTTTACGGCGGTAGTTTGACGCAGTCTTTGACTGGCTCGCCTCATGTCGTTAAGCCTCTTATGAAGCCATCTTGGTTTATTTAGTAGATTTTAGCTTTCAGTGTATGTTGAACTCTCTGTTCTGACTACAGTGTGTTTTTGATGTGCATGTTTTGCCTTTTTTTAAATTATTTTTTTACTTTGAATAATTAATAATGCTACGTTGTCTGATGTTATGTTGGTAATTTAATGCCAAAATGTGTTGTATTAGAGATGGTTTCTACTGTCCAGAAATCTGACTCACCACCAGTTTGTTCAAACTAGGTCATAATAAATATAATCAGCTGATTTATTGATCCAAAAATGTATCAGAAACCAAGTCAGTCTTCAAGAAAAACTCCCTGGTTTTAAAAATAAATAAATATTTGGGTTTTACACGGAGGACCATTGAAGATGGCGCCTTTGCCAATCGGAAATCCCAACCGACATCTTTAAGGGTTTTCTGACATCTTAGAAACCAAAATGAGAAAATAGTCATCAGTTGAAGATGAAAACATGTCATGTGAAATTAATCTTTGTCGTTTCTTCACAGGTTGCAATAAAGATCATCGATAAAACGCAGCTCAACCCAACCAGCCTACAGAAGGTGAGTGACATGTTGCGTTTGTCCTTTTCTCTTGAAGATTTAATGTTGTTTTTTCCCCTGAGGTTACGACTCTCAGTCTACTCTTGCATGCAGTAGTCTTATGAACTTTGACCTTTTGGTTGTGGAGTGGTGCTTTTACTGGCTACAGGTTAAAGAGCTTCAGGGAGAACTTGTTAAGTGCCGAGATAACCAGGTTGTGTGCAAATACCACTTTATTACAGCGGTTGGATAAAAGGCTTGTCTTCCTAGATTCATGGGTGATTTAAATGTTTTGTAATCTCAGTATAATATGTATTCACAGATTGGTGGTGAAGCAGTGAGTTCTGCTTTTTGTAATTACAATACAACAACCATTTGTCCAGTCAGTCCACTGGAGCTAATTAGGTTAAAGGCTTAGATTAATGTACAGCACTGTATGCTAGTCTAGGGTCATGTATTAACTACATGTGTTGCATTCATGGCCCTTATGGGATTAAGCCCTTTCCTGTCTGAACTTGGCCGGCTACATCTATTTGTGTTTGAGTGATCTAATGAAAATAAATCAGTCAAGAAACATGCCTCAGTCCTGCACAGTGTTTTATAAGCAGTCAAAGTTGCAGTATTTCCTCGTTCAGCTTTGATGGTTCAGCTGTGTCAATACTGCAATACTGCAATATTATTGGCTGTGCCGTCGTATGTAAATGTGGAAAACCTTGTGGCTGCATATGGTGTGTGTTTTTTTTTTTTTTTCAGTGTTGGTGCAGGTTAACTGTCTCTGATAGTTAAGGAAAGAAGTGAATCTGACATTATTCACAGGGGGGAACATTGTTGTAATTCCGGTGTCACAACCAACATAAGCAGGAGATACTCAAGTTTGATTGGATGATGACGATGAAATCTCCTGAGCTCAATATATTTATACAACTTTGGCATCTACAAAAGAGAAAAGCAGAATTAGATCCCCATGATATGAATGGAAAAGTATGTGTGTGTGTGTGTGTGTGTGTGTGTGTGTGTGTGTGTGTGTGTGTGTGTGTGTGTGTGTGTGTGTGTGTGTGTGTGTGTGTGTGTGTGTGTGTGTGTGTGTGTGTGTGTGTGTGTGTGTGTGTGTGAACCGAAAGTTATCACATAAAAGATCATTGTTTGTCTGTCAACCAGCGAATCATTTAATATACTCGTAACGCCTCTGGAATGCTTTGCGTGTACTGTTTGCTTATTTTGTCCCCCTCCCTCCCTCCCACCCAAACACACACACACACACACACATTTCCGTCAGATCATTACACTGTGTGCTGCCTGTGTTTTGGATAGTTCACAGCTTGTATATGGTCCGTGTGACAAACTTGACTGTTGTAAGAACCGTTCTCAGAGTTGGTACAAAGGGACTCTGTTCGGCGACGACCCCGCTGACCAAACTTTGACCTTGTCTGATTACGAGTTTACTTAATCAGCACCTTTACTGCAAAAAAAAAAAACCATGCTCAATCACTTCATGTTGATCAATGTTTCATCACACCCATACACAGCGAGGCTATTGATGAATTCTTAGCTGGTTGGGCAACCAGTCTCGCCTCGGTTTGGACTCCATTGATAACAGAGTTGGGTTATTGATGATGTCTGGCTCTGTGCGATAATTGAAAACAACAACACACATTCTTTGTTGGCTTAATCTTAACATGATAGTGTACATGTTTGCAACAAAAGACGGCAAAAAGTGTAGTTGCTCATATTCTGCTGCTGAATTTCTTTTAGTTAGCTTTCTCCACAATGAAAATGATCAAACCTTCTTTCAGTAGTTCCTCTGTTTTATTTCCAACCTTGACATCTTATTTCAGCTTGAAATAACATCAGATAACTAAACATGACCATTTTTTGTGACTTTAACCAACCAATCAACCCCATTTCGCTTCGCAGCACAGCACTGCCTGAACAGCTCCGTTAATGCAAGAACAAACAGAAGGAAAACCTTTTTCACTGTAAAATATTTGAGCCGTCTTAATCGAATCTGAGTCCTACATTTCTGTAGAGTCTGATCTCACAGAAAATTATATCTAGCGCTGAAAGCCAAGACTAAACCAGGGAAACAAACTGTCTGTCTTTTCCACTTTTAATCAAGTTTACTTACTTAATAACTGCCTGTAAGTTCACTGTGTGCTGCGCTTCTGAAATCTTACACAGTCAAAACGGAGGATTTCGAGTGATCGCTGTATGAAAGTTTGAGGACCTTTACATCTCCCACAGCCGTCACATTATTTGCAGCTCTTGTGAGGAAATCAACAAAGGAGGATAAAGACTGGAAATTACAGCGAGATTATATCCAGCAGTGGCTCCGAAATCTAAATCTTTTGGGAACTGCTGTGCTCGTTACACCATGTTTGAACTCATTGTTTCCAGACATAGATAGATGGATACTGACTGGTCCCATGCAGCATTTCTCATATGACAAAAAGTGTGACTGTTCATTGTGCATGAAATAATTGTTGAGGCTCAACTTTAATTTAAAGTTTCCCTATCGGTTGTGTGCGTGTGTGTGTGTGTGTGTGTGTGTGTGTGTGTGTGTGTGTGTGTGTGTGTGTGTGTGTGTGTGTGTGTGTGTGTGTGTGTGTGTGTGTGTGTGTGTGTGTGTGTGTGTGTGTGTGTGTGTGTGTGTGTGTGTGTGTGTGTCCCACTGAAACCCCGAAAGTACTTTAGCTGAATTTCGGTTCTGAGATTCACCGTGTTTTTCTCAGAGCATCATTTCCCTTCTGCTGCAGCAGCGATGTGCCTCTTTACCTCCACCATTAATCTGCTCTTCAGGTCTTTAAAGCGAAGATCCTGGTTTTAACAAGGATGCTGTGTGTGTGTGTGTGTGTGTGTGTGTGTGTGTGTGTGTGTGTGTGTGTGTACTCTGCAGCCTGGTAGTGGTGTAGTGCTGCATAGCGCAGCTGTGTCAGGGCCACGGCTGCCAGTTACGTCCCGTCAGCATTTTTGTAGTCAGTGTGGGACACTACACATGCTCTCAGGTGACACGGTCTCTCTCCATCTCTTTGTCTATCTCTGTCTGTCACATGCCCTCTCGCTCAATGCCTGTCTCTATTTTCTGTCATCACTTTTAATTTACAAACTAGGAGCCTAAAAGGGATAAGAGGCCGGAGCTTTTGAATTTCTGGTCTAATGTTGGAGACAAATCTCCCAACGTTGGCTGACGTGTCCTTTGATTTCTGCCTTTGAGTAAAAAATTTTTTTTTTTTAAACTGAAATCAATGCAGCTCACTGTGAAGAGTATTTGTCCAAAATTAATCAAGTCTTTCACGGGAGATTGAATTATGTGCTTCAGTGTTGCTAATGGTAATTCATATAACTAGCATTTTAATTTATTGATAGAAAAATAATGAACTCATCATACTTGTCAAATGTTGGTCTATATGTTGCTCAACATGTTCCTATTGTCTCAGAAAAGATGTACCCATTTATCCGTTGCACAACATGGTTCTATAGTCTCAGTGTCTTTATCTTGTGACCTACGACCTCTCTCACTACTATCTACAAAACCGGACATACAAGAGGAAGTGGGGGGGTAACTGTTTGTCACACTGTATACAAGCTGAACTACGGAGGAGAGACTTCGAGCAATGCTGGACATCTTTCTTTGAGTGAACATATATTTGCTCCTTCTTGATGTTTGATTTTGAATACAGCCTCTGAGTAATTTTTCTAACATTTATACAACATTGATATTCAAAAGTTGTCGTATTCACAGTTGAGTTGAATCAAGTTGTTCTCCTCTTTCTTCTCCTCATCAGCTCTTTATTTGGTTTTTCTTTACTGGAGTTCTGTGTCCCACTTTTCTCTCCTCTCCTCCCTCCCCAGGCGTTATGTTTCAGTAGTAGCTTTACTGTCATCACAGCTGTACTTACTGTCTGTTGCACTACAGGACGCCTCCAAAAAAAACTACCGGGACATTCAGGGACTGTCAAGTTTTAAAGGGTACTCGGTTTCTAGAAAACAGCCAGAACTGCCACAGTGTCACTGTGCAGGTGTCCGTGCATGTGCAGGTGCATTTATAGCTGAATTGCTATACACCTGGCACTCAATGGATGCCAGGTGTGCATGCCCTGTACAATTCATAAATATAGAGTCGTCATTACAAAGTCTAACATCATTCTGCCTTAATTATTACTGATGATAAAACTGAAAATAAACTGTAGTTTGTGAAAATCCAAATTCGGACTATTTGGTAAAGAGCATATATATATATACGTGATATGTATAATGTGCTATAAAATATAATATAAAGTGTTTTTAAGCGGAGTTGGAAATCCTGACGTCCTTCTCGTGCCTCAATGCTGCAAAGTTTTGCGTCGGCAGAGACAGAAAACACAACTTTTCCTGTGAATTACAGGTGAATCTTACGGTAGATTTTTGGCAATTGAAATAAGTTGTTTTTCTGTTCAAACCTGAGAGACCTAATGACTGTGATAGTAACAATTGGATCAAGCCCTTTTTTTTTTTTTTGGTGCACTCTTCCCCTGTGGTGTGTGTTGATGGATAATCTGCCAGACTATTCAGGGCCCCAGCAAAAGCCTGGTGGTACTTTGAGAAGGAACAGGAGAATTTTGTAGGCAGCCATCCAACTGTGTACATGCACAAAAGTAAAGTGTGTGTGTGTGTGTGTGTGTGTGTGTGTGTGTGTGTGTGTGTGTGTGTGTGTGTGTGTGTGTGTGTGTGTGTGTGTGTGTGTGTGTGTGTGTGTGTGTGTGCAACGCAGTGAGTTTGGGCCACTATCAAATGCTGTGAAGTGTGTTTTGTCCCTCGCCCAGGCCCCTTCAGCCAGGAGCTAAATTCCAGACAGCCAAACCAAAAGGGGCGGTCCTGTTGGGATGGGGAGGTGGAGAGGTGGAGGGGCGGAGGTGGAGGTTCGGGGGCATTGGCACTGAGAAAGACAAGATACAGAGCAGAACCAAAGACAACAGACTCTGTGTGTGTGTGTGTGTGTGTGTGTGTGTGTGTGTGTGTGTGTGTGTGTGTGTGTGTGTGTGTGTGTGTGTGTGTGTGTGTGTGTGTGTGTGTGTGTGTGTGTGTGTGTGTGTGTGTGTGTGTGTGTGTGTGTGTGTACCTACATGTATGATAACAGGCAGACAAACTCAGCCCAACACGCTCTCCTCTTTGCCTTTGTATGTGCGTGTAATGCCATTATCTGGAGGCCTATTGTACCCGGCATGTTGTCCCTGTGTGGGTGTCTGTGCATAATCATATTGTTGCTGCTGTATGCGTTGTTGTTATTGTGTCCGTGTGTAAAGGGAATTAATTGGACAATAAAGGGACAAGAGGGCAGACCTTCTGAGAGCAGGAGGTTTTCCCACAAGCCCGTCTTCAAAGCAACGGGAATACAACAGTAGAAGAAGAGAGCGACGCCTTGATCTTTTCACTCCCCCTCCATCTCTCGCTCCCCTTACTGCTTTTTGTTTACCCAACATCTATAAAAAGAAAAATGGGATGTAAAGTTATTCTATTTAATTATGCTGAGTCAGGATATCTATGATCTGGGTCAAACCGCAATGTGAGGCCCGAATTAAAGTCCCAGGATCGCTTAATTTATAATTAACCTGCCCCCAACAACAGGCTTCAGAGCTTCAATTACTGGTGTACATTAAATGAAAGGAGGGATTGAGAGGTGTTCATTAAGTACGCTTTTTTTGTTTTTTGTGTGATAGTGTGGAGGGGGCTGTGCTGCAAGCACCCAGAAACAATGACATGCAAGGTCAAGCATATATATTCAAATGCTTCCCAGCGACAAAACCGAAGAGCTGAGGACAAACCTTGAGCTCTCCGGCTTACATTTGACAACAGCAGTTTGATTCATTGCTGTTTGCCTTCAACCTCGCCAGAGAAGCATCCACATGCTGAAGCGTCTCATAGACCGCAGTGTTTTTGTCAGATGTTTGCGTCGATGCACTTATTTAAATTGTCTCTGCAAGTAGTGAAACACCACTTCATCTCTACTGTAATTAACATCGCCAGCTCCGTGACTACGTATCAGGCCGAATCCTTTAATAGGACGACGTAAGCTTTATTTTTTAAAAGCTTTTGTTTGTTGAAATTGTGTTAATAATACATAAAAAGTGACATATTAAATATTTAGGCCTCATGGAAAAACTGTAGTTCTTGCTCAACTTGCTCACCAAGTGTTCAAGATTTTCTTCTATGACTGCGTTTTATGATCTACAGTGAAGGTGGGGAGTTTTGCCCTTTTTTTAAAAATTATTATTACTGAAACTTGACCTACTGTTGCACATCAACTGTTGAGTTCAGCAAAACAAAACAAAATCCTAGTGATACTTATGAGCCTGTCTTTATTTTCAACAATCTCTCAGCATCAGAAAGACAAAAAAAAACCCAACTTGCAGTCCAGACGGCCCTAAGGGAAGCAGGGTGAGATGTGTCGGGGCATGAATATATGAATCCATAATCCAGCACGGGTAACAACATGACTAGAAAACTTAAAATCTTAATGCACAGTGTTAATTTAGCATAAGGCTGCCAGGCTACAATGACCTTTAAATCCTACCAGAGCAACAGTTAATGGCTGCGGTGCCTCAGCCAACCTTTGCTAACGTACCACATAAGGAACACCGATGGTCTCTGGTGTTTTGCCCAGATGGACCGGGCCTCGACTGATCTGTGTCTTTTTGCCGAAGGGCGCCGTGGCAGTAATTGTGTTCAGTGTGGAGGACCGGTGCCTAAAAGCCTGTGGGCGCGGCACAAATACAGAGTTTCCATACTGACTGAAGTGCTGTGCAAGGTTTCTTCTAAACCACCTCTCTAATGGACCGAGAGCTGGACTGACTCATTCAGACGTTCACAAACAGACGTATTCACAGCGAGTACTCTGACGTGGGAGCAGCGAGTTTATCTTCTAGTCTTTTAACTCTTTTCCCCTTTTGTCACGAATCTCTCCTGGTTTTGTTGTTGGCTGTGGCAGATAAGAGGAAGCGTGCTTTCTATTTGCAGACTTGTTTAGTGTGTCAGTGTGCACCGTGGAGATTTGAAGGATCGGCTAGACGGGCTTTATCAAGACCTCATTTTTCATCTTTGTTTTCTTCACGCTACCTCTCTCTAACGCTTCGTTTGTTTGTGCATACTTTGTCTGAAGGAAAGGAAAAAACACAGATACCCTGTCTGGGATGAACAGGTCAAAGGTCAATAGACTGGCAGGCCAGACGCATGAATCAAACAGGCACAAAGTGAGAAAGAGAAGAGTGAAAAAAAAAAAGTGACACCCGGTCATTAAGTTGCTTTGTGTAAATCCTTGTAGAAAAACAGTTAGAGCAACGACTTCGAAGTTGATTCCTGGCAAGGAGAGAAAGAGAGACACAAAGAAGATTTAAATGCTCACTAGTTGATTAATGCAGCCTGAAAGGATGTAAAAGAGAGCTGAAGAGTCCACGTGATTGCAAGGTGGTTTTTGTGCCATCTCTCTTCTCGTATTTTGCACACAAAATGGCATTTTTTTCACACTTCTTAAAACTGCTAAAATGTTGTGAATATTTGTATTCAGAGGGCTGAAAGAATCTTTCCAAACAGGCTGATAAATTAAGGCCACCCGTGACCCTTTAAAGCACCGAAATCAATAGATGCTGTTATACGAGGACCACACATTGACAGCAGCTGGGTCCGTGTGTCTCCGAGTGTGCAGCTCCTGCCGTGTGTTTGACGTTTCGTGACTTATCGCAGCCCCCCCGGGGAGCCGGTGAGCCGAGCCCGGGGATTATTACCTGGGTTTGCCTGGCAACTATGACGTGGGGCCATCACCAAGGGAATGAAACAGGAAGTGACGTAAGAGAGGCTTGGTATATAAATTGGACAGTAAGTTATTCTGTGGAAAAATGCTGCATTCAAACACGGTCTTTTGCTTTTTACCAGAATAAATGTTGTGTTTATAATCTTCAATAATGCACCTATAAGTGCAGCAAGAAACCTCATTACATCACCACACCGCAGCAACATGAGCTGAGAATTGATTAGATCAATACCAGTGACTCAACAATTTCCTGGCCATTTGCTAATGTTTGCTTAGTCTCCTTTCAGTCGTACTCTGTTCTGGAAACAGCTCCCATTTGTTATTTTAATCTCTAAATATACAGCATCCCAGCGTGCAGTGGTTGCAGCGTGGATTCCCCACATACTGAATCAAACAGGCAGCAAAAAAGAGTCAAAAACCAGGAGAGAAAAGGGTGAATGAGTACAGCAGAGAGAAAGAGAGAGGTGAATGGGTGTATAGAGGAGAGGTGAGGGAGGAGAGGCTTAGTCGATAATTCTTCCTAAAGCTCAGATGAACAGCTGATGCACCGTGCACTTAATTCAATTACACACACACTCCCGCTGGACTGGGGACGATGCGGCTTCCCATTTTAACAGCACTAGGTAGAAAAACTGACAGATAAGAATTGCAACTCATGGTAATAACACAACACTAGCCAGGAAACGTTCCCTCTGGTTTCTTAATGTGTAACTGTTTCTCCCGATAACGTTGTTGTTCTTCAAAATCAGGTCAAAAATAACAGAGGATGCCGAAGTCCTTTAAATGAGGCAGTATTTATCCAAACGCTATAAGAATAAATGTGCTGCAAGTCATATTTATTTTCATTATCAGTCAATATTTCAATCAGTCATTTATTTATTTTTATAAATTAAGTCCACTGTTTATGGTGTCATCGTTGATTGACATCACTTACATTGATATAAAGAAGAAAAAAAGCAGCAGAGAAGCTTTTTTTGGTGAAATTAATTTATAATAGAAGTTCAGCATGTTCACGAGTTCTTGTATTTTAACCTGTTGGTTATCTGAATGTTGGTTATCTGAATGTCCCACTTTTGAGCGATTGATGCAAAATGTACAACTTGTACGGTGGAGCCAAACCGGTCTGAGTGTGTCTGCGGGACGATGTGTTCTTATGTAGACCAACTGAACTGGTTGTTTTACTCTGGGCCCGTTGGATACCAGAAATCTATCACTGATCACGTGGAGAAAACACGTATACGGGCAAAGGCATGTGCTTACCTAAATGTGGAGGAAAAAAAACTCGTGGTTCGAAGGAAAGTCCGATTTTGTTTTTAAAAGAAGCATTAAAGAGGAAATAAAGAAAGGAAGGTGAACACGTACTTATTTGCTTTCTAGCAGAATATTAGAGGAGAAGATCGAAACCACTTTCATGTGTGTGCGATAAATATAAAGCTTCTGGAAGCAGTCTTGCTTAGCTTAGCACAAAAATACACTGTACATGCCACCTGAGCTGTTTCCCTAACACGCTGCTGCTTGCAGCTTTATATTTAATGGACAAATATAAGAATCGAAAACTTCCTCACTAAGCACATAAGCACGTTTCCCAAAATGTCAGACTATATTTTCATCAAAAATTGAAAATGTCCTGGTTTTGCAGATATACAGCGATCCATGAATACACGTAGGGAAATGTAAGCGTAAGAAGATTTTAGATTTGATGGGGTTTATTAAGGATGAACTGAGAGCGAGAGGAGGAGTGTGTTTCCAGGGCGGCTGAGGTTCACCTACGAGAATGAAGGCATCAGTGCATTCCTGCTTTTGTACTCTTGTTCTTTTCACTGTGCGTCTGTGCTTTCACTTGTGTGTAATTTAGTCTTAAAGAAATTTTAACAAGGCAAGTTCACAACAATGTTCTTCACAGGGGGAAAAAAAAAACCACCCAAAATTCACCGCTAATACCGAGGTCAACACATTTAATCTCTGGCTTTGTACCATTAAATCGCTTCTTTTTTCTTTCTTACTTTTCTAGTTTGTCATTGTCTTCTTCTGCACCCGCCCCTCATCTCCGGTGCATTGTTAATTTGCCTCATTTTCTATTTCTGTTTTAGTTTCCTGCTGACACACACACACTCCCTTGTAATGCCTTGTTTCTAATAACCAAAATAAAAACAAACTCGTGATGGATGAATGAACCGATTGCTTTTGTGTAACACTTTACTGATGCTGAATACTGGCATTTCATTTTTTCTGATCTTGATTCGTTCGGTGGTGAAATTACACTTCAGTTTACTGAAACAATAATTCCATCTGGTGTTAAAAACACATCATGACCGGCCATCAGCATCCTGAGCTTTTCGCTGCGTAAACCTTTTCAATGGAGTTCACAGACAAATGCATTACTTTAATTAGATAGAGAGGGAAAGAGTGAGAGAGATGACATCAGAGTGGCAGGATGAGGCAGCAGTCTGGAGCCCATTGATGGATGAGGGTGGGAGGAGGGGAGGAGGGGAGGAGGGGAGGGGGAGGCACACCCAGGGGAGGAGGCCTCGTTGTCAGCCTAGCATCAGTGGGACACTCCCCTGGGTGACCCCTGGTCGAGAGGTGGCAGGAAAGATGAGTGTGAGGCAGAGTGTGTGTTTGAAGGGTTAAGATGGATGAAGGGGAACGATGTCTGTATACCAGCTGTGAACTGTATGAATTAACAGAGGGATGATTCATTTGCTAAAAAAAATATGCAGAGGCCGTCCTTCTTTTCTTAAATTCAACTCGTCGACAATAAAAAAAAAAAAGGAACAGCTGAGATTTCATGGTTCGCAGTTCTTACGTGGAAATAAAAGTATGAGATCTAAGTATGATTGTTTCAATTACAGGATTTTGTTCCAGGAAAACAATTAATGGAGAAATTAGAAATCTGACTTCTTTTAAAATACCTTAGCATGTGAAGTTAATGCCGTAACCGTCTGATTGTTTATTTGGTCATATTTCCCACTCCTACATTAGAGTTAGTTCAATGTTGTAAAATAACACGTACATTTTTTTTTATTTCAACACATACATGTGTTTAATTGACCATTATCCTTTTGTAGTGCATATGTAGTACTATATATAGTTATATAGTTTGTGTATACATATATATAATATATTTATATTTTTAGTATTTTATGGTATTTCTGATGATTTTTTTTTTTCTTTCCTTTTTAGCTGTTTCGAGAGGTACGCATCATGAAAACTCTGAACCATCCTAACATAGGTAAGTGACTCTTCAAAGAATTAACGTGTGTGTGTGTGTGTGTGTGTGTGTGTGTGTGTGTGTGTGTGTGTGTGTGTGTGTGTGTGTGTGTGTGTGTGTGTGTGTGTGTGTGTGTGTGTGTGTGTGTGTGTGTGTGTGTGTGTCTGACCTTTGTGTTAACATCTCTTTCTCTCTGTGTGTGTTACAGTCCAGTTATTTGAGGTGATTGAGACTGAGAAGACACTTTACCTGATTATGGAGTACGCTAGTGGAGGTGAGTGACAGCCCCCCCCCCCTCCCCTTCCATCACCATTGCCAAGTATTGAATGCTGCCAATTACATTAATTTCTTCTGAACTATGTAGCCCAGCCGATGACTTAATTAATTTAGAGTTTACACTCCATTTTCATTAGTGAGATTTTTTTGTCTGTCGCATCACTTTGCTTCCCTTCTCTAATATTCTCTCTGCTGTCTTTTCCATCCTGTTCTATTCATCCTCCACTTACACGTTGTTCAACTGTTTCCCATGTACTCATCTATTTTTACAGCTTCTTTATTTTTCTTTCTTCTTTCTGTTCGCGATCTCTTAATCTCTCCCCGTTGCCCTCTCTATGTTGTGTGATCTCTTGCTTCCAATACCTAATAAGGAGGCAGCAGCTCACCAGCAGACATGCAGCTCTGTCCATCTTTGCCCTCAGCGTGTCTCACCGTTTAGGATCTGGAGGATTTTCAATGTGTCATGCCCCTAGAAATAAAGCACAAGAACATGTGCTTTCCTTCATATATTTGTATTGGAGAGCACAGGTGCTTTTTCCTTTCCCCTTTCCCACATCGTTCACATAATTCTACTCATTTCAGTCAAATATCAGACGGTTACAGTCCTGCTGAATTTAATTTAGTGGTCAATGCAGTGTGGTTGTGCTCCACAACAAGTTTGTGCAATCTTGATGCAGACTAATTCATTTCCAAGTCGACCCGAAAGACCAAACGTTTTCACCCCGTTTGTCTTTGTTCCAGGCGAAGTGTTCGACTACCTCGTGACTCACGGCAGAATGAAGGAGAAAGAGGCCAGGGCCAAGTTCAGACAGGTCAGTGATGCTCCACACCTCGCTTGTGTCCGTATGTCTTTCTGTCCAGAAGCTTATAGCTGCTCTGTGAACATTTGCAGAGAGGAAGAGAACAAATAAAACCCTGAAAAGTTCTTTAAAGTTACAGAAGCTGAAATACGACCAAGTCGATTGTGATTTTACTGTTTAAAGTAACCGATTGGTTTGTAACTGTGGATTCTGACCCTGAACCCAATGAAGACATGCAGGAAACCTTGCAGCTGTAATTCAGACCAAATAAAACAGTAGGTGTGATTACACTACAAGAAACCCACTCATCCAAATTGTATTCTTAACTGCGTTGTATCATTGGCTGCAGTGGGCATGTGAATATATGAATGGAGCTCCTGGCTTAGCTAACATTTACATAAAAACAGCATCAAGTGCAATTTTCTTCTCTTGTTTGAGGTCATGTTGTCTGTTTCTGTCCTCAGATTGTCTCAGCAGTGCACTACTGTCATCTGAAGAAAATTGTTCACAGAGACTTGAAGGTGAATTTATTTAACACTACGTAGTGTGTTATCCAGAAGATGTACCACTTCATGTCCAACAACACCGAAAGGAACCATCAGTTCTAGCTTTAATTTGCAAATATGGTCTTTTATCGTTACATTTTTCAGTTACGATCCACTTTACATGACAGTTAGTCTTTTCAGTATTCGTGTTCTTACACCGCCTATGTTGGTTTTTTTTTCCCCCGCAGGCGGAGAACTTGCTTCTTGACGCCGACTCCAACATCAAAATAGCCGACTTTGGCTTCAGTAACGAGTTCACTGCGGGCAGTAAACTAGACACGTTTTGCGGCTCGCCGCCCTACGCTGCCCCAGAGCTCTTCCAGGGGAAGAAGTACGACGGTCCAGAGGTGGACATCTGGAGCCTGGGCGTCATCCTGTACACGCTGGTCAGCGGCTCTCTGCCCTTTGACGGACAGAACCTGAAGGTGGGTGATGTGATGATGTCATTTAAGGCGACTCGGCGCTTCCCTGAACTAATGTTGGATATTATCTCAAAGAAAAATAATGTACCACAGACACATTATTGTAAATGAATTTCACATACAGTCACCTGTCACTGCGCTTTTCATTTTAATCCATATCATTAGACAGTATAAAAAGTTCCATAAGTGTACTTGTTTTTGTATTTTCTCATTTATTTGGGCTTAAAAAGCTTAACATGTCCTCTTACAACAGTATCGTAACAATCAGTGTTGCTATCAAGTGCTTGTTCATGTACAATTAACCTGAAAAATAATGATAAATTGTTGTTAACCATGTTGAACTGTAATGGCAAAATTTTACGAGTAATTCCTCGAGGTTTTAAATCCACATCTGATCTGTTTTTTCAGTCACAATATTACATCGTAAGTGATTCCACAAAGATAATAACCTGTTTTTATTGAAGTATTGATGATAAGTGACGCATTAAAGATTCGGCATCCCTGTTGTTTAAACGCGTGTTGTATGAATGTGTGTTTCCAGGAGCTGCGGGAGCGTGTTTTGAGAGGGAAATATCGTGTGCCCTTCTACATGTCCACAGACTGCGAGGGAATCCTGCGTCGCTTCCTGGTCCTCAACCCCACAAAGCGCTGCTCCCTGGAGGTGAAGAGGGAAACCCCGTTGCACAATTAGTAGAATAAACACCGATAACATGTGTAGACCGTAGAAAGGAGTTAAAGTTGGAGATATGACTCGACACCGAGCAAACTGTTGAAATTAAAAAGAATTTCACACCTTTCATATCAGATCACGGTTTTCTAATGGTAAACGACATTATTTTATTTCTCAAGGCCTTTCTGTGTTTGTTTTTGTTGTTGTTTTTTCATTCCGCCAGCAAATAATGAAAGATAAGTGGATAAACGTGGGCTATGACGGCGAAGAGTTGAAGCCCCACACAGAACCTGTGGAGGACTTCAGCGACACCGGCCGGATCGGTGAGAAACGCCTTTTACCACCTTACTTTTAACTCGGCGCAAAATGACTCGCTGATAACAGAAATATGTGTGTGATTTCTGTGAAGTAACTTTATTGGCGTTGTTTCAGATGTGATGGTCGGGATGGGATTCAACAGAGAAGAGATCAGAGATTCGCTGGCCAGTCAGAAGTACAATGAGATCACTGCCACATACCTGCTGCTGGGACGCAAGATCGAGGTGAGTGCATCGACTTCGGGTTCGCTGTCTGCTTCTGTATTTAATTCCCTCATGAACCGGACCAACCTGGCATTGGTTGGTCGGCTCAGAGAACCCGTAAAGGTCCAGATCAAGTCCCCGTCTCCAGTCCTAGTATATATTTATGTCGTCTCTGTGTGTTTGTCTGTGTCTCAGCCGGAGGGCACCGAGTCTCGGTCGGCCAGCAGTCTAAGTCTGGCTCGAGTCCGGGCCGGCACCGTCGCCAACGGAACGAGCAAACACTCCACTTCCTCTTCCTCCTCGGGTGCACAGTCTTCCTCCTCCGGCCACAAGGCGCAGCGCAGCGCCTCCACATATCACCGCCAGAGACGACACTCTGACTTCTGTAAGGCAAAAATACCGCGACCGTTGGCGTCGTGGAGTTATTTTTGGACTTGTTGAAGTTGAGGGGGTTCATTCTGAATTGTTTTACTCCTCAAGGTGGTCCGACGGTTCCAGGGTCGACGCACCCCAAGCGAAGCCCCAGTGGCGTCGGCGAAGGGGCGGGTCTTAAAGAGGAGCGGCCGTCGATCCGCAAACCAAGCACCAGTACCGTCGGCTCCCGCAGCATCCCGACCCCCTCCAGTCCCATGGTCAGCTCCGCTCACAACCCAAATAAAGCCGAGATACCTGACCGGCGCAAGGAAGTCAACTCGACCACGGTACGGCCCGAAGGAGGTTTTTGTGTCTTGTGTAACCGAACGATCCCGTTTCATCTCTTATCAATGTAACGGGTACAGATTCCTCAGTTTACAGCACGTTGAGGTTGACGTAGACGTTACGAGAACTGAAAACATTTACATCTCCCGCAGAATAGAGAGGCTGAATAGTAAAACACACCCAGCTTAGATATTAATCATAAAAGAGAGAGAGAGAGTCGTGATTGTACAGCTTTAGATCGACTCTTAAATGATCTGCATGGCAGATACAGGCGGAGCTCATAAACATTTTTGTTTTCAAATAGTGTCAGATAAGTTGTCAGGCAAGTTTTACCTGAGTTTTATTCGCTATTTGTTTTGTGTGTTGAAAGGTCATTTTATTGGGGAACAGAGTTCATTTCAGTACATTTACGTGCTCATGGGTTTACGATTCCTTCTCCAGAACAACATCCCTGCTAGCGCCATGACTCGACGGAACACGTATGTGTGTACAGACCGATCCAGCACTGATAGACCCTCCCTGCTGCAAAACGGCAAAGAAAACAGGTGAGAGGAGCCTCGGCGAGTCTGTCCGTGTCCCTGTTTATCTTTTATGTACGTACGACAAAGCTGAATTGTTTCAATTCAAATAAAAAATTGAAGCAGCTTTGCTTTATTTGTGTGAATTTGGATCATCTCCAATGGCCCTGGAGCATATCATATGAACGTATTTCTGAGGAGCTGAAGGATTTATTACCATCATCAAGTGAGATTACCTGTTTTATACCTGTGTCCAACGTCTCTCTAATCAAAAACACAAGATTTAACGTAAATTGTCCTTTCCTAAACTCCCTGAAGGAGCTTGAGGGTGCTGAGTTGAGAATTAGGTTTAATTTGGGGGGTAAAAATGAACAGATTCGGTTTTATTAGTACACAGGTTATTAATTGATTTGGTGCTGGTGAACATCAGCACATTGAAATAAATTACAGAATTTGAACTTGAATTGTTGCGTGTCCTTGAACCCAGTGCAGGAAATCCATTTGTATTCATAGTGAATACAGTGTGAGATGTTACTGTAGTAAGTTTGTGTGTAAAGACTGGTTTGACGGGTACAGCTCATCTCGTTTTGCACAGAGCTTAGAGAGTGTTTGGCCCGCGGTGTTTGTTCCACACACATTTTGTCTCTTCAAGAGAGGATAAAGGGCTTAAACTGTGCATGAGTGTGAGTTTGTGTGTGTGTGTGTGTGTGTGTGTGTGTGTGTGTGTGTGTGTGTGTGTGTGTGTGTGTGTGTGTGTGTGTGTGTGTGTGTGTGCGCCCAGTATGAACTGTCTGTTGTCATGACAGATGGTTGTCTGCTTGTCAGTCCCAGAGCATGGCACCCGCCATCTCCTCTCCCTCCGTCTCCGTCTCACTCTATTTCTCCGTCCTCCTGGTCTCTCTGGCCTGTTTTCTGTCCCTCTGTCTCTTTATCGCTCTGTAATTTCGTCCCTCCAAGGGAGAGCCAGAAGGTTTGTGTCTGTGGTCTTGACCTCCAGCGAGATTTTCCTGCACGGACGGGGCGGGGATTTTTTTACTGGATTTTATTTTAAAACAAAGGAAAGATGACAGGATGAGGAAAGGAGTGGGTCGATGGGGGGAAGGGGGGATAGATGGGAGAGAGATGGGAGAGGAGGTGAGCAGGGCAGAGCAGCAGGATGAAGTGAGGACTGACACTGTGCCAACGTAACCCTCCACTTGCCTCTGAGGCCTTGTCAATGCGATGCCATGCTAGAGTGGTTGACGGGACGATCGTGTGCATGGGACACACGGGTAGAGAACAAAACACGCCGTAAACTTAAAGCACAGCAGCCAATAAAAATGTATTCATTAATTAATTCAAAATGTCAAAAGTCAAACTTTATTAGTTTTTTCCTTTTTTCACTGTTCTTCCACACGTGTTCAGTCTCCCCCTCTTCTTCTCTTTCTCCTGTCCACATCATTTTTTTTCATTTGTCATCTCTCCTGCCTCCCCACCCCTCTCTCCTGCCTCCCCACCCCTCTCTCCTGCCTCCCCACCCTTCTCTCCTGCCTCCCCACTCCTCTCTCCTGCCTCCCCACCCCTCTCTCCTGCCTCCCCACTCCTCTCTCCTGCCTCCCCACCCTTCTCTCCTGCCTCCCCACTCCTCTCTCCTGCCTCCCCACCCTTCTCTCCTGCCTCCCCACCCCTCTCTCCTGCCTCCCCACCCCTCTCTCCTCCCCACCCTGCCTCCCCTCCCCACCCTTCTCTCCTGCCTCCCCACCCTTCTCTCCTGCCTCCCCACCCCTCTCTCCTGCCTCCCCACCCTTCTCTCCTGCCTCCCCACCCTTCTCTCCTGCCTCCCCACTCTCCTTCTCTCCTGCCTCCCCACCCTTCTCTCCTGCCTCCCCACCCCTCTCTCCTGCCTCCATCCCCGGTGAGGTGCAGTCGGCAGCCAGTTCGCATTGACTTTAACGGCTGCGCTTCAACTTAACCCGTCTAATGGTTCTGCCCCACTTGAACCCTGCGTGGGTGTTATCTAGAGCGTTATGGAAAGCAGCCCCAGGCCACCAGCTAGCCACAGACTCAGAGGTGTGTGTGTGTGTGTGTGTGTGTGTGTGTGTGTGTGTGTGTGTGTGTGTGTGTGTGTGTGTGTGTGTGTGTGTGTGTGTGTGTGTGTGTGTGTGTGTGTGTGTGTGTGTGTGTGTGTGTGTGTGTGTGTGTGTGTGTGTGTGTGATTATAGGTCATATTTCAGGTTAGAGAATAGCCTGTGGTCCATGTGTGAGGAGCAGCACACTTTCTCTTTTTCTGTTCCCCTCTCTCTGTCTTTCTGTTACGTATACTTTTCTTTTCGGTAGTCGTGCTTCTTGAAAACAGTTTGCCATCCATTACTGCATTTATAACTTTATAACTTCAATTTATCTCGGATGTTTTAATTCTGTCGATGTTTGGCAAAAACTCATTTTCTGAAATAGAAATAATAAAATGTTTCGGTGTTGTCATGTAATGATCTTAATTTCAACAAATCTCTTCCATCCCCGCCCCCAACCACCTCTCCAGTACCTTGTCCCACCGCCTTCCCCCCGCCTCTCCCTCAACCCACAGCATTGCCGGCGCCTCTGGGACCTCCTCCTCGTCCTCCACGCCTTCCTCCCGTCTCTCCAGGGGATCCACGGTGAGGAGCACTTTCCACGGAGGGCAGATTAGAGACCGTCGTCCTCCCTCCCACGCTCCCCCGACATCCCCTACGCCGTCCCATGATGCCAGCCCGCTGTCCCACGCCAGGACCCGGGCTACAACCAACCTGTTCAGCAAACTCACCTCCAAGTTGACTCGCAGGTAAGGGGAGAAGCCGGGGCAAGAAGGAGAGGAAAGAGTAGGTTTAGTAGTTCAGCGTTAAAGACGACGAAGGTGAAACAGAAAGATTAAAACAAACAACAGTTTATAACTGCATTGTAGTTTCAGGGTTTGTGGCTTATTTTGACATTTTCAAGTGTTTTTAAGGGTTGTTTTTGTTCGATTATCATTGCTAATGAACTGTGTGTGACAGAAGATTCCCTTTAAGGGATGTATTTTTAGGCATTAAACTGGACAGAGTAGCGTGTTTGCTGTAAACCTTTACATGAAGGTCATGTAGCGAAGCTTGCTGCCTCTCACCGTCTCTTCCTTAACCTGTACTAACCTACCAGCCTTCCTTCTCTAATAATTCAGCTTTACAGGCTTCAGAACTTGTCCTCCTTAATGTCAGACTTGGGTCTAATAGTGTTGATAGTTAATAGTGTCATTTTTGCAATTAAAAAAAAAAAAAAAAAGGATAATATTACAAACGTATATATGTTACATTACAGGAGCGAGCAAGAATTGAGCCGCACAGAAAGACAAAAAAATAAGAGACAAATAAAACTGACATTTGAGGACATGTAGTTTACCAGATGGCCATGAGTATGATATTCTGTCCTGAAGGAGTAACGCTGGCCGTTCGCTTCCTTAAACAGTAGAGACGTGTGTGTTAGGATCTGTGGGAGACGCAGACAGCAGATCCTGCTGCAGCGCTCTCTTTTAACCAATCACAGTGAAGCTTGAGAAAATAGTTCCTATTCAATTGCGTAACCTTTGCAGGGTCTTGTCATGATGCGTTTGTCTCCACCTGAGTGGAGCTAAAAAGATGATAACCTGTTTGACCCAGGTCTGCTGGTAAGCCGGACGTACTGTATGTCTTTGACAGTCTTTTGTTCTTGGCTGCTTATTGTTGCTTTATCTGTTTGTTTGTTTGTTTGTTTGTTTGTTTTGTTTGATTCTTTAACAACTTTGGCTTTTTCTTGCCAGTTCATCTGCCGATCTTCTATCCTCCTTCTCCTGAACTACAGCTCGTTTGATTTGTACTTCTCGACCTCTACTTCTCTCTTCCTGTCTGTCACTCGACGTTGTCTTCTGCTCACTCGCTTTTTCTTTCATTCGATGTCTCTCTGACTCTAATTTTCCTTTTTTTTTCCCATTCCTCTCATCCTCCCTTCACCTCACTTCTCTTCTTCCTCTCTCCTCCTAGGGTCACTCTTGACCCTTCTGAATGTCAGAGCTCAAACAAGTCCATGTCGGGCTGCACCCTCCCACAGGGGACAAAAATAATTAGTAAGTCTTCCTTTCCCATGTTTTTCTGGCTGCTTCTGTCCGTCTGTCTGTCTGGCCGTCTGTCCGTCTGTCTGTCTGTCTGTCTGTCTGTCTGTCTGTCTGTCTGTCTGTCTGCCTGCCTGCCTGCCTGCCAGGTGCCCTGTCATCCCCTCTGCCCCTCATTCGCTGTGTGTTGCAGGTTGGAGTTTAGCTATACAAACATTTATCTGAGTCAAAGCTACTCTACAGGTAGGAATTTAATCGGTGGTTGACTTAAATTCAACTTGCAGGCTTCTGGCTCCGATAAAAAAACAAAAACATCTTTGCTCATGTGGAAACTGGAGAAGCTCTATTTTCTGTTACAAAGTGAATACATGTGAAACATATATTTTCCAGATTTTTGTTTACATTCATCATTTTAAGCAATAACAAAAAAAAAAAGCCTTAAATATTGTCTCTTGCCTGCTGTAGACATTTTATTATGAAATATTTTTGAATCTGAATGCAGGTTGTCAGGAGACATTACACATTTCTAAACTGAAAGGGGGATTTTTGTGGCTGTAGGTTGTGCAGCTTTTCTTCTTTTTTTGATGTGCAGTTTCAGTCAGTACTATCAGATCAGTAGAAAACGGTCACTATTGCTAGCTACAGCATCTACTCAATAAGGGTGTGTTGAAATCAGCAAAATCAGGAATCATTTTTAATTGGTTAATGCATCCATTTTCTTCCACTTATCTGTGCTAATTGAATTAATCCCATGATGAATAATTATTGCTTCATACTGCTGGGAAGTACTGAAAATATATATTATAATGATTGATTCTAGGCCATATTGATTGTTCTGGTGGTCCAATAAACCAGTGTGCTCATAAAAAAGCTATTACACTGCATATGATTCGTATTAAAAAGTCCTTCCAGCAGAAACTTTGCAAAAATTCAGGTTTTGTGTCTCCAGTAAGTTAAGATTAGAAAATCCAAGATTTAAAGCAGCTTTTGGGACTGAACTTAAACCTGAACTCAGAGTAAGTTTCTTCCTATAGAGCAGCTTTCTCTCAAAATGGTATGTTTGTGCTCCTCAAACTCTGATCAGCAGCTGTCTGCCTGAGTGTCTGTCTGTTTGGACTGCTTGTGTCTCTGCTGGCTCGGCGTTATGCTGTAAGCGCTCGTTAGAAGCTGTATGTGCTGCAGCACCGTTACCTGCTTCCAACGAAAAAGGGACGAGAGTTGGTTTGTTGTTTGAGTTTCTGAATGCGGGTATTTAAAGTTTTCCTTTTCGACTACGTAATGGATTCCAATGTCAGCATCAGGTGTGTTGGACCTTTGCCATATAGCTTACATAAGTAGAAATCAATAGTTACTCATAAGCACTTGCACAACACACACACTTGATCACACAACTTATTCGTAGAATAAACAACCGTGTGTGTGTGTGTGTGTGTGTGTGTGTGTGTGTGTGTGTGTGTGTGTGTGTGTGTGTGTGTGTGTGTGTGTGTGTGTGTGTGTGTGTGTGTGTGTGTGTGTGTGTTCCCCGGAGTACGTGAGTTTATTGCAACTCCACTGTACTGGTCTTGACTCATGTAATCAACACCATATGTTTTGCCCATGCTGTTAACAAATCAGCAGTCCTACAGCCGGGCTGTGGATTCTCAGAGAAACCCGGACAGACAGGAAAGGGGGGGGGGGGGCTTTACTGCCGAGTTTGTTCAAGACAGAGGTGGTGGTGGTGGTGGGGTGGGGGGGGGGGTAAAGTATGAAGAACAGTGATTAAGAGAGAATCATTCTCTGCCTTTTGAGAAAAACAACTTAATCAAGGCTAAATTCAACAACTGGTCGTGTACAGTGCATCTCTGGGCAGATATTTCTCATTCATATGTATACTTGGCCAAACGTCGTTTTATATAACGTACTTCCAGACAACTAGTTTTGATAGAAAATGTCCAAAACTGTCAGTCCTTCGGAATCAAAGTGCAAATGTGGATGTGGAGACTGTAAAATGTACTCCAGTATGACTTTGGTTTTTTTGATAGTGACACGGCAATACAAAGAAAACAAAAGGACACAGGTTTACACACTCAAACTTTGTAAAACATTCACGTCGGCTGCAACAAGTCAGTAAAAGTCAATTTGCAACATCGCAGCCTTGAACCTGTGACCATTAAAAAAAAAAACACACAACATGTGTCCGAGCCGAATGCAGGAGATGCTTGTAGAGAAGCATCTCGGCCTGCAACAGTCATCCTGGCTGACTGACCCAGCATCACTGTCGTTTTAAATCAGGATTAGTTACATAACTGGGATTTATCCCTTTCTTAAACTGGGATCTTGCTATTTTTATTATTAATTTGATTCCTTCGTAAGCACGTGACGCCTCTCGTCCTGCTCAGAGGTACCTCGGCGTCGGTCACGGCGGTATTTAAAAAAAATATTTACATAATTAGCGCTGCATAACAATGCACAGGCATGTATTGACCTTACATAACATGGTTTTAGGAAGAAAAAAAAGTATAGGTAAACATCCTACATATTCTTTAGCAATATAAAGGTGTTAAGAGTCAAACATTCCCAGCACAGTTTCTGCAACGAGGCCTCGTGGTCTTAAATTCCCCTCCAGATAGTTGCCAGATGATTACGTGGATAACATTCATTCATAAATGCTGAGGTATATCCCAGTGATTATCTGTGAGGATTAGCAGGGATCTCTGTACTTTTAAAGAGAGGCGATGGAGCCAAAACTGCCGGGACTCACAATCTTAACATTCACTTAGATCTGATTAAACCCACTGCACTTTAAACAACTCCTCACGCTGCACCAGGCTCATATCACAGTAGCTTTCATTCTCCGTTAAAGAGAAACTCTATCAATGAAATCTCCCTGCTTTGCTCCTCTGGGCCACACACCCACCACCACCCCCACCAGTTCCCGGAGTAGCAGTAGAGATCAGGTTGCCAGGTTGGTGGGAAAGAAACAGCCTGGAGAGAAAATAGCAACAGTAGCCCCTAGTGACCACAGATGGGAAGTGCATTGAGCAGCTCCAACCTCCATCTGAACGCATGTCGGATGGAGAAAACGCTTTCATTCAAAGCATTTTGAACATGTGATACTCTTCTCTCTAAGCTGTAAAGACTTGGCCTGGACTATTTCCCTCGTGAATGTGACGGAGCTGCGATGTGTCGTTAGAAAAGACGCAGACTTTGAGTGGAAACGTGTCTCGTCTCCAGAGTCGTCTTTTAACTCGCTAATTTGTGCTTCTACCAGCATCAGATTTGTGTTGTGTGTGAGTCATGTGTGGACACCACTGTAACACACGTTATATTGTCCGTTGAATCGTGGCCCCGTGCCACAGATTCACTCCCTCTGCATCCGTTTACCCTCCTCACTCGTTTTGTCGGTGACTTGGACGCTTCGTCGTTTCACATCCATCCAGTGTTTTCAGTGTCTCGTGCAGGTCGATGGAAATCCATCCTAGTTGTGGTGTTCTGTGTCGTGTTTGGTGGACTGGTTGACGTAGCTGCTGATCGGGGGCCATTACAACGGGACGTGGGGTGGAGGTGGGATTGATGTGAGGATGTAAATTGGCCGATTGATTCCTAACGGATACGTTTTTCTTCTTCTTGAGGGTCACAGATGAACCGGAGAGAAATGGCAGATCTCCGGTCACAAGGTGAGTTCACGTCTTTGTTTCCACGTTGACCGTCTGTTGCTGAAGGTCGATTTTTGTTCCTGAGAGTTTGAGATTATTGTCATCAGAATCAGACACCTCCTTAATGCTTCATGGATAAGAGGCCTAAAAATGCTTTACTTGCACTGTACAAGATATAACAGTAAATTGCAATCTGAGAAGTGCAGTGTTCTCATTTTAGAGGCCTGAATTATCATTTATTTACACTTTTGCATGATCCAACATGTTCATGATCACATTCTTGTGTTAATTTTTCTCTTGCATGTGATTAGGACATACGGAAATGCAATTAAAACAATTTTTTTTTTTTAATTTTCAAGCTCATAGAGAGACGACGCTGTGTGTTTAAAGCAGTCGATCACAAACATTAAAACAAAGAAATAGGCATAAATCTGTATCAAAGATCTTGTAAAATCAAGAACAGTAGGTCAACATGAAAAACTTGAATTGCTGTTAACTTTTATTTCCCCAATAACCCCAATCTGAAGAAAGGAATGGACGATGGAGTGACCTGAATGCTGTTTCACGTCATTTGCCAAAAACAACAGCGTTTATTTTAGTGCAGAAAACGTGTCACTTCGTTCTTCACATGGAGAACAATCACACGACAACGCAAACAATCAGAGCATCTGAATTTATTATTACAGAGAGACTTCGATTAGATCGAAGCTTAAAAACACATCGATAACAAGCACATGAATCTCTTTCTAATCATTGTATTATTCGATTATATTCATATCTCTTGTATTTTTATTTTTTTACATGGTTATGGGTCTCATTTTCATCAGTGTGTTACTAAAAGGTCTTGTGCACTCCCTCTCAGCCTCAGCTGCTCCTGCCCAGTCGCAGGTTAAAAACAGCAGGTAAACAAACGCACAGCGCCGGGCTGAGGTTAGCTGACAGGCGGCGGTGCGGCCGTAGATACTGAGTGTGCCTCCTTGTGGTAGACGACCCCCCCCTGCAAGTAGCACGGTTGACTTTCAATGAGAGAAAAACACACCTGCAGGTTGATGTATTGATGATTGTGTTGTTTTAGAAAAACTGTGAAAAGCACAATTCTAAACAAGTCAAGTAAAAAAAAAAAAAAAAACACAAAACAAACAGTAATCCGCATTTATGGATTTATAGTCTTGGTGTTAAATTATTAAACGACAATAATCGTCACTCCCTGTTTGACAGAGATCACTCGTGTGAACAGTAGTTTTGAGTGGGGTTTCGTTTGCATAGACATTTTCTGTTGTTACATCAAGTCAATATATGTTGTTGGACTAGAAAATACACATTTATCTACGACCGATAGGAAATTAAAATCCTTTAATGTATGATATTAATTATTTTTCTTCTTCTCCCCCTCACGCTCACACATTCACGCTCATACAACCGCATTCATTCACTTGTCTCCATCTCCATCTCCCCCATACATGAACTTCTTGATCCTTAAATCTGTTCATCAACCTTCATCCTCCTCCTCCTCCTTCTCCTCCTCCTCCTCCTTCCCCTGTTACACATCCCACATCAACCTCACCTATTTATAAACCCTCCCTCCTCCACATGCATCGCCCCTTCCCGCCCCTTCCCTTCCAGTCGCCATCTATCTGGGCATCAGAAAGCAGCCGAGCCCCGGACCCCCCGATGCGGCTGGGATGTGAGGGTGCGGAGCCCCCGCGACCCGGCCGAGGTGGTGCTGGCGCTTCGTGAGGCGGCGCAGGGCTGCGGCTGCCAGGTCCACCTAGCCGGGCCTTTCCTCCTGTCCTGCACCCACGGAGCAGCCGGCGCCCGCGTGGCCTTCGAGGCCGAGGTCTGCCAGCTGCCCAGCGGGCTGGGCCAGAGCAGCGGTGTGAGGTTCAGGCGCCTGTGGGGGGCACCGTTAGCCTTCAGAGACATCGCCACCAAAGTGTCCAAGGAGCTGGAGCTCTGAGGGCGACCGGAGGCGGGGCAGATTGATGACACGCGGGACAGGTTGGGGAATGAGGAGGGATGAAGAGGAGGAGCGAGGAGGAACCAGTAGCTTCTTCTCTTCCTCCCCGGGCTCCACCTCAGCTGATGTGGCTAGCGATGCCTCGCCTCCGCCAAAGACCCTCCTCTTCTGATGCCACCAATCACAGCCAGACAAACGGATGCACGGATGCGGTTCGGCCGCCGTCCGCAGACTTATGATGACCCTTGACCTTGGAGCTGTCAGTCACCTACGATCCCTGCTTAGCACACGCCACCACCTCCATATTATGAGCCCACGGAGTCAAACTGTCTTTTTGTTTTTCACGATTTCATATTTGAGGATGATAAGGATGGTGTTGCTGAGAACGATAGAGATCCATAATGTGTTGTTGTGGACATTGTTATTCCTATTGTGTCATATTTGTCATCATTCCTTTTTAAAGAGCTGCTATTTAAAGAAATGTTTTAAAAAAAATTGTGTATTAACTTTATTGTCTTTCTTTTAATGCTTTTAAAACCGGCAGACTTTTGACATCCGTTGTCATTATCGGAAACAAACGTCACGTTTAAGAAGTGAAGGCGCAGTCTGACCTCCGGCCTCTAGAGGGAGACATGCAGAAATGCAGAGGCTTGTGACACACTGAACGGAGTATCAAGCAATCACAGGTATGAACAAAAACCCATGTTTCTGCTCAGTTGGGAATGTTTGCGCCATTTCTGGAGAAACGTTTGCTTGTCTGCCCGTTTCAGTGTGTGAACAGCCGATGAGCAAAGCTGCCCGGTAACACAGGACCCACCCGATCAGCTGATCGTTTGAGCTCATGCTGCGCTCCTTACAAATACTCAGTCTCATTGTATTGTCCCTTTGTGATCTTTATCAAGAATTAAATAACAAATAAACAAAACTGTTTTGATCGTTCAAAGGTGCAATTTGTTCCTTGCAAAAGAAAATCTGGATTTTCCAATCGGAGCCGTGACGTTTGACACAACAGGATGTCTCAGCTGTCACTTTAGTTTGTTAGTTTCTGGACCACTTTACATTGTTTTATCTGAACAGCCTCTACTCGCCGGGTTTTAATTTAATTCGGTTAGAACAGCCAGCCAATCAGAATGCATTATTAGGACACACCGTTTAAAAGTAAAGTAAAGTACATTTCTATCCATCGTAAATTTGGAAGCAAAATGAACATGTGAATTAGTTTTCGCAGCACGCTTAGTGTCAAGATGAAGTCGTTTTTACTGGTCCTATAGTTTAATCTGATATGATGGGAATTTACTGTATGATACTAAAAGTACAAATGTTCACCTCTTTTCCTGCAAAGCCGACGCAGACATCATTTAAACACCCAAAAAAACAACAAGCCCTTATTTTCTGTTAACTTTGATTTGTTTGCTCTTTAAAAGGTCACCTTTAAGTTTTTTTTCATGACAATTGAATCTCTTTCCCCACACATGATTACTGGAGCTCAAACGGAGGAGTGGATGTTCTGGTAGCGTTTTGGTTTTACAACATTAGAGTCTGTCAGAGAGCCGTTGCCATCGCTTTTCCTCGAGTGTAGTGCAATACAGCCACGAAGCCAAGAATCAAGACTTGAATAAGCATTGATTTAAGACTTAATAGGGCTCTTTTGTTTGGTTTATTTTTGGAAGTTTTGATATTCCTGGTATGATGTTTAAATTGATTGAGCACTTTTTTGCTTCTTTTTTTTTTTTTTTTTTTTGCCAGTATTTCACTTTACTGTACTGGTGGGGTTTTTAAATAATCTGTATTTTTTTTCTGTATCTGTAATTTGTTTAAAAAAAAAATCACATTGTATCGCACATTTAAAGCCCTTTTAAGAGAATAATTTGCATTCTGAATGCCTTTCTTTGCTTCTATGTACCTCCCTACAGCAGCTTCTTGACTTTCCATATAGAGAAACCAGCTGTGATGACTTCTGGTTTCCAGGTAGATGTGCCATTTGGTTTCAGTGATGCCTCAGTTTATTAATAAGGAGACGGAGGTAGAAAATACCACATTTCTGATGAGCTACAGTTCACAATGGCAGCGTGTCTCATCAAGGTTTGCTTTTTGTTTGTCCGATATGTCATTTGATTTGCGTTCCTATCCGTAGCAACACTGATATACAAACTTTAGCCTTTTCCCTCTGTTGACCAATCAGGCTGCAGCTCTGCCGAGAGGTGCTTGACTGTTGACCAATCAGATTCAAGTATTGCCGTGCGAGGTTTATGACTGTTAACCAATCGGACTCCTGCCTCATCAAGCCACGGTGCAGTTTTAAAACCTGCGGGCGTGCGCGTGGATGAGGCAGTGGATTCAGATGGGAACATGACCTCGAATGACCTTTTAAGAAATTCGTATCTTTTCTCTTATATATTAAAAAAAATAAAAAAATAAATTAAAAAAAGTGCAGCTCATCACAGAACAAAGCTCCCCAGATTCAACAAATATCGGCGAGTCCACCAAGTGCTACATCGATGATGTATCGCTGACACCGACAACTCCAAAATCAAAAGGTTGCCGTACTTGTATTGTAACTCTATAAAGCCGAGCAAATATAACTTGTACTTTTGAAGTATGCCTGCATCTAACGGAAACCTCGATACGGGAGCGTTAGATGTTACAGCAGATGTGTGATCTTTACCACAGGATGTGTGCGTGTCATGGGCGATATCAGCGGCAGCAGGTGTCCACCACTGTCTGAAAATGTGAAGCTGTGATTTAGGGCTAGTTTTGCAATTTCTTTTTCTGTTGTTTTTTTTTGTATTATTTTATTTTATGTTATTTTTCGTGTACCACTGGGCCTCGGCCCCTGAGGCTGTTCTCTAGATGCGGTTAGGTCCATGCTTTAAGGCTACAGTTCTCTTGTATAGTGTGTTCGAAGCTGTCGCTGTTTCAATAAAAATTAACTTATGGGCTGAAATTACAGAAATGATCGACCTGCAATCCTGCATGTCTCCTAGGAAATAATGTGTGACACAAAAATAAAGACTTTCAACCTCTTTTATATTTTATGTCTCTTTTCTTTTTCTTTTTCTTTAGATCAAATATGGATTTAATAGCTTTGGAGTAGAATCACACCAGTTTCTTTGTATTACTGTTGGATTGTATGATGTGTGTGTGTGTGTGTGTGTGTGTGTGTGTGTGTGTGTGTGTGTGTGTGTGTGTGTGTGTGTGTGTGTGTGTGTGTGTGTGTGTGTGTGTGTGTGTGTGTGTTTCCCGTAAAGAGAAGATGAAGGAGAAGGTTTGATTGTTACATGGGGCATCGTTTAATAGTCCAGTTATATTTTACAACCAAAATGTTTTCCTTTGGTGCGTCTACATAGCCACGACCAGACTATGCATGGATTGATCCCAGGATGTTGCGGAGAAGATGACAAGATGGATGATTAGTTACAGGAAAATTAAGAGGATCCAAAAGGAAAGTAGGAAAGGAAAGGGTGTGGTTAGCGTAAGTAAGAAAGGAAGAAGAGAGAAAAGTGGAGTGTCTTGATGGAAAGAAGTAAGCAGGAAGTAGCCAATTGGCCAAAACCAGTAAAATAACTTTACAGCAAGGCTACCCGTTCATTTTTTTATAAAATAAAAAAACAAACAAACAGACAGGTCATTCATTCATGGTTTGTCTGTCCTCTTTACTTCTGGGCGGGGATCATGCCATCGATGGACTCTCCCTTCTCGAGCTTCTTCTCCATCTCAACCATCAGCTTGACACCGTCGACCACCATCTGGACCTGGTCCACCTCGGAGGAGCCCAGACGGTCAGCGTTGGAGATGTCGAACACGCCGCCCACGGAGGCTGTGTCCACGCCGCCTGGAGGAAAGAGAAGCGGGAAGTCAGGAACACCGGTAGGAGCATCCCGGGAGCGTTACCATGCAGAGCTGGCTGGGAATGGAACAACTCTTTTCACGTGTTTCCCCTGAAATGTGGAGACTTTCATTATTTCATTATTCACTATTTATTTTTTGTGTGTTTTGCTCATGTGTGTGTGTGTGTGTGTGTGTGTGTGTTTATTCATTGGCTTTTATTTTTGTATTCTTTAAAAAAAAAAAAAATAAAAATTATCCAACTTATTTTGATTGTATGTTTGTAATTTCTTTCTTACTGTGTGCTTCCCATGTTTGTTTGTTTTTTCCTGTGTTCCTACGCTGCTGTGACGACTACATTTCCCCACAGTGAGATTAATAAAAGTCGTATCTCATCTCGTCTTATTACCTGTGCCACGCTTCTGCAGACGCAGCCTGGTCAGGATCTCCTCGAACTTGGGGTGTGTGCTCAGCTTGGCCAGCTTGACGTGCACGCCGCCGCGCAGGCCGGTTCCCAGGTTGGAGGGGCAGGTCAGGACGTAGCCCAGATGCTCGTTCCACATGAAGCCGTGGTTGTGCTTCTTGAAGATCTCCTCAATCTGACCGAGTTGGAGTAAATTTAAAATGAATAATGTCGCTCGTTAGGAATTAAACGTCACACCGCCCAGATATGCTCCAGTATGTCTTTTTTGTGTGTTACCTTAAGCAGGCCGGTGCAGAAGCGTCTGAAGACCTCCTTCATGTTGCCTCCCTTCTGCATGGAGATGACACGCAGGTGATCCTCCTCGTTCACCCAGACCAGGAAGGTCTTGTTGTCGTTGTGCCTTCGGGAAGAAAAACATTAAAAATCCAGCTCTTGATTTACGTTGAACAGAAATAGTTCTTTAATATGACACTCTGTTTTTTTGGTTGTTTTTTTTAAAGCACTGCTGTGTAGTTGATGTGGCAAAGCGATAACTCATTAACAGGATGTAGGGAGCAGTGTGCTGCAGCTGTGTGACACACATCAACAGATGTTTGAATAAATCTGGCTTTTCATAAACTGGCTGAGAGAAAGAGGCAGATGGTGATAGTTTTAAAGGTTTGCTTGGGAGGGACAGATGGGAGATTTTAGTTTAAAGGTGGATGTTTGTTTTCTGATCGGGTCACATTCAAATCACAACTGAAAACCCACCTTTTTAAAGCTGCTTTTAATGTTTGATTCATATTGTTTAATCAGAATATCTTAATCTGATTGTTGTGTGATTTGCACTTTTATTGTGTTGTCTCGATCATATGAACCTGTAAAGTGTCTTTTGAGTGTCCTGAAAAGCGCTGTACAGGTAAAATGTTGTATTATTATTATCATTATTTGTGTTTTTGTGTTTGCATAGACTCACAAAGCTGATTTTACAATTGATTATTGGATACACTTGATCACCGTTTTGCTTTTTAAAACAAGGACAGCCTTGATCGAACCAATTTGGAATTATAATTTCATTTCCTGTCTGCGTTTCTCACCAGATGCCTCTGGCGTCGGGCCAGTCACGGGCCATACCGGCGCAGGTCAGCAGGGGGGACACGGGCTTGTCAAACAGGAAGTGATCAGCGATCAGCTTGTCCTGATCGGCGTCGGACATGCCGTCCAGGGGGTAGTACTTTCCCTTGAACTCACCATCCAGGCTGGCCAGAGCTGACAGGAAACAAGGAAGGAAAGTGTTCAGAGAAAAGAGGTCAGTCTCTGACAAACACGTCTGTTTCTACAAACATGTGTTACAGCTGTGGTATTCACCCTCAATGGACAGATTCTGAATGGCTCTGCGCTCTCCACGGCTGTTGTGGGGGGGCAGGGTGAATCCCTTGATGCTGCGGCCGGTACGGACGCGGCTGGACAGCACGTAGTTGGGGTCCAGGTCGTCGCCACCCTGCGGGGAGGAAAAGACGACGCCGGCATTATTTTATTGTTCCCGGATACGTTTTGGTGTTTCCCCCTTCGTCCCAGTTGAGGAAGCGTTGACGCGTCTTTCCTCTCGGCCTCAGACTGTACCGACATTTTGGAGGATCAGTTTGTCACCTTCAGGTTCTCGAAGTTCAGGTCGGTCTTGTGCTTGTCGGTGGGTTTGTACCCGCCGTGACGGTCGGAGATGATGGGGTCCAGCAGATCCTTGAAGACCTCGTAGGACTCCTCGTCACCAGCAACGCAGCCCACGGTCATGATGAAGGGGTGACCTTGTGAGGGAGGGAGGGGGAAGGAGAGGGGGGGTTAAGTTGGTAAATTTACAATGTAGTTCAGCTTTGAAGATTGACATGTTCGTTGGTGAAAGGTGTCTTTGTGTCTGTTGTATTGAACGTGAGGTCCTCTTTTACCTGCACCGCTACGTGACGAGGAGTTTTTTTTTTATCCTGTTTTAGAGGATATCATAATCATAAGCTCCGTTAATTTGAGGTCTTTATGTGTGTTTGTCTCTATGCTGACGACTCGCTCCTTCTTACCAGGGTTGTCAACACCAGTCTGGATGACGTCATCCACGGTGAAGCCGCTGGGGGTGGACTTTCCCCTCAGCTTGCCGTAGATTTCCTTGTTCAGCACCTACAGACACACGGTGCAGGTCAGTCACGCGACTTCCTCTGTCTTTAAAGTTTTGGAGCAATTGTCCAGGTCACGGTCAATCTAAGTGTTATCCGAAGGACACTGGACTTGTTTGTGTTACAGGTGAAAGATGTTTCAGGTGAAATGTCTTCAATTACATTTAGGTCTTTAAACGTTATGCTGTGAGAGACAGAAACAAATCTAAAAAAAAAAAACCCGTCAAAAGTCAAATAAAACGTGTTTTTCAGGTGTCAGAGTAGGATTTGTACCTTGGCCATGTGGTTGTTGTGCAGGGACAGATCGGGGTACTCGTCGTCCGTGGTGAACTTCATTTTGTAGTCGTTGTGGCAGTTCTTCGCCATGGCTGCGATTCTTACTCCGTCTGAGAGGAGAAAAAGTGTTTTTAGTTATTTTCAAAAGCTGCATTATTATTTTGAGTTATTTGGTGAGACTGAGGTTTAAGAAAGGAGAATTTGGAGTTTAAAAAAAAAAAATCGTTTTGACATTTGCAGCAATGTGAGAAGCAAACTGTAACACAGCATATGGTGCAGTTAATACCATATTTCTTATCTGGCATTTCTCCAAGTTTTTCAAGCACCTTGTCTATTAGTCTTCTGGTGAAGAGGAGACACCTTCTCATTCTTTGGTTATTTCTTTCTGTCTCTTTGTCTCTCTTCCTATCTGTCCACATGCTTGTCTCCATGACCGTCTCACCACCTGTCTTCCCCTCACTCACAGCGAAGCCTATTTAAAGCATGACTCTCTCACTTCCTGCCCTGCACCCCTCCTCCCCTACTTGTTGCAGGGAGTCTCCAACACATTGTAATGAATGGTTTTCTATCTCGTCCCGCTCCATTCAGCCTAATAACCAGGTGGCACAAACAGCTGCAGTAACAACTTCTGAACTGAAAACTGCACCAACGCTCAAAAACCTAATAACCTGCCTCATCTTCATTTGTCTCGAGACATAGTTTTTTTTTTATATTCTTTTTTGATCCTTTAAGTTTGAAGAGAACTAAGAAAACCTCTCAAAGAAAACAGGAAGTAAATCATTTCTGTGTATGTCTGGCACTATAACACATTTTGGGACTTAATGACCTTAAACCAAAATGACGTTACTACAAATCTCTAAATACAAAGCTGGAGTGAACAAGGCTGCAGCTGTAGAAGAAATAAATCTACAACTTCTAGCTGCTGTTCTTTATCCAGTCACGAGCCAGTCTATCTCTCCTTCAGGCGGAGGTCAAAGTCAGCAGTTGGGTCATTGAGCGGCGGGGCAGCAGACCGACGACACCTGGTAACACCGAAAGGTCACAGCTTGCATACCTCCACGAGTCCCAGGACTAAATCAAGCGCTCCTAAACTATTCAAAGACACCTCAAGCCTGTCCTGCTGGCGTCAGCAGCAGCTGATAGATAGTCACAACTGCTTGAGTGAAACTACACATACTTCCAGCAGCTACCCTTACACCAGCAGACCAGGTACCCACAACAGGGTCGAGTCTTTCAAACAGAAAACATATTTTCAAGCTACGGTGTGTGACGGTAGAAGATCAAAGTACATTTTTATAGTTTCCATGTCAGGAAAACATGTGCAAAGCTTCACAGGAATCCAAGTAAAAAAAAAAAAAAAAAAAAAAGAAAGAATATGATAAGCTGTCATGGCTCAGAGTTCACCAGTGGAGGGAATCTGTCAGATTTTGGTTGCCCTTGTAGAACAATTTTGTTTTCACGAGGCTTGGCCAAAAGACACTCCAATATCTCCCATGGAATTATCAAAAAGATCTACTAAAGCACCGCGTTGTTTTTGTTTTTTTACCTGCTTAGGAGAAAAGAAAGAGGTTAACAGATCCCGGGATCAGATCCTGTTCACCAAATGTAGGGGTTGCCCAGCGCTGCTGGGTGATGGACTTAAGTATTTATACCCAGACCTCTGTCGCCATTGGCTGACCGAGCTCGGGGGTCCCCTCATTTGATTGGTCACGGGAGGTTCTCGCTCGGCCGTGTTTCTAAAAGGCAAGAACCAACATCACACAACACTCGAGACGAGAGACGAGGCAACAGCTGCAGCTGCCCCGTCCACCGTTTCACCTTGTGCCTGAATGCAGCTGCTCGACGGGAGCCTGCAGGAAAGAACATTGTAGAAACTCACATGAAATCTTCAACAATTCATGACATGCGTGCAAAAAAATTCAAAATTCTAGAGCACATCAAAGACAGAGAAAAAAAAAGCATTTAAATTAAATTTAAATTGGGATTTTTGTTGTTATTATTTAAATATTTTTTAGTATACAGCATAATAGTGTGCAGCCTTGTTTTGAACAAGGATCTTTTTAACTTATTTCACTAGAGCTGCTGGCAACTGATGGTTTGAACACTTAAAGAAAGAAATGCTTGCTGTATTGAATCTTCTAAATTCCTTTCATAAGTGTTCCTCTGGAGTTAAAATAACCACTTTGTCTTGGATTACATCATCGCAAATTTTCAAGTTCACAGATCGGATTTCATCGAGCTGTGGACCCTCACCGACCAAATTGCTAAGAGGAGGTGTCTGCATGAGTTTAAGATGTGTGGTACTGCTCCCTGTGGGGGAAGTCTTGCAGTGATGCGTAGTGACAGGCTCTCCAAACTCAAAACCTTCATGTCTCTTTCGATGTTTGTATCAAAAAGTGTTTGTGTAGTCGGGGTGCAACTTTCTTGGTATGTGTTCTTCAGAAGTTTGACCAATTTCATTAAAACATCACGTCTGATTTGTTTCAGGTTTGGTATCATTTCTCACTGTATCCAATGCCTAAGGTGCTCATACTCCATGAGACCTGCCTCTGATTATAAAACCCAGAGACCAGCTCTTCCTGTATCAGTGCCAGCTCCATTACCCCCCACTTGTAATGTGATAGACCTCAGTAATCTACCCACAGACAGATATTAAATCATTCACATCATGTGACAGAGTAGAAGTTGTGGGGCGGAGCTGAGAAGAAAGTGTGACGCACACGGCAATTTAACACAAGATCCAGGTTTCCCCCAAAGCACAGAATAACCTCGATCAGATGTTTGGTATCCTACAGGTTATTTTCAAAAATAACTCATGCTGCTTTTTATTGTATTTATAACAAGAGATCAACTAAAGTGACTTCCACAACCTACTTTATAATACCCTCTTTATCTTCACTCAGCAAACAATAACACACAGTAAATTATGGAATAATTCACAGTTGGTTACCAAACAAAGTTAATGTACATATATTGATAATGGGTTCAGTATTGCCAGCTGACAATATACAATTATTAACCCTAGAAATTCTTAAATGCAACCATTTTGAGATGTGATTTCCATGAGAGTGTAATACTGCTGATTTGGAACCAGCCTGATTTCCATGTCAGCAACGTATTACAGGAAACTGACCCTGGATCTGATATTAATGATCCAATCACAGTTCTGCAGGCAGCTACAGTCGTTGCTCTTTTATTTGCTTTACTTGGGAAATCTGTTGTCAGTCTATTCTCTGGTGTTGCTCTTTTCCACCTCAGCTTCATTTAACTTACACCAGGTTGCACAGTGGCTTCTTCAGCCTGCATTGTCAACGCTGACCTGTGGCCACGCCCACTGCAGTCAACTCGTTCACCTGTGGATGTGCTGTGAACCGCTGCAGAGAGCTTCAACCAGCATAAAGATGTTAGTTTGAACTGTCTGGAAATGTGGCTGGAGATGTGCAAAGGAGAGACCGGAGATGTGTTTCTAGTGTTGACAACGACAGAGCTTGTGACTTGAAAACAGGGAAATAAAGGTTTCAATCTTTCTCCCAAAGTACAGCACAAGGTTGTGTTTCATTTTAACAATTGATAATTTGCATAAACCTTTTCTTCAGTGCAGAAATTGTATTCTCCTGCACACACAGGAAGTTTGCAAGGGTGCATTTATGCTTTCTGTTTGCTTTGGTTTATGAGTGCAGGAATGTAGAGTCACTCTGAGTCTCAGCTCCTTTGCTTTAACTCAACACTCAGGCTCCAGTTTCACAGCTGTGGCCTGACCATCCCCAGACATGACTTTCCAAATTGGTCTTTCTCCATGTTCCTTACCCACCGCGAACACACGCTCATACCAACGCACCCCGACTTATTATCATAACAACCAGTAACAGAACGTCAGTGTTCCCAACAATGCATGACGCTCCACCTCCGAACTATCGAGCAAACGATGAAATCCAGTCAAAGATGTGATATGAAGAATAAAATGCTGCACTGTTAACATTTGTGTTGAAAATATTTGCACCTTTCATGTCTGACACGGACGCACAAACTGTGAATTAATCACCTCATGCAACACGAAGCAGCGCAAGAGGGTGTTTAAACTTCACATTTATAAGTAGCATCAATAGAAACCCTCCCCCCCTCAATAAAACTCAAAGGTCATGCTGACTGACGTGTGATATGTGCTGTGTGTGTGTCTTCTGCCCATTCAGACCAGTGAGTTCTGTAGCTCGTATGCTAATGTGGCACAGATCCAGTATCCCAGTTTAGACTGTCACTATATCCCCCATCACACACACACACACACACACACACACACGCACACACACACACACACACGCGCGCGCACACACACACACACGCACACGCACACGCACACGCACACCACCCTCCACGGTGGAGCCAAACAGCCCCAGCACCCTGCAGCTGCCCCGGGGAAACAGGCACCAAGGACAGTTATGTAAACCAGGAACACTGTGTGAATCATTTAT
Organism: Brachyistius frenatus; assembly: GCF_029030835.1. Taxonomy (NCBI): domain Eukaryota; kingdom Metazoa; phylum Chordata; class Actinopteri; family Embiotocidae; genus Brachyistius; species Brachyistius frenatus. The sequence goes on along the minus strand of NW_027210788.1, from coordinate 458,339 downwards.
AATGATTTTAATCGGATGCATGAGCAGAGTGTGTTGAGAAATCAGTCAAATACTTCGGGGAGAGAGAAAGGGGAGAGGAGGGGGGAGAAGGGGTGGGCGCATACTAATGGTATAACGTTGAATCGAGCACATATTCAAATACTTGTTGTTGTTGTTGTTGTTGTTGTTGTTTTTATATCTGTGAGAATATGTCATTAGAAGATATGTAAAGTAGGTCTGATGCTCATGAGGCAGCAGGACGAGGGAGGACGTGGTTTGCACCGCCGGAGCTGCGTTACCACGTGTTGCTGCAGGTGCTGCAGGTGTGCATGCATGCATGTGCGTCACCTGCATGGTTCATTAGGACTTTACATACATTAATCACATCTGTGAAAACTGCTGTTAGATTTTGTTGTTGTTGTATGAACATTAGTTAAATTAATAGTTATTAAGTTACGACACGTGTTTGTTCCTGCCGCTGTTTTTAGATCCATTGTGTGTCCGAGGCGTCGCACAGAATCACGTGAAGTTGAAGGAGTATCACATAGTTTGAAAACCTTTTTAAGACAATCCAAACGTTGAACGGCTGCTTGCAGCGGCCTGATTTCCTAAATGAACGAACTGTTTCATAAAGCTGAGTTTGCGTTGGCGTGCAGTTTGATGGCGGATTCTTATTCACAGCAAAGACCCTGAAGGAACAGCATGCATTCACACGTTCACACATGGGTGTTGCCAGGAACAACTGGCAGCCTCGACCACTGACGGCATCCACCGACACACGTTTGTAATGCTTCATGTTGATATTAGTGTTTTAAACTTTATCTGATACAAAAATCATTCCTTCAATCCCACATGAAACTTTGTAAACTCTGCCGTGAGAGAGGTCGGAGACCTCAGGAAGCCAGGGTTCAGGACGCTCAGGCCCGTGCGTGGGACCCTTCAACATTTGACCCGAACTAACACTTTGAAACACACGAGTCATGAACCAGAACAGGAAAAAAATTACGTTCGCATTTTTAGGAGCCCACAAATAGACTCTGGCATTTGTAAGACAACTCTGTTGACATGTGAGCGTGTTAAGTCTGCGGTGAAAAGTGCTGCAATGAGCAGGGGCTGACCGAGGTGAGACGGCGTGCTGGCCAATGAAATGTGAGGCTTTGTGTTTGGGTGTACACATCAGTAAATATAGTGTATATAAAGATATTTTTACACGTTTGCGCAGATTATTTTCTCAATTTTGTTGCAACTTTATTGTTAAAAAAAAAAGGTGTTTATAGCGTATAATAAACCAGGTTGAATGTTGGGGCACCCAACACGAAGACTGAGGAGCGGTGTTCACATCCTGCATTGTTAGATTTAGGTTATTAAAACTTTAAAACTTTGTTTTATTGAAAAAGACCACTTCTTGAAAATGAATTCACCGTCACCTGTCAGAGAAACCGGGCTGCTTTCACACATCGTACACAAAGTCTGTTTACATGGTCAGGAAGTACGACTGGAGATGTGAAGAAGGTGGAGTTGCATTATGGGTAACTAGAACAAACCCCTTTTTCTCACCCTCCCCTGAGTCTCCCGCCCTGAACGCTGCTTTTGCCCGGATCCTCCTTCACCCTTTGACCCTTCACCCTAAAATTACCGAGCGCTAAACACAGAACTCAAAGAAGTATTAGTGGTGAATTTAGAGGAGATGCGACAAAAGGTCCAAAAAAGGTCCAAAAAAAAAAAAGGTTGAAAATAAATTCACCAATCTGCACCGGGATGCATGACACAGCGTTTCCAATGAAGACGCCGGATTATGCAACAAACCGACGTCATCTTCGGAGGATTGTTTTGAATTTCTGTGATTTTATTTTTGCGTGCACTGTGTGAAGTTGATGGAGACGAGGTCACGGTGAAACATGAGCTCCTGAGGGGGGGCCTCCGGGGTGAACCGTTGGAAATCTATCTTTAGTGCCACTTCTTCCCGATTGAATTGCGTCGACTCAGCTGTCGGTCTGTCGGTGCGTCCCTCCTTCTCTTCGTCCGTTCGTCCGCCTTCACGTAACCGAGGCTGATTCATTTCATTATTTCTTGAGCAAACCACGGCCGAGGAGAGGACGAGGGTATAAAAGACGCAGAGCAGCGAACAGATCTGACCGTTGATCTCGCTGTGGAGAGCAGACACGTTAGAGTCACCACGAACAGAGCTGCAGGAACGGCTTCGTCTGTTGGACAGAAATACATCAACCACTACTTGATAGATTGTCATGAAATCAGATTTTCATGGTTCCCAGAGGATGAATCCTGCTCACCTCGGTCAACCACATTGTGTGTGTGTGTGTGTGTGTGTGTGTGTGTGTGTGTGTGTGTGTGTGTGTGTGTGTGTGTGTGTGTGTGTGTGTGTGTGTGTGTGTGTGTGTGTGTGTGTGTGTGTGTGTGTCACATAATTCTCCGGCCATATGTTTATATGTGCGTATTGTATCTCCATGAAGGTATGTCTGTCATTCCCACCTGTGCAGCTCAGGCTCTCATTCCTTCCTGCTGTCGTCTGTTTCGTTGGGCGTTGTTTCAGTTTCTTAGCAGCTCTTCACTCAACTCTCGCACAAACAAAATGAAACATCACTTTCCATCTTCCTTTCACGGTGTTTACATGAAGCTCGTGTGTGAGTTAAATCAGTTAGTGGACGTTAACGGTCATAACGGTGTTTTTATCGTCGACACTTTAACGATGTGACGCTGCAGCTCTCTGAAATGGTCAATCTTGATAGTCAGCTGTCTCATTAGACCTCAGTGTGTGTGTGTGTGTGTGTGTGTGTGTGTGCGTGCGTGTGTGTGTGTGTGTGTGTGTGTGTGTGTGTGTGTGTGTGTGTGTGTGTGTGTGTGTGTGTGTGTGTGTGTGTGTGTGCGCGCGCGAAGACAAAATCAACTGGCAGCAAAAAATAGCAAATTAGTAGTGAGGTTTAACAAATAAAACATTAAATAAATTAACATAAAAGAAAGAAAAGGAGTGTAAACGTGCTCAAATTTTATGGAATTATGAGTTAATAATTATTATTATTATAGTAATATAATATAATTAATACTATACTTAAGTATAAAGACTTCACAGTTCTTTTAGGGGTCAATTGGGTTTACTAAAAGATTTAAAAGGCTTTTCACTTTTCTGTGGAGGTTTTCCATGAAAGCAGCGTCGGTCCTCTGTTAAGTAACAGCGGTTGATCCAGGAGAGCTCATATTTAATAAAACACAGCAAGACGATGCTCAAGAGGAGAAATAAATGAGGCAAAATCAAATAATAAAGCAAATGTTAAACCAACAGGAAAATTGATAAATAGTTTTCTTTAACTGACTCGGATAAATAAAAATGGCGTCTATCTGCCAAATGGACGCAACCTAAAAGTATTAAAAGGGAATATAAATATTTTTCACTGCCACACACGACCAAATAAGGTGTTTTTTCTATTTTGTGTAGCGAGATCGAAGGTTGAGGAAAAGATGTCGGCTTCTGCCTAAAGGAGAGGGTTCAATTCCCAAATCGTTTTAAGCACATTGAACCATTCATTATGACTCATAATGTATTCTTATCAATTCTCTCAAATGCTGTTCATGAAAGAAATATGAAACATCAATATGTGAAGGTGCACAAGGAAACAAGCTTTAATGTGAATCTGCACTATTTAGTTCAAACAGCCTCACTTACCCACAATCCTCCTCTTCTTTTGCAGCCAGCCTCTCCACTGCTCTGATGGCTTCCAGCCACCACATGTCAATCTTTCATTAATAATAATTCATATTTCAGTATCTGAGAATCTGACTGCTCTGATCAGCTGGTGACTTACAAATTTGACTTCATTTCATTGGCAAGACTGCAGCATCTTGTGGTTAAAAGAGGACAGACAGATTGGCATGTGAAACTTTTTGATATTTAATTCATGTTTGATAAACTCACAACAGTTTGAACCCAGTGATTATTTTGTTGTTTTATTGAGCTTTTTTATTTGAAAGTAAGGTGTCAAATTTTCATTACTTTTTTTTGGTGCTGAAACTGATGAAAAAAAACCAAACAAAAAAAAACCAGTTTCACGAATTATTTGATGCAACAATAAAGGTGAACACAGGACGGCAATTACCAAACAAAAACTGTCAAGGACAAAGAGGAAATACAGGTAATTAAAAACACACACCACCGTACAGTACTTGGTCTTCAGATGCTGTTTGTTTACAGTCGTTTCATGTTAGGCTGCTGGAGCCGGGCCCCCTTAATGCTGCTGTAATGAAGTCTTAATGGAAGTCAAGGTGATTGTTTACTTAAACCTTGTTCCTCACCCGGCTTAACTAACGTTACATGAATAAGACTAATGCTGGTTGGACACTTTGACCTCTCAGTCCCAAGACCACCCACTTAATCTGACTGAATGGACGTGCTAATCTGTTATATGACAGCAACATAAGAAAACAAAAATACAAAAATGAACAGGAACTCAAACACTGAGTGAAAAATGACTATTAATGTATGTTTAGACAGGATACACAAATATTTGAGGACACGCAAATGCTGACACGTTTACACGACCAGCAAACAACCCAAACACGGGACAGAAATAACTGACTGTGACTGTTTTATCTAATTAAATATTAGAAAAACAGTCACAGTCATCTTTTTAACAATTACTTCCAAAAAATTAACCTTAAATAGGTTTGTTGTTTGAAGTAATTGTTAAAACGGTGGTCTGCTTTTTAAATAATGTACAGTAAATTAAGTATATGTTAAACACACACGGATGAATCATTTCAATATTAAAAGTAGGCTAATGGACAATCTGTCATTAATAATCTGTCATAAATAATCTTTCTCATCCTGCAGGCAGTTCACGTGTCCCGCAGATAGGTGGCCTTGTCCCGGGCAGGGCATCACAGTGCCGCGTTGTATGATGGGAAATATGGGATCAGGTAAGCTCCTCCGCTGCGTCAAGCAAAGCAGACACGACCGGACAAAGGCAGGAAGTCAAGGGAATTTGCCTTCAAAATAAAAGCACAATATAACCCCAATTTTATATTGGCTATCTTTATTTGAAGGTGATTGACGTGTTGTTGAAGTCTACTTAGGTTAAAATTATGAGATATATATATATTTTTTAAATGAATTAGCCTTTTTTGTGTTTATTGTGGATCAGGGATCTGGATGCTGCAGATGAAGCCACTAAACTGATAATTAAATATTGATTATATTCTCTTTTTCTTGAGTTTATTTTTTACCAATATGCTTTGGTGCCTCACTGCAAACGTATATCTGCATTGTAGTGTGTGTAAAGGATAGATTCAGAAAAAAAAAACCAAACAAACAGTACTTTGCATTGTTTGTGGGGCTGCGAAAAGTCCATTTGTTTGTTATACAATATTACAACATAAGTTAAAATATGATTGGTTTTAATCATATTTTGACATGTGGTGAATGGAGATAACATATATAACAATTTAGTTTATAACCTGTTTCAATATATAACCCAAAGTTAAACTTTGTCAGCATTTATTTGAGCTAATAAAAAGTCTTCAGTTGATTCATCTCGCTTCAGTCATTTTTTACTGCAGCAAAATGTTAATGTCATAAAAAACCTCTCTTAAATTTTACCTGCACTACTATCCTGCTTGTTATGGAAGTTCGGTGGAACCAGTGGATACTAACTGGATTTATTTCAAGAAAAATAAAATAAAATAAAAACCAAGTATGCCTCCAATTTAAGTCATGTCATAACATAGCTGGTGAGAATAATAAACCTGGAATAAAATACTAAACAAAACGTACTGATGCTTATTTTTCTGAACAATATATTTTGCACCTAAACATTCTTAAACTAAACTAAAATGATCTAGTAATTTACAAATAAGTAAAACAATAGTAGAGATAAAAGATTAGTTTCACACCGATAACGTGGGTATCGTCAGTGAGACTTTTACTTTGAAGTTGAAAAGCGGAAGTGGCGGTGTTGCGGACGCCGGCTTGATGCTGGTGGATGTGGGATGACAGGAGGAGCTACAGAGCCGAGGAGGCGGCAGGTGGATGATTTACAGCCTCCAGTTTTCACCGTCCCACCTGTTTCAACACCAAATAAACTCAAACATACCGAAAGCGGAAATGTCCCGCTGTGACTGACTGACAGCTCAGTGTGTCCCAGACTAAAAGCTCCGAGAGGTCCGAACAACCCGCCGCCGGAGTCCGGACTTAGCAGGTAGGCTATAAATAACCTGCTGTTGATGTGGGTCTGAAGTGCAGCCTGCTGTGGAGCATTTATTCTAGTTTGTTTTATTTATTTTTGTGTTTTTTTTTTTTTAAACGGTAAACCCTGAAGTGCAGGTTTGGTGTTTTTGCAGCAGCGGGACGTTTTCAGTCAGAAACCTCAATTTAAATATGATGAGAAACTGCGTCGCTACGTGACGCAGTTTCTCATCATCCGAGCTGAGACGTTTCTGTTGGCTTTTAAATTTGTATAAAAATACACGAGTGACACGTTGACGTGTCTCCGAGGCCTGTAAACAGTCAACAAAGCGCATCGGGACCGCGCACGCGCGCGTGTTTATTTACTTGTTAATCTTGTTTTCGTGTGTTAATTCTTCATAGTTGTTGTTGTTGTTGTTTTTTTCCCATCAGCGGCCTGTAAATAGTTGGAAAAGACACACAGAGATCCAACCCTCGTTGTCTGGTGTCAGAAACAGACAGATGGACTCACTCAGTCATACATGTGGGATTATAATCCAGCATTGGGGGAGGGGGGGGGGAGGTGGAGGTGGGGGGGTGGGGGTCGTTTTGTGTGTCATTGTGGTTGTTGTGTTTGTTTCTTTGTGGTCAAATTGGGTCTCATTGAAGTCATCAGTTATTGTTTGTTTCTTTGTGGACGTTTTTGTGGTTATTTAGTGTGTGTGTGTGTGTGTGTGTGTGTGTGTGTGTGTGTGTGTGTGTGTGTGTGACTTTACTTTTATAGTATTTTTCTGTTTGTGGTTGTTTTGCGTTTCCTTTTGTTCGCTTTATGTTTCTTTGTGGTCGTTTTTCATCCTTTTGTCTCGGTGGTCAGTTTCGTGTCTTCGCGGTCGTTTTGTTTGTCTCTGATCATTTAGCGTGTCAGTGTTGTCGTTGTATGTCGTTGTGGTCCCATTGAAGTCATCAGTTGTTGTTTGTTTCTTTGTGGTCGTTTTGTGTCTCTGATATGTGACACAGCGTCTCACTGTGTGTGTCTGTGTCTTACTTTGTATTATTTCCAGGTACATTTTAAAGTCTTCTGTTAATATTTGGACGTGTTGATTTTGAGTCAAACTGAAGCAGCAGATCGTGACTGTGTGGACGATGTGTGGACGTTTCAACCTCTTTGCAGCAACAGTTGTTGTCCAGTTGTCGTCTGCGGCAACAGTTGTCGTCTGCGGCAACAGTTGTCGTCAACCGAATAGTGTTCTCTCAGTCTTGTTTTCTTTTCTTCCTCTTTCAGGCTCCACATCTTGGACTATAAACCTCATTATATGACTCCCACAACAACAGCTGCCTCTGGTTCCCCTGAAGCTCCCGCTGTTACCGCTGCTATCACACGTACTTCTGCTTGTACTAAAGTTGCGTTTCCCTCCCCGGTGGCGTTCCCAGGTCGCCGTCCGCCGTGAGAGGAGGAAAGCTCGGAGCGGCAGCCATGTTGTCGGCGGAGGAGATCCTGTGCAGCACGCAGCAGGTGATCGCCGGGCTGGAGGCGCTGAAGGGAGAGAACCGCAGCCTGCTGGAGAGCCTGCAGGAGGCGACGGAGAGCCGGCCGGCGTCGGACAGCGGCAGCGTGGCGCAGGAGAAGAGCGGCATCATCCAGGAGTCTCTGGAGAGGATCGAGCTGGGGCTGAGCGAGGCCCAGGTACGAACACCGGACACCGCAAACCTCGTCCGCCACGCTCCCACTTTCTGTGGTGACGAGGATCGAAGTGTGTTTTTCATTTAAAACGTCTCCATCCTTTCTCGCAAAGCTTACTGTTAAAATCCATTTTAAGGGTCATGACTGTAAAAGAGTCCACAGGCGAGAAACTACATTAAAAATGGACTAAAAAGGTACAAATAAAACAATTTACCATATGTGGTAAATAGGATTTAAATGTATTTAAAAGTAGTAACTAAACAAACTTCTAACAGTGAGTACAATCGGACAAAGATTTAGTGTTGGATGAACATTATGAAAAGGAAGTATTGTTTTTAGATTGGAGCTTTTTTTTTGTGGTATTTTGTAGGAGTTTATTTGCGTTATTTAGCGGTAAAAGCTGCAGTTTTAATGTTTCTTTTTTTCCCAGGTGATGATGGCGTTGTCGGCTCATCTCGGCTCACTGGAGGCGGAGAAACAAAAGCTGCGAGCTCAAGTGAGTGTTGTGAGATTTGACTTGACAGTCCGGCATGTGTAGTTCATGTTATTTGGATTCATGAGGAGAGTTTATAAACAGCTTTTTCTTTGACCATAAAGAAAATGAAGCTCGCTCAGATCCTCCTCCTCCTCCTCATCTTCTCCTCGTAATCATCCCGTTGTTGCTGCTCCGTTTGTCTTTTCTCCATCTTTTGTTCCAAATCTTTTTTTTTTTTCTCTCTTTCTCGTTCGTCTCCTCGTCCTTCCTCGTGACCTCCTCCTCCTCCTCCTCCTCCTCGTCCGTCCTCCCCTTCAGGTGCGTCGTCTCTGCCAGGAGAACCAGTGGTTGAGGGACGAGCTGGCCGGCGCCCAGCAGCGGCTGCAGGACCGGGAGCAGGAGGTGGTGACCCTGGAGGAGCAGAACAGACACCTGCAGTTCATGGCCTCCATACGCAAATACGACCAGGACGAGCCGCCTCTGGTGAGGACAGACAGACGAGCCTCGACGTCTCCGACGCTCAGGGAGATGTTCGCTGCCCGATACATAATAGTGGGTCGGGGGCATACTTCGAAAAATGAAAAGAAAGTCACACTATAGCATGTCGTCCAAAATATGAAAGGACAGTCATATTCTATGATATGACTTTTTATTTTTATTTATTTGGACAACATACGATAGTGTGATTGTTTTTTTGACTGACGTGTATGTATCAAGTGGGAATCGAACCCACGACCTTCTTGCTGGGAGGTGTCAGTACCAACCACTGTGCTACTGCTAGTTCTACCACTATGCACATTTTGAATGACATACTATAGTATGACTTTATACTAAGTATTTGTACAACATGCAGTAATATGACTTTTATTGAAATGACATGCACGTCACAAGTGGGACTCGAACCCACGACCTTCTTGCTGGGAGGCATCAGCACTAACCACTTTGCCACTGATGGTACAACTGTTATGCACATTTTGGACACCATACTGTAGTATGACTTTATACTAAGTATTTGTACAACATGCAGTAATATGACTTTTATTGAAATGACATGCGTGTCACAAGTGGGAATTGAACCCAGGAACTTCTCACTGTGAGGGAAGTGTGCCATTTGTCACATCCAGGATGATATGCTATAAATATGGGGGGAAAAAGTCACATTATAGCATGTCGTTTAAAATATGATAAAAAAAAAAAAAAAAAAAAAGTCATACTATAGGATGTCTAAAATATTAAAAACTAAAATCTGTCAATTTTCTCCAAGTTTCATGAGTTTTTGAGAATGTTAAAGAAGCCAAAAAGGTGATTCAGCTTAAGGAACGAGAATAATAGTGAAGAAGAATTCCTAATGAGGTGAAAAAGCTCCATAAAGCATTTTTCTGCAGCATCAACTTATTTGTACTTTATTTGTACTTTATTTGTACTTTATTTGTACTGTCACCTTCTAAGTTGTGTTGAGTGCGTTTTTTTAGTGTTTTTTTTTTTAATCTTCTTTCAGGATGACAAAGAAATGTCCTCCAACAAGGAGTCTCTGGATGACCTGTTTCCTGCCGAGGACGAGGAACAGTCTCAGAGTAAGATAACAAGGAGTGTTTAAATCACAGATGTGGCGTTCTCCTGATATGAGTTGACCAAAATCACAAAAACAACTTTCTTTTTTTCTTTTTGAGAACCAGTGGAGGTTTTATTGCGTGTGAGGAGACGACGGGTGTCTGGTGTTCGGTTTCAGACGGTCCTTCTGATATTGGAGTAACTTTTAACACCACAAACACATTTCAAGCGCTGATGTCACATTTTGCAGCATCTGCATCCCGTGCGGTGCTGATGAGACGACAGCTCCGTGCCGGTTCATCCCGCGATCTCTGCAGAGTCGTTAACTTTGAAACGAACTTGTCCTTTTTAATACGATTCAACCAGAACTTGGGTCCTTTCCGACCTTGTTTGTATTTGTGTGTTTGTTGCTGTTCAGTGTCGCAGCCTCACCACAGCAGCGCGGCGGCCGCGGCCCAGCAGGGCGGCTACGAGATTCCCGCCCGCCTTCGAACGCTCCACAACCTGGTGATCCAGTACGCCTCCCAGGGACGGTACGAGGTCGCCGTGCCGCTCTGCAAACAGGTGAGAGGTGCCCCCCCACCCCCCCCCACCCCCACCCCCACCCTCGGCATCCTGTTACCTGCCCAGACAACTGAACCGCTCCCATGTGTTTGATGTCTCAACAGGCTTTGGAAGACCTGGAGAAGTCGTCAGGCCACACCCACCCAGACGTAGCTACCATGCTGAATATACTGGCGCTGGTGTACAGGTGATAACAGTTACCATGGTGACAAGGACTGAAGGAGAAAAAGGATGATATACTGTATTTTTCCTTGGAGCTGCTTATCGCCTACGAGGGCATGAGTCACTGTCGCCTTGTTTTAATTGCTCCCCAGATTATTTATTTTTACAGCTTGTTTGTTTGCGAGCGCTGATAAAAAAAAAATATATATATATATAAATATATATATATATATATATATTAAAACCCCTTATAGATGGAAATCTATAAAATCTGAGGTCTGATCTGAGTGGTGTGATGTTTTTTTTTCTGCAGAGACCAGAACAAATACAAAGAAGCAGCGAACCTTTTGAACGATGCGTTGGCTATCAGGGAGAAAACTCTGGGGATGGATCACCCGGCCGTGAGTCGCCTGCTTTAACACAACGAGACGGTTTAAAAACCATTAAACTGAACAAAACTTGAATTCAACTCCGACGTATCACCGGAGACGCGTCACATCAGATATTTGACCCGCATTTTTTCTGTTGCTTTCTGCATGACATGAAAGTATTTCATGAAATTGGGATCAGACCTGGTGAGTTGGTTTGTAATGTGCAGCATGTGTGTGTGTGTGTGTGTGTGTGTGTGTGTGTGTGTGTGTGTGTGTGTGTGTGTGTGTGTGTGTGTGTGTGTGTGTGTGTGTGTGTGTGTGTGTGTGTGTGTGTGTGTGTGTGTGTGTGTGTGTGTGCAGGTGGCAGCGACGCTCAACAACCTGGCAGTGCTTTATGGGAAAAGAGGAAAATACAAGGAAGCTGAGCCACTTTGTAAAAGAGCTCTGGAGATCAGAGAGAAAGTGAGAAAACACACATTAAGCAAGAGTTCACACAAATAATTGACCTTAATCTCCATCTAACTCGATCTAATCCTAAAACTAAATTAAAACTGTGTCCTGTTCAATTTTGTCCTCACTTTGGAGGATTTCTTGCCTTTTTATTTTGTATTCTTAAGGACAACAAATCATTACACGTCTATTTATGCTTGATGTTTTTTTTCCCTTGTCATGGACTTTAACCTAAACAATATCATGAATGCCCCTTATCTTTTTAGTGTCGTATCGGCGCTTTAAATCAAGTACAAACTTGAATACACACACTGAAACATCAGGATGTTGTTGCGTAACGTCCGACATATCAGATAACCGTTTATTGTTACGGAGAGAATAAAGTGTCTCGCTGTCACGATGTGTTTTTCAGGTTTTGGGCACGGACCACCCGGATGTGGCCAAACAGCTGAACAACCTGGCTCTGCTGTGTCAGAACCAGGGGAAGTACCAGGAGGTGGAGGAGTACTACGAGCGCGCCCTTCACATCTACCAGAACAAACTGGGACCCGACGACGCCAACGTGGCCAAGACCAAGAACAACCTGGTGGGAGCAGAGCAAAATGTCTCTTTTTTTACATATTTAGGAAGATCTGACATCGTTTCTGTTCAGATTTTGAATCCAGATGGAAACTGCCCTCCGAGTATCGTTATCAGTCACCGCTGATGAAACTGAATCAGATTTTACAACGTTTCTGCCCTCCATCGAGCGTTTCTCTTCTTTCTCCTTCTCAGGCGTCCTGCTATCTGAAACAGGGGAAATACAGACAAGCTGAAGCTCTTTATAAAGAGATCCTGACCAGAGCACATGAAAAGGAGTTCGGATCTGTGGAAGGTACAATCATATTTATTATTATATATTGTCTTATAGATTTGTCATTTTGTTTTGTCAGGCTGGCATGTTCTAATGTGGAAATTAAAATGCTGCATCTCATCATAAACCCTTAATTTGCCTGAACGACCTGGATCTCGTTTTGTGTCGTTCTTATTTGTCACGCTGACTTTCCGTTTAGAGTTTGAAGCTCCCATAAGCGATGAGTTCCCTCATATTATCTAAATGAAAAACAAAGCGGTTTATTGACAAACTAAATAAACATGATCTTAAAGTTACATTTTGTGGTTCGGCTTCAACCTTTTGAAGAAGCTGTAGCCGTTTGTGCTCTTTAGCAAAATGTTCAGATGCACGACGGAGCTTGTTGTTGTTTACTTGACGTTCACACCCTGTTTGTCCGTCTGTCCCGCAGGCGAAGGACGGCCCAGCTGGTCCGGCGCCGAGGACGGAAGCAACAGCCTGAAGCGCAGCGGCTCCTTCACCAAACTCAGAGAGTCGATACGGCGAAGCAGCGAGAAACTGGTCCGCAAGCTGAAAGGAGTGGGAGTGGAGGAAACGTCCCCGAGGCACACTGGGTAATATTCAAGCAATATATTACGAAGTGTAAATCTGCCTTTTAGTTGTAAGAAGTGACGCCATGTTGGATAGTTTTACAAACGATGTCGGTTGCAAAAAAAGCTCATTTTTTTGTAATTATTTAAAATAGCAGCTCTCATTTTTGAACGAAATTCTTTATTTATTTAATGTTTAAATTAATAACTTGGCACTGAAAAATCTAGAGACTGAAAATGATTTTTTTTTTTTTATTTGTTGGCCGGTGTTTGTTGGACTTCCTCTTTTCTGTTTTCAGGATGAAGCGGGCGAACTCTCTGAACGTGTTGAACGTTGGAGCCAAAGAGAGTCAGGACGGCGCCCAGGTGAGCAAAGTAAATCATGAAATAAATGACATAATCTGAACACCTTTTAACGAACATCCAGTTCACGTGTTTGTATTGTTCCTCAGTCGAGCCGCCTGACCGACACCCGAGGCCTGAGCTGCAGCACACACAGCCTGACCAGACGAGGGTCAATCGGTGGGACCAGCTAACACACACACACACACACACACACACACACACACACACACACACACACACACACACACACACACTAAATACAACACCTCTCGATGATAACTGGAAAGATTTCTACACACTAAACCCGCTGCTTCGTATCGAGCAGATCCAACACTTCCTTTTCAAGAAAAAAACTGAGATAGTTCTCACAACGTCCCGCCGACAAAAATCGAACTCGCTAAAAGTAACTACAAATGAATGTTTCGTGTTTTCAGCAAAATAAAAGCTTGTTTGTACTAATAAATGTCTTTTAAAAAAAAAAAAAAAAAAAAAAGCGATTAGAGAAGCACAGGTCCCATATCGGATCGACGTGTCACTACTCGGGCTGCACAATTAGTCAAATCCGAAACGCAATCTCGCAAATGCAGAGAAGAAGTTCAGATTCACGAAGCTAAAAACAAGTCTTCATAAAAACGAATGGCACCGTTAGTTTTCTTCTGTTTCAGGTAAAGAGATCTCAATTCTAAGCAAACAAATCGTGATTCAGATTTTATTCAGACTAGTATCACATGTACTGACATGTCTACATTGCACTATAATATTTCCTGCCTGATTACTTGAAATTTAATCGTCTTTCATTTGGTTTTAGACAAGAAGTTAACCATTAATCATTTTAGACTACTTGAAATAATAATATTTACAACGGACTTTGCATTTTACATTAACCAGGCGAGGTCATTTGGAAGATAAGGTCAAAACTAATCTGTAATATAATTAGTTTCACATTTAAGTATGTTTCCATGTGCTAGTTTGCCCCTTCATCAGCATTAAATAACATCACTTAAAAAAAAAAAAAAAAAAAAAAACTACTTGTTTATGGGCACATCGACATCTTTTTTAAAGATTCTATAAATTCTCATTTGAGAATCGGATGTAAAGTTGTTTTGCACAATTATCAAATGCGTTTGTTAGATAGCACATTTAAAGAGGGGGAAGTTGAGCTGTCGAGTTTTACACCGTTAAAGAAGTTATTTAGATGTGATGAATGCGTTTTGCCTTTAAATTGTGCCGGGCATTTTTAAACTGGTGGTAAAACAGGAGTATGTTGGACCGCAGTCCACTTCTGACATTCCTCATTATGAACAGTAGGAGCAACTTTTTTTTTTTTTTTTTTTTTTATACATTTAACTAAAGTTAACAACTCCAACACATTATTTGTACCATTTAAAAACAAACACCAGCGCTACAAACTCACATATCTCAGTTGAAAGATTTGAAAGGACAGTGAATGAATATTTTTGCACATTTTATGTACGTAGTTAATATTTTCTCAATCAAACTCTTTATGGTGGAACATTATTAGTCCCTTTCGTACACATTTCAATATTCAAAGAGTACGTATTTATTGCATTTTGAGTTTTTGACAGTCTAATCAGAAAACAAAAAAAGTGTTAAGCTATCTGGATACCCAAAGTTGTTGTTGTTGTTGTTGTTGTGTGCCTGAATGTCGGTGTTGGTTTGATCCATTTCAACCAGCCGTTGATTGAAGTGACTCACTTGAACAAAGATTTACTAAAAGCAACAGTAAAAGATTTGAACATTCCTGAATTTTTAAAGTTGAACTGCCTGAAATAACCACAAATAATAATTATAAGTAGTTTTGTCATTTGTCAGAGATTATATTACTTCAACTAACTGCTGAAGAGTTCAACTTAAGATTTGCACAGAGCGTTAAATAACTCTAATTTTTATACACACTCCCTAAACTCTCAGGCATGTTTGGAGTAAGACTATAAAATATGCAAAAAACCACATCGCTCCGTTAAAACATCACCGACGGATCCTCCTGGATTTCATTCCCACAAAACTTCTGTTAGGACTCATTTGGTGTGAGAGATGAGTTCACTGCTGTTTCTTTAAAGGGCTGAAATCGCACTGTTAGTTGCTATAGAAACAACCGTCTGTTACAAGGTTCATGGAGGATGTAAAAAATGTGACATACAAAATGGGGGGGGGACGATGTAGAAACTGGAGTACTGTTTATTCTGGTGAAGATGAATGTTTGTATTTTATATTTGCAAACTTGAGCTGAATTAAAACACAACAAGGCACTTTTGTGTACTTTTTAAATAGTAATAGTCGTTTCACAAGGTTTCTTTCTCTGTTTGAAAAGCTAATGTGCTTTTTTTCTTTCTTTCTTTTTTTGTTTTTTTTTAAGTATTGAGTTGACATATTTTCCAGAGACGCGTTTTAATGATGATAAAAAAAAAAAAGGAGGTTAAGATTTAAACACTTTTCCAAGAAGAAGAACACGAGTCAAAAGTTAAATACAAACATTTATAGTCCAACTTCCTGGTTTGGGAACGAATACACAAATGTTCATGTTCAGTATAAAATGTACAGCTGCAGTAGTACAGGAGACGATCTGGTCTGTATGACAGACACCACATGTTACACCCACAGACACAAGAACTGAACTACAGTTTTAAAACGGCTCAACATGTTTTTTGGGGTTGAAAATAAACAAACTGTGAAAAATGCTGTGAGCGAGCACGTCCTTCTTAGGAGTTTAATTCAAGTTTTCTTTATCGTGACACTTGTTCATTAGAGTTGTTGGTGTTGACAGCGAGATGAGTAGATTCACTATGTTTGTATTTATTGGCTGGAAGTGTCAGCTGTTGTTGCTTCTGTCCTGCAGACCTGAAATACTGAGGCTTTTTTTTTTTTTTTTTTTTAAACCTCGGACCTGCGATGGTGTTAAACTTCACACCGACTGGTGGTTACAGTTCAGGACCTCTGACAAGGAGCTAACCTGTACTTTAAAAATACTTTCATGGTAATTTAGCTTGAGGTTTTGTTTTGTTTACGATAACCAGCAAACTTCTTTACGTGTATTATAACGGTCTCTGTGTGGAGTAAAAGCTGCATATGTGGAGCTGTATCTGCTACGGTGAGAACATTATGCAGCGTCTCGTCACCTTCAGGTCTGATGAGCAATCTGAGAGATTTTCTGCAGCATTTCTTCTGATTCCAGCTGCTCCAGAGTCAGCAGAGACAAACCCAGCTGGTCCTCCTGTTAAATGAGAAGAGAGACTGAGATACAGCTCCATGTAACCGAGAACAAAGTCCAAAAGCTGCTACATCTACTAGCGCAGTCTTTATTCACATGACCAGACCATAATATACAGATGGCGTCCCATGTGACACCACAGTGGATTAAACATCCTGCATTTTGCATCTAAACGTAATTATTTTTGGATTTAATAAGTGCCTGAAATGCACTTTCTGACTCCCCTCCGTGACTGAATAAGCTCATGTATTTCTCAACATGTTGAAATCGTCTCGTTTGCTGCTCGTTACACAGATGTTGGCGTCAGCTGAGGTCACTCCTGAGATTATTTCAGGATCGTGAGAACCTTCTTAGAATTTCTGAACCGAGGAGCGACATGTCCAAACGCATCCTCCCTGACTTCACACTGAATGAAATGACGTCAGCGCTGGTGTTGAGGCTCGTTAACTAGCGGGAGCCCAGATCTCACCTGTCTGAAGGGCTGAGCCATCTGCCGGAGGAAGTGCTTGGAGAGCTGCACGGCCTCGTCCACGGTCAGGTTCAGACTGCCGTCGCTGATGTGCTCCTGAATCCAGCGAGGAAGCTTCCCGCGCTTGTCTGCTCGGGCGTAACGCTGCGGAGCGGAAGAGGAAGAGGAAGTTACGACAGCTTATAACATCACCCGCCGATTTATGCTTCACTCGGCAAAATAAACCGCCGGCGGCTCCTGGGAAGATACTTCAGACGACTGTGGAAGTGAAGCAGGGCGATGCCGAGAGGTTGTGGTGATGAGCGTGCTGCTACACGGCCAGGATGTTTAGACTCGGTAGAAACGTGTCTCTCACACACACACACACACACACACACACACACCTTGTCAGCAAAGATCATCAGTCCGTAGTCGGTCTTTCCTCTGATGGCTCTTCCGACGCACTGAGCCGCGTGCCGCATGGCGTCGAACGTCAGGAAGTCGTTCTCTCTGATCCGAAACTGATCCCGAAGGTACTCCAGCCGAGCCTGAGTCGGACAAAACATATTCTTAAGGTGTGAGCAGATTGATGATAAAGTCACACGGTCAGACTTGAGGAAGAGAAAAGGACCTGTGGTTTATAAATGCGGTTAAGTTGTATATTAAAACATTTGGATTATATAAAGACTTTATTTTAGATGGTTTCTCCTCCAAAGAGATAAAATAAGTGAAATAAAATTAAATCAACAATTTATATTATATATTGTTGTAGCTTTTATATCAGCACTGATTTATGTTTCTGAGTTTATTTGTCTGAACCTCAGTTGATATAAAATAGATGGATTTTCTGCGATCCTGGAATTTTTTGATAAACCCATTTTTGACATTTTCTCCTAAATCGGATGTCTCATTTCCACCAAGTTTTATGTACATCATCAACGGACCAAGCTCATTAAAAGTTCTGTAAAAGCTTCTTGATATCTTTTTTTTTTGGGCGGGTTTCTAAGATTCCGACCAAAATCTTTGTAATAATAGTAATTCTCACCTTTAGGATGCGGCTCTGCGTGTAAACATAAGGAACTCCGAACATGATGACGGCTCGGCCAAAATGATGCACTGAAGATCAAACAGAACAAAGTTCACCGTTAATATGTTTGTAGAGAACCGTAAAGAAATCTTCATGTTCTCCGAGTTTCCTCTCAGTAACCAGATGATTTACCGAAATCTATTCCCTCAGACACCTTTCCTCTGGCCACCGACAGGAGGATCGCTCCTCTGCCGTTCTCACACGCCTGAAAGCCAACATCAACATAAATATGATTATTTTTCGTGATTGTTTAATGTTAAAAAAAAATACGCATAAAATCAGAGAACAGGAGTCTCTCTGACCTCCTGGTATTTCTCCAGGGCCATGCTCGTCTCTGCAGCATCCGGAGTCTCGATGAAGATCAGCTTGTTTCTCTGGATATTCTCCAGGATGCCCTGCAAGCAAACAAACAAACAAAATATAAAATAAAAACAAAATGAAAAATACCGCCTGCTCCTCACTGCTTTAAGAATAAAACTGACTCGCACTGACCTGTTCATACCAGGACGCCACGATGTTCTCCATGTACACGTAGCTGGTGAAAAAGGCCACGATCCCATCAGGAACAATCGCAGACATCTCCAGGAGGAGGTTGCCATAGTTACGAATCACAGCTGAGGGGAAAAAAAACCTCATCCTGTTATATTTGAACTGTTACGTGATTAAAAACAAAAAAAAAACATGAATTTGTGTCAAAGCTGCAAATGAATATTTTAACATGATGTCATAATTATGGGATATTTTCCTTCGGGACATCAGGCTCTAATTAAAACCATTTCTACTCACCAAAGTCTTCTCTGGTTTCAAACTTTGAGCTCAGGGCCACCTGGTCGTTTCCCCTGCCAACGATCTACGCACGACGAAACAGATGAAGAGTCGAGAAAATTATGGGATTCGGTGTCAAATTCCTGTTTCTGGGACACGTTATAATTATTCCCGTCATCCACAGTCGACCCGTTCTTCTGTGTGTGCGTCTGAGCGTAGTTACACACCAGAGGACAGAGGCAGGTCCGTGCCAGCGTCATGGTGAAGGATGCCATGGTAACAGGGCGAAAGTCGAGGATGCGAGGATAGATGTCCAGCGGAGAGAGAGTCTGAGGTGAGACGGAGGACGAACAGACGGACGTCCACAGTCAGACAAAAAAAAATAAAAATCGAATAACTTGATCAACAATATAGACTTTTTTTCCCAGAATGAAAGCAGGAACAGAAACGGAAAATAAACGGAAAACTGACATATTTCTCAGACTGAGAGAGGTTTACTTTTTTTTTTAGCACTTCATTAGAGATTTGAACACAAAGAAACGGGAGCAGGTCATTCTCGAGAAGTTCATTCTCAAATGAAACAACGTTGAAACAAGAAGAGAAACCCACGGCGAGAAACAAAGAGACGGAGAGATGGTGATATGCAACGTACCCCCGACGTGATGACGACCGACTGAAACCTCTGAAAAACAGGCTTGATGGCGATCGACGGGTCCATGCAGCTGAGACAGGAAGCAGTTTTGGTTTTTTTTTTACTTTTAAATGCCGTTTTGATATTTCAGTGTTTTGTGTAAAAGAGTCCAAACATCTCCAAACATCTGTACATCAACTGGATCAGAGAGCATCGATGAATGTGATCAGACATCAATCAATTATGTTTCCCGATATTAAAACACATATTTTGTTGATTGGCGCCCACCTGAAGTGCAGCACGGGGTTGGCGATGGTTGGAGTTCTGTCTTCAAAGGGCTCGATGATGATAGTAAACCCTTCACAGAGGGAGAGGAGAGAGATATAGATGATTTGTTAAACCGTGGAGGACTCGAGCAGCTGAAGGTGTGCGGGGGACGTTTTCGGTACCTTGGTTGTAGGTGCTGACGAGTGTCGCGAAGTTGGAGATGAGAGTAACAGCTGAGAAGTCGGCGATGTCGGCGATCTCCAGCGTTCGCAGCAACGACTGCAGCCGCTCAGCACAAAACCTGCAGACACAAAGGATTCACAGGTGATGAACACAGGTGATGAACACAGGTGGTGAACACAGGTGATGAACACAGGTGGTGAACACAGGTGGTGAACACAGGTGGTGAACACAGGTGATGAACACAGGTGGTGAACACAGGTGGTGAACACAGGTGATGAACACAGGTGATGAACACAGGTGATGAACACAGGTGATGAACACAGGTGATGAACACAGGTGATGAACACAGGTGGTGAACACAGGTGGTGAACACAGGTGGTGAACACAGGTGGTGAACACAGGTGATGAACACAGGTGGTGAACACAGGTGGTGAACACAGGTGATGAACACAGGTGATGAACACAGGTGGTGAACACAGGTGATGAACACAGGTGATGAACACAGGTGGTGAACACAGGTGGTGAACACAGGTGGTGAACACAGGTGGTGAACACAGGTGGTGAACACAGGTGGTGAACACAGGTGATGAACACAGGTGATGAACACAGGTGATGAACACAGGTGATGAACACAGGTGGTGAACACAGGTGGTGAACACAGGTGATGAACACAGGTGATGAACACAGGTGATGAACAGGGCCTTGTTTTCATGCTGACCTGAGAGGCTTGCGGTCGATGCAGACTTTGTCAAAGATGTCTTTGAGGAACTGCGGGGCGCTCTCCTGCACCACATGATGGACCCTCAGACGGGACTTCAGATACTCCAGGAAACGTCTCAGGAAACCCACAAAGTGCTCGGCGGTGCGAATGGTACCCGGCACCGCCTCTGACCGAAGGAGCAGGAAACAAAAAGCAACTTTTAGGAGGCTCAGTTTTATGTTTTTGTCAGATAAATTCATATACGGATCTTTTTCTTGACGTTTTGACTCTTCGTTCAGGCTTTTTCTTTCAAACAGGCCCCTGGAGTCTGTCGGTCTGACCACGTGTACAGGGAAAACAGAGCTTGGTAGAAAAGCAGTGTTTTTAAAATGAGCAGAGGAAGAAGTTTCGTCTCGTCTGAAACCACCAAAGCATTTGTTGTTGTGTTTCTTCAGCCACAGTTTAGACCAAAAAAAACAACAACAACACAGTTTTGTCTCCTGACGAAACCAAAACCTCAGAAATTTCTCTCACTGGAACCGTTTTCCAAAAACAATGCAGTCAGAACGTCAGCAAGCAGATATGGAGATGCTTTTTTTTTCATCCAAACCTTGAAGAATTTCATCAGGTAGGACTGGATTAGCGAGGTAGACGTCCGTTTCCCTGGCAACGTTGGCTTCCTTCAGCCCCTCCACCAACCGTCTGTACTCATGCTTCAGTTTGGTGGCGTCTGTCTCCTTGATCCTGTCGGAGAGCAGAAGAGAAGCTGATGCGGTAAAACAAGGATTTTATCATTTAATATATATAAAACTGTTGAATTGAAAAGAAAACTTGAGTTTCCTGCACGTAAACAAAGAAAAGAAAATCATTTGCATTCGTTCATCGGGATGATTTTCCTGATATCTCGTCTTTTAGATCAGGAGGAGGATTGTTGATGCAATTTTTTATTTCTTCTCCGATCTGTGGTTGAACTCGTCTTCATAAAGAATCAGGATCAGTGCAGGTGTTGCCTCCAGTCTCGTAGAGGAAAAGACTCAAGAGACGAAAACATGGACGCAGTGACACAAACTGAACTGCACCCGACGAGTTCGAGGATTTGGGACCTCTGACCTCCGACCTCACTCTTACTTCTGTATGGTGTTCTGGAGTGTGTCCACGTTGTTGTGGCAGCGGTCCAGCATTCGCCTGGTGATGTTCACGCTCATGGAGTCAATGCACACGTTGTCTGAGGAGACGGCGGAAGAAGAAATCAAACAAAAGATTAAAAATATATATAAAAATCACAAAACAATGAGACTTTTGCAGTAAAATTGCAGTTTAATGACCGACTCAGTTCCTCACCAATATTATGAGCCTCGTCAAACACCACCACAGATGTCTTGGCCAGCTCTTTGGACACCAGGTCGGCGATCTTGGGGTCCAACAGGTAGTGGTAGCTGTACACCACGATGTTGGCATGCAGGATCTGAGAGGAAATAAACGCAAGACAGTAAAAAAGACAAATAAAAATAAACAAAAACAGCGTATTTTTACAACATTCTGTTAATTTCAAACCATTTCCAGGCCTGGAAAACACATTTTCTAATTCTGAACTTTCCTAGGAATTAACTCTGATATACTAAACACAGCTTTTAAAAATAAAACAATCTTGTTCTTTTTGTCTGAGGAGCCAGTATTTTATTTTCCTTCAGAACGTGGAATTAGTTTTTTTTTAGTTCAACCAACAATAAAACAGCAGAAAAGCCTTTAGTAAAGTTAGGAAATACCAGGAAAACATTTTCCCAACAGATTTCATTGCTCGGCGACGTACTGAATAGCGTGCCAGGTAGTACGGACACCAGCCTTTCCTCCTGCCGAAGTCCTTCAGGTCGTCGAGGTTGTAGACGCCGGCGGGGAGAGGCACCTGTCGGCCGACTGCGTCGAACTCCTGCGACGCAAAGCGGAAAGGAAGGAGCGAGGAAGGAGGAACACCGCGTCAGATAGAGTTCAGTTTTCAGGTTGTTACGTCAGCACGTGAAAATCAGATCGCCGAGTTCAGGGGAGTTCTCACCTCGTAGAAGCGACAGACGGGCAGGTCGGGGTCGCTGTGGCGTTGAGCTCGAACGTACGACGCCGTCAGACTGTGGCACCTCCCGTCGACCTCTTTACCGAAGCGCAGAGCGCTCACCTGGGTCGGAAAAGCTTTCAGTTTAGACGTCATCGCACGCCACCTGTTTTTTTGTTGTTTTGTTTTGTGGGCGTTCGTACCTCCGGGTGGATGCAGAGGTTTTTCCTGGAGGAAAGAGCCAAAGCCAAGAAGTTGTTTCTCTCTCCGGTTTCTTTGGAATAAAACTCCATCAGCTTCCTGAGCTCCTCCACAACCTGCTCGGAGAAAAGGATCACGTTTACGACGTGAGGATTTAAGATGCGAGGACATTTCGTTGTCGCGGTGATTAAAAAACAACAACACACGAACACACTTCGCCGTCGCTCGGTCCGACGTTCGCTCACCTTCTCGATCTCGGGAACCGTTCTGGAGCAGTAAATCAACTTGGTCACCTCCAGGGGAAACGCCTGAGAAGACAGAACGGCACACATTAACACGTTTGTGTGCGAGCGGCTGAGTGAAACACTCGCTCCAGCACCACGTAAAATAACAAACAAACAAACAAACAAACAAACAAACAAACAAACAAACCAAAACAGTAAGTTAGAGGGAGAAGCTGAAAGCTCACCTTTTGGTAGGCGATGATGAGAGAGAGCAGAGAGATGGTCTTCCCCGTTCCCGACGGCATCTCCAGGACTCCATGACCCTGAACACACACACACACACACACACACACACACACACACACACACACACACACACACACACACACACACACACACGTGAAGTTAAACGTGTTAAAAACTGTGTATTTATATCTTCAATCGTAGGTCAAAGAGATCTTTCTGGTTTTAACATCTACAAAAGCAATCACACCGAAGTTTGATCATTTCTTTGCAAAAAGATAAAACGATTCTTTGAAGATTTGTTTAATTTTATTCTATTTTATTTGTATATACTGATATTCGATATTTTAACCTCTTTTTGTTGTTGTTGTTGTTGTATTGCTTGCCCTGTATCTTTACATCCCTCCCTTGTGGGATCAATAAAGTCTCTATCTATCCATCGGTCTATAAAATGAGTTTATCAGAATAAACCCAGAGATGCTTTCGACCCACCTTGGCGTCCAGCGTCCTCTTCAGCTCCAGCATGTAGGAGTACTGCTCCGGGTAGATGTAGTCGTACGGAAAATACACCAGCAGACCCTCGATGTTGAGCCTGAACCGGAACACACACACACGACTGGACCCGTTAACTAACCTGGACCTCATCTCACCTGGTCTCATTTAGTGTTAACGTTTGCTCGGCTTTGTCACGTTAATTAAAACGTTTTACTCACTTCATCTTCACAACAACAGCAGCTCCTCTTCTTTGTCGCGCGCTTCCGTTATTTTTGCACAATTTTTTTTTTTTTTAATAAAAATCATGGACAACTTTAATGTGAGTACAAACAAATAAAACCCACAAATGAAATGACAGGAAGCTTGCTGCGAAGCTTGTTCTTCTTCGTGGGTGTTAAAAAAAAAAAGAAAAGAAAATGCTCCTGCACTCACTTACCGCCCCCCACCGGACGAAGAAGAAATTACATGAAGAAAATCACGAGTGGCATATGTCGGGATTAAATACAAATATCTACCTTTTATCGATCTGTGGTTGGCATACATCTGCTTCAAGTGTAATATTAATAATCCCCAAATGAAAATGGGAATATATTTCGTTGTTTCATATTTACTTTGAAAGTTTTATTTTTAAAAATTTGTACCGGAAGTGGTGGTATTCCACTGCGTCCGCAGCAGCGTGTGGCATGACACTTCCGGTGAATGCTTTCAAAAATAAAACCACTGTTGCAACTTTAACACGTTGCAGTTCTATCTCACAGCCGCTGGAGGGCAGTAAATACCCACGGCCATATGACCACAGCCGTATATAATGATGCAATTTCATAACTGAATTAGTGAAGTATACGTTCAATTGTCCGTGAGGATATGTAAACTTCCGGTAACTCCTTTCAAAATAAATCTAACATACAAAATCAATGGGAAGCGTTGCTTTCTGTTTAACTTTCATGCATTTAAACTAAACTAATTCGAATTTCCTGTTACATTAAAAAAAAAATATATATATATATATCTATATAGATAAAGATAAAACAAACAGCCAGAAACAAATTAACAGACATTTAAATGTTTTCTAGCAGTCACATTAACAAACTGTTTGCATTCTTCAGCGGGGAAAAATACAAATATTCACACCAATTATTATTAATCATGAATTATCACAGATATATTACAATATTGTTTTTAATGTGTAATATTCATGAACAACTTCCTTCATCTTAAACAGCCTTACACCATGTAATACACGCCAATAAACAAACTGCCAAGTATTGATAATTAGTTTTTACTCTCCTCTAGTGGTAAAAATCAGGAACTACACCAACAGAAAGGTTACTATGAAATCACACATCATAGTAATACTTCTAGTTAAAACATTGGGTCAGAATGTAGTTTTAGTAGTTTTAATGTGGTACTAATCTGGAACAACTGTCAAAACACTGAACCTTTTTAAGCACAATTACCTCAGAAAGCTTTACTTCTTCACCATAACAGGTACATGAGACTATCAATGTTTTTAAAATATCAATATGGGGCTCATATGTCTCAGTACGTGTTTGTGTGCAAAGAATCGTCCATCACTGCAGAGTTTTTTTGTAGGAAACATTTTATTCATACATTTACAGAAGTATACGCAGCATAAATGACATTTGAATAATAGGCTACTGTGATAATGTCGACAGTGAATGTTAGGGGAGGCTGTTTTTAAAAAGAGCAGTATATGAAAGTGATCTACAAAGCAGCACTTTTCTTACACTTGAAGCTTCTTAAACGACAATAATAAAGATTCTCAGTTTCTCTCGGTTAAAAAAAACCAAACAAGAAATCTACCGATGAAATGTCCGTTTCTCAGACGCAGCACTAGACTGAGTAAAGACCATCGTCTGTTCCAGAAGGACAGTCAAATCAGCAGTTCTTCACATTTCATCTGACACTGAAGCATTACGGTAAAAAGAGTGAAGATATTGGTATTCATCCAGTGGAAACGTTTTAGTCCCGAAACTGAAACTTTGTCCAGTCAGATGAAGTCGGACAGAAAAACTGCCTGCAGCGTAAAACTATGTATATTCGCAGTTTAGCTTCGTCCGACTGAGCTCGTGTAATTTGAACTCTACTGCATAAAAGTGTATCCTACCACGTAAGAAATGACTAATATTAGTCGCTGTGCAGCTGGCGGTTTTCCCAAGTCGGTCTGGAGACATTTATACGGCCGAGTCAGTTGGCGATTTTCTTATCCATTAACATGCAAAGAAGTGAACAGAAAATCCTCAGCAAAAGTCAGATTGAAACACAGACACAGTGCAGATTGTAGCAGCTGAAGAGGAGCGGATGTATCTGAGAGGTTTGCATCCTGTTACTGCCGTTTTCTTACAGTGGAAATGTTTACGTGAGATTCAGCCCTGATGAAGGCTCCTGAGGACCAGCCCGTCGCCTCGGCTGTCGGGCAGCAACGTCCCTGCGCTTTACAATAACGTCCACTCCCCTCTTTAAGTCTTTCGCTGTCTTTAAACTCAGCTATCAAATGTTCAAGGAGACATTTTTTTATCCCGTTTGTGCATCTTTTGTCCTCCTTCAGTCTTTTCACAGTTTTGAGGATATATTAAAGCGATGTATAAAAATATCTGTATGTCACTTTAATCTGTCCGTCGCTCACGGCTCACAGCGGTCGTCCACGTTCTTGTAGCGGTCCATGATACTCAGGACGTCCTCCAGGATGGACGGACCCAGATCCAGGTCCAACCCCATCATGGAGTCGGACCGCGGCACGTTGGACGGGGCCGTGAGGCCGGCGGGATGGAAGGCGGCGCAGGGCGACTCGCTGAGTTCACTCCGCAGGTCCTCGTTGCTCAGGCCGGCGTCGGAGTCCAGGCTGAGGCCCCGGCGGACGTCCAGGGGCCCGCAGGTTTCTGACATGGAGTCCTCGGAGGAGACCTCCGAGAAGGAGCCGGAGGAGGGGACGAGCCTGCGGACGGCGGGGGACAGGGAGATGTCGCGGTAGGGCTCCGACGCCAGCCGGCCCACCACGCCGTTCTCACAGAGCGACAGCGTCGGGTGCTGCGGGCTCTGGCCGCCGGCGTAGCCGCAGCCGTTGGCCGGTTTGTGGCTCTTCTCCGGAGGCTGCTGATGGTTTTGCTGAGAGGGCAGAAAGGACGGGGCGGGGTCATCCAGGTGGAGGCGTGGGGGTTTGGGCGGAGCCTGTTCGTGGGCGATGAACACGGGCATGGAGAGGGTGGTCTTCAGCAGGCCGGCGGAGGCGTGCTGGTAGTGGTAGCCGTTGTAGGCGTAGCTGTGTGACTCCTGTCTTCCGGACCTGTCTTCGTCGTCCAGACGTCTCTCCACGCTGTGCGAGCGCGCGTGGCCGTTCTGCGCCCGGCTCAGCGACGGCAGCATGTCCATCTTCCCCTGGAGGAAACCCACGTCTCCAAACATGTCGCCTTCCCCTTCAGGTCCCACGTGCGCGCTGTGACGAACGTCGCCCAGCGGGGGGCTGATCATGTCACCCGAGAGGACGTCCCGAAGCCTCAGCCTCTTTCCCTTCTTGGGAGTTGTCGTTTTTAAGTACATGGGTGTCTTTGCCGGCATTGTGCTTCTGAAAAGTTGATGTGAGGTGATTTTGAGTCTTTCAGGCGGAGCTGAGGCTCCTCAGGTCCAATTCACCGAGTTCACAGGCAGCTCAGCAGGTTTGGGCAGCACTCAGTTTCCCAGAGTGATTAAAACCAGCAAGAGAAACTTCAGCTGAAAGCAAATAAAGTGTCAACAGCTCCAAAACAAACTCACTGGACAAGAAGCTGTGTTTTCCCTCCCAGCTGAGCGAGCCAGTCTCTGTTGCTTCTCCAAGCGAACATACAAGTATTTAGGTCGGTCAGTGTAACGATAGCAACCCGGGGGTTGAGCCTCACGCTGACATGTGACTCAGGGTGGGGGGCGGGAGGGGGAGAGAGAGAGAGAGGAGGAAGGCCTTGACCTCAGATCAGCTCCCTCTGTCTTCCTCTCAAACACAGAAACGCCATATCGAAGCAAACACAAGAGTCCCGGTCTCTTCCAAACACAGTCCGGTCTCTTCTCCCTGCTCGGCCAGAGAGCACGAAGGGATGAAGACTATGATCTCTGGCTGCCTCGCTGTCGGCTGTCGGGTCGGTCCTCCCGAGTTCTGCAGAAAACTTCAGGAATGTGACATCAAAACACCGGAGATCTGTGAGGAGAAACGAGAGAGAAGGAGTCAAAAAAAAAAAAAAAAAAACGAGGCTGAAAAAGATGAAGAGAGAGGGAGGAAAGGGGAGATAGACGAGAGGAGGCCGGAGCCGGTGGGGAGAGGAATGAAGGCGGGAGGAGATTTACAACCTCCTTTTTCAGAGAGCCGGCGGACAAATGATGGAAAACACTCCAAGAATTCTAAGAGGGGTCCGCCTGCCCCCGAACTGTGTGAAAATGTGCGACCTGAGGTCTCGAGGCTGCTCGTCGTCCGAGTCAGCCACCGAGTCAGAGCAGAAAATCGGTCACGTATTCCCCAAAGACCCGTCGGCTTCGTTAGCGGAGACACAAATTACTGCACGGAAATTGTTGGGTTTCGGAGCTTTTGGCCTCGACTCGTGCGGCGGCTTGTTATCGGGGCAAAATCCCAAAGAGTGTCACTCTGGAGACAAACGCTGAATTATGGGATGACACGCGGGTCACACCTGAAGCTTCAGCGTTGATCAATTGTGACCTTGAGATGATGAAATCTTTTCAAAGACTTCAGAAGCAGCCTGAGGAAACAAGTGGACTCAAAAAAGAGTTTAATTCTCGTGTAACTTCCAGATCTTGTGACTCGACGCACATCTGGAGGCTGTTTAGATGAATGTAAGCTTGCTTTTGTTTAAAAAGAAGAGATGCTGTTTATCTTGTGACCACCTGCCCTTCGCTTCACCTTCCTAGTGTTGCTTCGATTGCTGAAATTTGCAAAACATCATTTTCAACTAAATGAGTCACTCTTTTAAGACTGAAAACTGTTTGTTTGTTTTTTCCAGCAGGTTTGATTTGTGCAGATTTAAAGGGATTAAAAGAACAGGTTGAATCTCTGTCTCAAGGATGTGAGCGATTTTAAAAGGGACCTCGCGTCTCTCCGCTCGTCTTATCGCTACCTAAACATTTCAGCGCAAAGTAAAATGATCCTCAGAGAGCTTTAGGTCGTCACCTGCAGAGTATTCTCGTCTCATCACGTCACGGTGGCATCTGAAATGGTCCCGTGAAAGTTCACATGTCTGGGTGAGCTTCACAGAGATGAATGTGACCAGTGGAGTCATAAAAATCCTTCTTTTCTTTTCTTTTCTTTTTAATATTATTATAATTCGAGGTTACGGAAGAAGAGTTGTTGTAACTGAGATCAGTACGTGTCTCTCTCTGAAAAGGAATCCAAATCGGAGCTGCACTTTTTCTTTCCCTTGAAAATGCTTGCAGCCACTTAAAAGTGTGAATTTGATCACAGCTTCCGCTCTCGCTCGCTCGCTCTCTCTCTGTTGCAGCTGTTTGGCTCCACTCCTTCAGAAATCTTAAATCCTCCTGTGATTCATCAGATGGATTTTGTATTTTGTTTTTTACTGCCTCCTCCTCCGCTCTTCATTCACTGGGATTTCGTTGGAAAACGTTGACACAAACGGCAGTATTTCATGCCAGGTGAATTTTTTGGGTTTTTTTTTTTCTTCATGTTGCAGCATGCATCGCTCCACAGGACGTCATGTGAAGGTCGCCCCGGGGGCACGCTTTAAACATTAGCTCAGGTTTTTAAATATTGCTGTGTGGACAAAAACCTCTTCAGGTTAAAAGATATTCAAGAAAGATTTATAGTGCAAAGCTGAGGCTGAATTTGGTTGAAAAGTCAAAGCTGTCTGGGTGACATGTGACCGTTATCTAAGCTGTATTTTAGTTCATCTTTTCACCGTGTGGTGAGGACTTGAATGAAACAAGTCTTTGGTTCATTTTGCCCGACGAGGTTCTCGTTTGTGGTTCAGAGTGAAACATCTGAACAATAACAGATCGATAGTTGAGCCTCAGCTGCACTTTGTGTTGGCGCTGATTAGAAAATATTATCATGACAGCTAACTGTAAATTTTAGACTGCTTAACATGAACATGTTAGCATTGTTACTGTGCAAATATATCAACTTTCTGAGCTAAGCATTTAGCTGAGGCCAGCCTCACAGACTCATTAATGTGGCCGTAAACTCTCAGTCTCATAAACTGTCACTATAAAATGCTCTCAATCCGCTCTCAGTAGCACCCAAAAACCACATTCAACAACTTGATTTCTGCAAGGCATGCTGGGAAATGTAGGACATGATAAGCAGACAAGACAGGAACACTGTGTAGGGCCTGAAATCTTGAGGTACAAGCACTCAAGTGAAACTAGTTTTTACAACAAAGTAAAAGTCCTGAAATTCAAATGTCTGCAAAGGTTTCTGCAGCGGAAAAAAAAAGATGTTGTTGACGTGAGAAAAATATTTTGAAGTTGTGGCTGATTGAGGTGAAGCTTGTTTAACTGATTTCTGTACTGATGATTAGTTCATCTACAACAACGGGACATTTTTTTATGTTCTAGATGTGAAATCGTATCCTGCAAAAAGTAAGAGTAAGTGTGAGGTTACTGTAGGAGAATAAAAAAGAAGAAGCAGAATATTTCCATCTTAAATTGTACTCGCTGAGCAGTAAAGTCGTTCAGGTTTTGGTTCAGACTGGAGAAGGCTGGTTTGTGTGATGGATCAGAGTGCAAAGGTGACGGTAGGAATGAGGGCCTGTGTCTCAGAAAAACACCCGACAGGACTGAACAGCACAGATTGTCAATTAAAGACCGGGCCAGAGGGGCAATTTGACCTACTTAAACTTGTTGAAAAATTAGATTTACACTCGTCTTTCTTTTCTCTTTATGTCCCTCCAACACCACCGTCCACAAACATCTATCAACCACACAATGAGAAACAAAGCAGAGCAGCAATTCTCTCCGTCTGACCGAAGGAACATGTGAAACCGCAGATTTATTAAAGAAGACATCTGAACCAGCTCAGTCTAATTTCAGCCACTGAGTCATAAAAAAGGAGACAATAACTTGTCGGCCAATAAAACGATACCAAACGTACTTATGTAGCAACGCAGCAAGCAAAGAAATGAAAGAAATGAATCAAACAGCTGTGTCAACAAATCGTGACATCTAATGAAGGGAAGCCGTGAACTGCCGGGCTCATTAGAGACAAGAAAAACAAGTCGATCGAAATGTGAGCTCGACCACAACAATGCATAATACAAACTGAAATAATACCAGAGTAGAACTGGACCAGCCAGAACTGGTCGAGCCGGGTGGAGACACCCTTGCTGAAATGTTGAAGCAACAGTTTCTCTGGTATTTAAACAATATTGTATTTTGTGGTTAAGTTTGCTGAATTGGTCTCGAAAAGGTAAAAAAGTAAATAAATAAATGCACCATTTTATTTGTATATCTTCTTATTTGAGCTTTTATTTTGGCTCTGTGAAATAAATGGATCTCATCTTCATTTCTCTTTTTCTGTTTAACCTCCGATGTTATCTTCTAACCATCGAACTCCAATCATTTGTCTGTTTCATGGACAAATACGCTGATACACTTTCAGCTTTCAGTGTCAATGAAGCATGAGTTGGATGTTTGTTTTGTTTTTTCCAGCGCTATCATTCAGGTTCCCGGATGTATTCTGTCTCCCCACAAAACTAAAACTAAATCTTAACCCTCCAACAAACGACAAACAATACAGGTTACCACGCCAGCGGCAATACCCGTCGGGAGGAAACGTTTGAGACGGTGCGGCTGGTGTTCCTTTGCTCCATGCATCACCTTTCCTGGAAGCTGGAAATTGGGACACTTGCTGATGATGCAATCAGCCACAGAGGAGGCTGATCTGACATCTGTTTCTGCTCTCAGGCTCCGTTTGTTTCCTGGCTGCACTAAGACGGGCCAGAGAGCCATGGAAGAGCCACCCTGTGAGCCCCGTCACCTCCGTGGGACAAACACACTCAAGAGGGAACACGCCTGAACGCACCACGGCGCCGCTCCTTCTGCTCTTTTATCCTCCACAGATTCACGCGTAATTACACATAGCAGGCGACTGTTGACAAAAAGCAGTTCAATTGTCCGTTTTGTTTTTTTTACAATCCGGTTATTGTTTTGGGTTTTTTTACCATGAAAGTAAAGCTGATTTCAACTGTCATCCTGCTCACGTGGCTGTTTTCCACATCTATGTTTTACTACTACATTTAATGTGAGTAAATGACGACCAGCTTCACTTTGCTCCCTAACAGCTCAGACACGACCTTGTTCAGTAAAACAGTCACATCTCTGTTTTAAACTCGGTCTGTACTCACTGAGGTTCATTAAACGCAGGGTGTTAAAAAAAAAAAGGGAGGTTTACAAGATTAAGATCAGAATTAGGGAGGGGGAGTTTCTCTTTCTTCTTCTTCTTTTTTCCTTCCCACATCTTCATTCATGCCAGGAGTAAATCGAGCACTAACCAAAAACAAAACCTGCCTCTGACGATAGCTGAAGATTAGAGATAAAAGAAAGCAAGAATAAAGAGTAGTTGGCTCCCCGTCTCTCTCCTCCATGTGTTATGTAACTGCAGCCTCTGAGCTCATCCCATGTCCTCCTGAAGACTCCCTCTGTTGACTGATTGATACCAGAGGGACAGATACACCTCTTTCTGGTCTAATCCACACAGACATCACAGCTATGTTCGATCAGACTGAATACACAGATGGGACCGGGTGGCCCTCTAACAGACCTGCGTTCACCATCAACCGTCTGGCTTTAAAACTTTAGTTGTCATTGGAACAGTTTTGTTTTTTTTCTGAAATAGTGCATGTTAAAATGCGTGTCCTGTCTTTACTGGCAGGAGCAGTGCAGGTGGCAGAAACTGGGTGAGTCACTGGATGAGTTTTAAAAATGGTGCAACGTTTCTCCATCATAGGTCCGCCCTCCCTTTTCTGGGGAATGTCTGGGCAAAACCATATCTGAGTGCTTCTGTAACGCTTAATCTGTTTACAACATGAACTCATTATAACTGAGACAGGTTGAGATTATTCCTTGTAGTTTAAAACTGGAGCTGCAGCCTGCGGTGAGACAAAACACAAGCTGTCTTTCCAGAACTAAAGCCACTTGTGTCGCCAAAAGTTTAAAACAAATACAAATCAATCTCCACAACAGTTCCTGATATGTGTAAAAACCTTAAATAGTTATCATAGTTTATATTAAAAAAGGGAGGGAGAGTGTATATTTAAAAAGGTGTGTTTTCGGGGTTTTTCTCTCCACAACATTAACAGGAGAAACTGCGCACATTGAAAGTAAAGGGAGTGTCACTTACAGAGTGAGCGAGGCTTTTATGTTGTCCAATAAAGGGTTACACGTCTCTTTTCCCTCTTTTTGTTATTCACATAATAGAAACACAAAAGGTCTATTCAACAGGTAAGCAGCCACCACGGACCCACAGCGGACCGCATTTAAAACCCCCACGAAGAACAGCTCCAGAACAGCCCCCCCATTAAAAAAAAAAAATAAATAAATTTAAAGAAAAAGAAATAAGGTGATTTATCGGAGATGTTTACCTCCAAAACGAAGCGAAGCTCCGTCTTTCTCCTGGAAATAAAAGGTGTGAAGTGTCGCTGAGCTCCAGAGCAGGTAAACCTCTTACTGGCGGGTTATTAATGTCTCTGGAGCGCTCTGGAGAAAGTGGAGGTGGATCCGCGGCTCACCCGGAGAACAGGCAAGTCAGCCGCACGGAGCGCAAACTGCTTCCGGCTGGCAATTTCAAAATAAGATCTTTATCCGTGAACACGTGCTGGAACCGTTTAGGAGTGCCATCCAGCATGTGATTCTGTTGGGGGACATATTTAAGGCAGGTAGGCTCTATTGCCTTTTATGTTATATGTTTTTTGGGTTTTTTTTTTTTAACAATTTTGAATTTCCTTTTTGCGTCATTTATTCTGTGAAATATGCAACCTGATATCCAAATCTCTTATGACAAAAGCAGACAAACGTAGCTTTCGGTCGAGGCGATCTAAAAATAGGAAATGAATCTTTAGGTGAAGCCTAAATAACAAAGTTTATTTAAAGCGTATCTTTACGAAACAGCTCATTTATTATGCAAACAAAACGAGCGTGGTTTTATTCTAAAGGATTAGCTTCCGGTTTCACACTGACTGACAGCCAGTGAGCTGACAACACAGGCTCCAGGATACATGACCTATTAAAAGGCTCTTCGGAATCAGCCTGCGATAATTGAACCATCCAAAGTGTTCTGGCAAGTGTTGTTGATTTAAGAAGTGTGACTCTGCTGGAAAAGTCTGGTGATGAAGCCCGTCTGGCAGTCCCTTTGATCAACAGGTGTGAAGCCACGGAAGGTCAAAGGTCAAAGGGTGAGCATTAGTATCAGGATGCAGATCTAGGTTAAGGATTTCGAAGTTAACTTGTACATATCTACAGATACATGAAGCACGTTTATTATCATCTAAATTTCAGGAGTGAGGTTGAATCATTCCCGTCATATCTCTGCTTTAATAAAGCAGCTGCGAGTGAAACTGATGTTTTCATGTTTTCACTTCAACCAGCTGTCTCACCGTTGCTCTTTTGCTGTGACAGCAGCAGGCAGAAAAGCGCAGGCCTGCTGCTTTACAGTCCAAACCAGTGCCAAAGCCTTCAGAAAACAGGAGCAGACCTTTCACCAGTCTTTATTTTGTTTTTGAGTGTTCACACACAGACAAACATGGATTCAAAAAAATAACCTCAAGAGCATTCAGACGATGGCTGCGGGCTGAATTTAAAAAGACTTTGCAATTTCTGAATACTCGCGTTCGGTTGACTATATACTATCTGGGTCAATCAAATACAACACTTACCTCGTTTTCTCCACAGAGTTATAAAGTTTCTGCATCGCAAGGACTAATTACGCATATAAATAGGCCTTCAAGGTTTTATTGCCGCCTCAGTCAACGCCTGCCGGCGCATAAAGTGTGCGTGCACAGTTCTGGTGGCCCCGGCAAGATTGGTGCTGAACATAATTGCGGCGAGGTAATGAGCATCCAACAAATGGAGAGTGCAAACGTCTGCTGTTCATTGGTCAGACTGCAGACACATCTTGTTTACAGCTCCTGAAAGACGCATGCAAGGCAGATTAATCTCATTCCCTCGTTACCCGTCCGCCGGAGTGCGCTTTCAGCTCGTCTGCAAAAGAAACGAGGGCGTCTTCTCCGCTGAAGCAGCATCAAACAACAAAAACTGCAGAACAGAACGACCTTTCACTTTTCACTTTTGGGGTTTTTTCTGGCACAACTTCACCTTCTTCCAAGGTGCACCCAAAAAAATAAATCTCTAGAGGTCAAATTTCCAGCAGCTCTCGTATACAAAAACCCAACGTTATCGCGGCCTTCGTCGAGGTCGCAGTACTTCACATTCATCCTGCCGTTTTGATTGTTTTGCTTTTCTGCCGAAATCTCAAAGTTTACCCGTGAAAAACGTTGAAAAAAAAAATGAAAACACACTTTATCTCTCGCTCACTGGAAGTGTTTGGAGCCGAGTGGAATGTGTAAACTAGATAAGCAGAGAATTACTCAAAGTCTCTGAAAGATGAGGTTATATCACAGTGAGGACTGACTGTGTACTCACTACACACCCCACCAGGCCCCACGGTGAGCCTGCGGGCGGTGTTGCCCCATGCTAAGACCCCCGGAGAGGCTGGTGTTTCTCCAGCTCTCAGACACACAGTGGGGGGAGGGGGGGGGGGTGCCTGTGGGAGGACCAGTGGGGGGTCTTTCTCTGTCAAAGTCACCAATTAGTTTTGTACAAACCAAAAGATGGCTTGAAGACATTTATGGAAATATTGATTACGTTCATATGAAATAACTGAAGCAATCTTGTTTTAATTTTTCCACATAGATCATCGAGAGAGGAGGCGGCGGGGGGGGGGGGGGTGGGGGGTTATATTTGATCACTGTGGGTAACATGGCTTCTCGTTGCCAGAGGGCCGATCTGTCGTCTCTCGTTGGGCAACAGGCTCCTTCAGCCTGGTGGAATAAATTCGTCCTCTTGAGACATGCAGTCTCACAGATTTCACAATAAAAGAGTTGAAGATTAAGGAAAAGCTCCACTGATGAATCACTTCCAGTCACAGTGAGCTCTGATCTGATCTGTTCTGCCGCATATTTGATTTCAAACCTAATAAAGAAAAATACATGTTTATATATTTTCTCAGAACTACACACATTTAAACCTTTGGATCTTGACTGCACAATATAAAATGAAATCGTTTCAGTTAGATGTAAAGAATTTGCTGCTCTGTGTTAATCATCTACCAGCTGCGAGAGCTCATTTATGGGAATATTTTTTGTCATCATCTCATGTGAAAGTCGTGACCGACACACAAATGAAACACTGAGTGACCTCATAGCCAAGAATTCGGGGAATCTGCAACTAAATGAGCCTCCATGTGTTTCCATTTAGTTTGCTCCTATTGAGGCAAACTGCGGAGCCTCTGGGGTGATTGGATGAAGGAGGACGGAGAAAACAACAACAACAACAACAACAAAAAAGGGAAATACAATGCACAGAAGACATAAGGAAAGGAGGAGAGGAAAAATAGTTTAGTCACACAAATCCTAAACTTAAAACATGTAAAGTGAGGTGATGAATGGATCGTGAGGAAAAGGGGCTTCAGGGCCGAGACAAGTAGAAGACCAGCCCGCCTCGTCTGGAGGACCTCCAGACTGAAAGTCTCTTTGTGCCTGTTTTTGATCTTTTGTGTGTCTTTGTGGTGGTCTGTGCCTTGTGATGCCTCCATGAGCAGGGGGAGGGTAACATCCATCACTTCTGCTCCAGACTGAAATATCTCAACAACTCAGAGGTACATTTTTGAACACCCGTCTATCGTCCCTCAGACGACTGATCTGGTCCGTTTCTATCGTCCTTCACTGATTCAGTAAAATATCTCCACGTGAACTGGTGCAGAAACCTGAACTGACAGTCACGGATCGAAATAGGCCAACAACTTCGGTAATTCAATCATTTTCCGTAGAGCGCCATCACGGTACTTTAGTGTGAGGACCAAAACTATTCACATTTCCATCCGCCTCAACTTTGCATGAGATGTTAAACCAAGCTGGTGAACACGGTAAACAGTCTTCCAGTGAAACACCAGCATGCTTGCAGTGTCTTTGGGAGCAAAAGTCAACCCAGAAATATAAATAAAGCTTTTGTAAGTTTTGCAGACATTAATATTATTCTTACTTTGAATGAAAAGGAAATCCTAGATCACCTGAGACAGTTACGTGTTTAATAGTTTGCATGAACCAATTTAGTTTTATCTGCTTTTGCAGCACAAGCTAAATATTTCTGTAAGTTATCTGAAACCACATTATGATTTTCAAACAATTACAAAAGTCATTTCATCACTATTTGGGTGACTTCACTTGAACAATAGATGACTTTTTTTTTTTAGATTCATTCTTTGATGACATGTATAAATTTAGCCGGATAAAATCAGCTTTAAAGTGCCACCGTGCTTCCTCACAGATTGACACTGTAAATGTGGGCATATCGTGCACTTTTTCCACCCGTGTTTTCCAGAGAGTGAGCAAGCGCTGGAAA
Source organism: Brachyistius frenatus (assembly GCF_029030835.1). Lineage (NCBI taxonomy): Eukaryota > Metazoa > Chordata > Actinopteri > Embiotocidae > Brachyistius > Brachyistius frenatus. The sequence continues at coordinate 421,027 of NW_027210788.1, read as the reverse complement.
CCAAAACAATGAATGATGTAAGAGGCCCGAGGCCAAACTAACAGGGGACGCCGTAAATGTGTCATTCCATCCTTAAAATCATGAAACTATCGTAAACACTTCACACGTACACAAACCCACAGTATCACCTCCCAACCGCAGGGTGCTGCTACATAAATGGAGCGAAACATACGTAAATCAATATATCACGTGGTAGTTTTCTTTCTTTATCATTGTTTTTAACATCAACATATAATGCCCCCCCCCCCCTCCAGGACCGATCCTCCCGGTCTCCTTCCGTTCCCACAATCCTCTCCTCCCTTCTTCTGGCCTCCCTGTGCTCTTCCCTTTCTCCCCGAGCTCCTTCCTCTCTTTTCCCCTCCTCCTCCTCCTCCTCACTGTCAAGGCTCGGAGGTCGTCCCGGGGGGGGGTGGGGGTGGGGGTGGGGTTATCTCCCCCCCGCCCGCTTGGTACAAACACACCGAAATAGACAGCAGCAGAGAAAGAGAGGAAGGGAAGCGGCCGGATGGTTGAACGAAGCGGGGACACTGTGTGCATATGTATGTGTGTGTGTGTGTGTGTGTGTGTGTGTGTGTGTGTGTGTGTGTGTGTGTGTGTGTGTGTGTGTGTGTGTGTGTGTGTGTGTGTGTGTGTGTGTGTGTGTGTGTGTGTGTGTGTGTGTGTGTGTGAGAGAGAGACCACATTCACTTTGAAACCTCTGTGTTGAGGACACTTTTGGACTCAGACATGGCTCATTCACAGGCCTGTCTGAGGGTTGAAGTAGAGGTTGGGAAACACAATGAGTCAGATGAGAAGGTTGATTCGGCTGAAATCTTCTCATCTGACAATCTGCAGTAGAGAAAATAGGTGTTTAACCAAAATGTCAAACGTTTCCTTCCTAAGACTTAAGGGCGATAAATTTCATGTTAATGTTGGCGGTGGGGGTGGAGGGGGGGGGGGGGCGCTTCATGGAGTGTAGTACCGTCTACAGTACAAACATATGTGTTTACATGTGTGTGACTGACAGACAGAACAGACTTGGGAACCTCAATGCTTGAAATGCAAGACAAACATCCAGCTCATGCATTGTTGATACTGGAAAACCTTCAGTGGGGCTAAGGTAGGTGTGTGTGTGTGTGTGTGTGTGTGTGTGTGTGTGTGTGTGTGTGTGTGTGTGTGTGTGTGTGTGTGTGTGTGTGTGTGTGTGTGTGTGTGTGTGTGCGTGTGTGTGTGCGTTCCTTGTGAGCATGTGTTTGGGAACACGCCAGCCATGACCAGTTTTAAATTCGTCCTGTGGACCTGTCCAGTGGGCTCCGCAACAGGAAGTGAAGATGTTGACGTTGGAGTCTCCATGGGAACGGGGCACGATGAAGTCCAACATACCGAGGCGAGCTGCATCGACATCATTTCAAACGGTTCCCCTGAGCTCGATAAAAACGGAGCGCTTCAGCTGCTAAGCTGCATCTTTACTTAACGCATGTCGATTCTCGCTCTGTAAATAATCATTAAAGGAGTTTCAGAAGCCTCTGAAATTACACTTCATTTAGTTTGATAAATTGGCTTTAAAACCAAATAACTACTAAATATTTACATATTTTCTGAAAATATATTGATATGATGAATATATTTTGGCAGGTTCAAAGCCCCAAATAGACACACAGCATTTAGATACTGACTTTAACTCAAGGATGATTATGACTGTACACAAGGAAAAGGAGTTTTGTTTGTTTCTTCAGACTGAGAATATAATGTTCCTTTTTTTTTTTTTGTTGCCTTTGACAGGAAAACACAGCATTGTTTGGTTTGTAGAAGTGATCCGTCAAGGCCGAGGAACGGGAGCAGTGTGAGACACCAAGAGGAAAACCGGAGGAGATACGGAAAGAATTTGTTTTTCATGACAGCGAGGACAGTGACCATGAAAGCTGGACTGGACTCCAGGAATCTGAGCACAGACGGAGAGAAAAGAGGGAAGAAGATGAGGGAAAAGAAAAAGGACGGGAGGAAAGTGATGGCTGGAATTTGTCGAGCGGGGACAGGAAGCAGGGGGTGTGTACACGTCTATTTTTGCGAGGACCACTTTGGAGTTTTAGATGTTAGACGGTCGTCGCTTCGCGCCACGCCTTCAAGTCTGAGGTTAAAAACTCGGTTTTCGGGGGTTCAGGGAAGAATCAGGTTCAGGTTCAGGTTTGGGTAGAGGATGAGTTACAGTTGGTGGGCAGGATATTCATTATGTAAGTGATTGGCCTCGTGTGTGTGTGTGTGTGTGTGTGTGTGTGTGTGTGTGTGTGTGTGTGTGTGTGTGTGTGTGTGTGTGTGTGTGTGTGTGTGTGTGTGTGTGTGTGTGTGTGTGCAGGGCTACATGGGAACTGCAGACTTGCCAGTTAAACAAACACAAACACACTTAAACACAGGAACTTAACTGTCCACACGTGCTCGGCCGTTCCCAAACATTCAGCTTTCTGTGAAGCTGCACTGATGCAGAAACCAAACTTCTGCCCAAACTGTTTCTGACATCTTTGATTTGTCGTCCCTACGTCACTCGTTAAAACTCTCCAGTTGAAGTTGGCAATTGTCAACAAAAAAATACCAAGCATATTTATTAAAAAAACCAGGATATCCCAAACAACATCAGGAGCAATAATCTGTGATTATCGAGTTTAATTCGATGTGAAATCCCCCCAAAAAGTTGATTTGATTGGACATTGGTGCTTATAGTCACCAACCTCGAGCTGTGTTACACTGTGATAAAAGAATAATCCAAGATTTATATTTACTGTAAATAAAGTGAGGTCTAGTACACACACACACACACACACACACACACACACACACACACACACACACACACACACACACACACACACACACACACACACACACACACACATGCACCACAAGCATGTGGCTACCACAAAGGCCCCTGTCACATGTGGAGCAGATACATACCAACACAGTGATGTCAGTTTGTTCATCCCAACCTCAGACTGCTGATCTATTCATCAGATACGCAGCAGCTGAAGGCCACAGCGAAACACTATTGAGCCTTTTTCTCTAGAAATCTTTTGTTTTCAGGATCTCCTCGCGTCATCAGGAGAGACCGTGAAACGTGATGAACACAGCTGGGTCCAAAGTCCGTGTTAAAATGTTCTTGATTCATTAGTTTTACATGGTTTGCACACTAACAGAAGACAACACAAGAAGTGGCACCGCCCTTACACTAAAACCACATCATGAATTTCACACGTGATGTGACACAGGTAGAAAATCCTAATAAAGCAGCAGCAACAGAGACGAGCGTCCCGTTCTCATGTCTGAGGTGCCGTAGATTTGCTCTCTTTGGAGGAACTTTATTTCCGGTGTTCCTCTCAACGCACGGGAATTAGGGATATTAAAAACATTCAGATAGTGATTATTTCACCATCTCAACTAAAAGAAGCAGACCGGGCAGGTTTGTAGAAACTGTGTTGACTTGAGGAGGTTCTTCAGGCTTTCAGAAACATCAATTGTAAGAAGTCACGGCACAGTGTTGCAACGGACAACTTAACTGTCCTAATGCACTAAACCCCACCCACCTGGTGCTCTGTGGTGAGCAAATGTAACTGTCCTCTTTTAGACAGACCGGTCAGGCTGAAAAATGTTATCTTTCCCTGAAGATAGCAGCTGACCTTGAAGTGTTTCTCCAGACAGATGATTCTGAGGTCACAACTATCGACCTGACAACAATTACTGCAGACAAAACGATATAAAAACGAGCTGATGCCTGCACAGTGTGTGACAGCAGCAAGGAAATGACTGGAAATAGCAGAGCGTCACACTCAGTTGGAAATCAATTTACTGTATCCCATCGGGGGAAGTTTACTGAGGCATCTTGCCAGTTTTTTGTTCACTGCAGACTGGGAGAGCGCAAAATCCTGGCTCACCTTCAGGGTTTCTCCTCTCAGCTTTTTCTACGTCAAACATTCCTGAGGATGACGATGCAATTATCATGTAATTAAGCCAAAGAAAGGTTTAGTTTAACAGGTGTTTCAGCGAATAAACATCAAAAGAACTATCAGTCGATGTAGTATTATTATCTGCTTTTTTTGTGTGTCACATTTGCATTATGGCTTTAACTCCCACAACTAGAACATAAATATACAGTATGACGTAACTCTTACTTACTTCTGTCAGCTCAAACCACAAAATAATGTCCAGTGGGATTAAAGTGAAATAACAGCAATGAACCTTCTTTAATTTTAGACTGGAAATATGTTTTAAAATACTCATCGGGTTAGTTGACACAGGAGAACATGTGAGGTCATCGTCAGCGATACACGAGTCCAACTGATAAAAGCAACAATCAAGTCACAACACAGCGACGGTGTTGTTTGTAGTGTTTTATCTGCCGGGTTGTTTGGTTGAGTACAGACAGTTCCCGCTGCTCTGCTGACAGGATGGTAAAAAAAAAAACGTACGAGTCGATTTTGCCGCAGACTATTGAATAGTGCAGTTTTCAAAGAATTTGGAAAGTGGCTGTTAAGGTCAAATATGATCAGCTCGGCTGTAAATGATGTATGTATTTGATCTGGAGCGGTTAACAACGAGCCCCTCACAGAGTCAGACGGGCAGACTCCCCGAGTGGAAGAGCGTGGGCGTCGTGGAGAGGAAAACAATACGTTACATTCATTTTGTGTTTGACGCCGATGACGCAATCGGTTGTTTAATTGTTTCTGAGCAAGAAAGGTCTTTAATGCTAATTGAAGCCTTCTGGGTGGAATAAATCTCTTCTCTTTCTTTAACCTCTGTGCCCTCCTTTGTTAAGTGCAGCATAATGTGGGGAACCTTTTGCAGTATTTATGAAGCAGTGACTCCCAGAGAGGCACGTAACCCTTCTTCTGAATGGAGACTGAAGGTTCAGCTCAGCGCATTAACATCCTCGTTCACGACACTGCGCCCCCGCAAGGGCAGGAGCAGCACTGCAGCTGACAGGCGTCATTCTCCAAATCCGGGGCGAAGTCGTCCTCTAAGAGGATCAGAGCTTCTATATTTACACTCACCGCAGGTAGCTTCCCTGAACAGCGAGCTAAGCAGATTACTGACACAAGAGACAGTGAACATACAACTCGGTGTTTCAGGGAACTCTGGGAAAACTAGAGTACGACTTCTGTTGATCTACACGCAGGAGGAGAAAACACCAAACAGCGCATCGTGTCACTGAATACGTCAGAGTTCATCGAGATTTCAATCCCATGAAGCATCTTGAGATCATAGATTTTTGGAAAGTAACGTTCACTGTCGTCTGAGCAGTTTTTAAACTTTGCGGCAACACTATAATAAATAGTATTTCCTCAAACAAACATCGTGCACAATGCATCCAATGTTTTGTCGAGTCCGTGATAAACAAGGTCAAAAGCGGATGCTGCGTGCAGCTCGTGGGCTCGTACCCAACAAACTGGCATGTGTGTGTGTGTGTGTGTGTTTGATAGGAAACCTTTGAGGTACGGGATGAATAGTGTGTCTTCCTGGAGCCAGTGTTGCAGGATGGGAGGGGAGCAGGAAGTGAGTCACCAGAGGATCGCAGTCAACCAGGAAACAGGCTGCGTGCCGCTGAGGTGCTGATCCAGATCCACAGAGGCCGGCCGGGCCAAGAGCCGCACAGTTCAGTCACGTGACAACCTAAAAATATCAAGAAACCGTATCAGAAAAGCCGTGATTAGCACACGTGCTCGGGAGAAATGCATTTAGGATTCTGGGTCAAATGGGATTCTCAAATAATTAGTGATTTAGAAAAACTTAAATAATGTCAGGAAAGAAAGGTGAGTTCAGCCTCAACCTGCCTGAAGAGTCCTGAGTTTAACTCCGACGCGTCTGGTTCTCTAAGGAGCTTAAAATAGGCATTAGTGTGTCTCTGTAAGGTGTGTAATCAGAACACACAGGGTGGAAACACAACACACACACATTCAAACCGCATGTCAGATGACAAGGGAACAAAATCAAACAAAGTTATTTTTATTTGATCCTATAATGATGACAGACATGGAAGCTTTAGTAACAACGCTTTTGGGTGGTGACATGAGGTGATACTTATTTCAGAAAGAAAAAAAAACTTGGATAAAAGATGGAGACAACTTTGCTCTTCTCAGATCCTCATAACAATGTTTTGCCTGAGAATAACGACGGAGAAAAGATTTGATTCATTTTTGATTTAGGCACCAAAATGACTTCAGCGCACAAAGAAACAGGTCAACTGGATCAAATGAGGCTATAAAAACAAAGAAAACCGAATTTTAAATGGTTGATTATGTATCAACTTTATTTAAATAATACAACCTCACCTACAGCGTACAGTTAGAAAACGCCACTCACCCGAAGATGGGAAGGATAACTGGTCAAATTTACAAAGCGAGGGAAAAAAAACAAAACCAAAAAAACAACAAATGTACAAAACAACAAAGCCATTAAAGAAAGAACAAATCAACTATAACTTTCACGCTTGCCAGAGCCGGCACTCAGCCTCCCGACGGGCTTTAATGGCCTGGCAGGAAGGAACCAATAGTGAACTCTTTGTTAGTCTGAATCTATCATACAGAAACAAAATGAAGAAATGAGCATCTCTCCGCTCCTCACACTGTGACAGACTTCCTGCATCACATATTCTTCACATACAAAAATGATGCAGCTCAAAATGACAAGTGAGGAAGTATATTTACCCAAGTATAAAAAAATAAATTAAAATGATCAACATTTATACACAAGACGGCCGACAACAATCCTGAGAGCTGCTGCACAATCTTTAACCTTCTGGAAAGTCAGAACTTTTCTACAAACTCCGCCGCTTTGAACCCACATTTACAGATTCTCACACAAGGCTGGCAAAGAAATCGCTGCCTTTCACACACAAAACGGGAACAACTGCTTTTCCTCAACCTGATTCAGACGCGCCACTCACTTCTGATTTATGGTATGTGGTTTTGAAACTTGGAGGGGAGCTTCTGGAGATGAGACAGAATCCACACAAAGTGGACATTTCCACCATTAAGTGCCCACTCCTCCTACTGTGAGCCCGTTAGGACCTGACTGACAGTAGAGGGAGCATGAAAACACTCACACGATAATTGAATTTTAGGTCCAGGCGTAAGTTATGATCGTCACCAACCACTTGAGCCAAAAGCTTGTAAATTGATGCTGCAAGGTGGCAAATTAGCCCGTCCCTCCAACTGCTCTCAGAAACCTGCAATCTGTAGTCTTGAAGGATTTCTCTTTATTTTTAACAGAACAGTTAACAAAAAAAAAACCTAAAAACAAAAACAGGAGATCTAGAAGGTGACTTTTAAACCAGTGAATCGAATCCTCTTCTGATCAAGAAAACAAACGAAGAGGATGTGTTAACCAACCACGGCTGTGGAATAACAGGTTGAATTTTTGGACAGCTTCATAATATGTACCACTGGAGAGGGATGTGATGCGTCTGTCATCAGTCTGAGTGGCTAAATCAGTTTCCATTCCTTCGAACTTAAAGCTGCAAAAGTTTGAACATTTATGAGCTGGATGCATCTTCACAAAACGATAAAACTAAATGTTCACTTGAAGGTCTTTTCTCCTACTAAAAGGTGTGTAAATGGAGAAATGGAAAAACAGTGGAGTAGTGGTTTTAGAGGCAGTACTTAAAGGTCACAGGTCACTGTGCAAAGTCACCTTTTTTTGTTGTTATTGTTACTTGCAATGGATGTGTGTGTACGAACAGCCGGAGGAGCAACAGACATTAAAATATGAATACAAGCCTCAGAGAGCACGAGCTGACGTAGAAAAATAAATACTAAAAAAAACAAATCAAGCAGAATAGATTCATGTTTTGATTTTTGCAGCTGCCTCTGCAGAAAAAAAAATGACATGGTGATAAAGAAAACAACAACAAGCTTCTGTTTGAGAAAGCTTAACGGTTTGCCGAGGAAATACAGGACAGTGAAGTCAAAGGCAGCATTTTGTTTCTGACCGCCTCTGTGCTGCTGATTTCATCACAGAAACCCCACGAATGAGCAACATTGTGTTGGGAAAATTTGAGATAAAAACAAAACAAAAATACTCCCCAAAAATATATACGACCACATCAGAGAGTTCAAAGATGAGAAGATCTCCAAAACAAGAGCAGAGGAAATGAAATTAAAGCAGGATATGAAGCTAAAATGTTCATTTTGTATAAATTGTGTTTTCTTGTACTCTGTAAAACTGAATTCACGAAGCGCTGAGATGAAGAGAATACATCTATTTATACATCAATAAGTCTGTTTAAAATAGAGATTTAACTTTAAACCATTCCCACTACCCAAGTCTTTTATAGAATCTGATTTTGCAACAGTGTGGTAAAGTGTGTGTGTGTGCGTGTGTGTGTGTGTGTGTGTGTGTGTGTGTGTGTGTGTGTGTGTGTGTGTGTGTGTGTGTGTGTGTGTGTGTGTGTGTGTACATGAAAATGCGAGACAACAATTTGTATACAAATGTTTGTGTTAACTAGTATTCAGCAAGTTACCACAGTGCACTTTTCTCTCTCCTCTTCACTGATCTGTTCAGTGTCCAAATGTTCAAACGAGCCAAACACACGACGGCCTCCCGGTCGCGGGATCAGTGTCACTGACAGAAAGGTGAGGCTGTGGGGTCGAAGCCTTTGAAAACGTCCTTCAGGGAGCCGTCCTGATCTGCGGCCGCCGGGTCGGACTGCGCCGGGCTGTTTCCTCCGAACGGGCTGCTCGTCCCGCCGGGCTTGGCGGCCTGCTTCACGACGCCAAATAGAGTGGACACTGGTAGGTTGTGGACACCTGCGGGTCCCTGGTCTGCTGAAACTCCAGGAGCGCCCTGACCTCCAGATGCGGCCGCCCCAGCAACAGCAGGCCCCCCCTGGGCCGTGGAGTTAGGTGATGGAGCGGGCTTGGGCCGCGGCCTGTTATAGCTGTTGTATCGATCGGTCCCTTGCTCTCCAGTTTTCTCCGGCTCTGGTTGGTCCAATGCAGACTTCCGAACAAACAGGGGCTCCTTGGACTTGGGTTTACTTGTCGTGGGGTCGCTAGGTTTGGGCTCTGTGCTGGCTGAGTTGGGGGAGTTGTTCGAGCCGCTGCTGGTGCCAGGGCTGCCTGGTTTGTTAGTCCGAGGGTCATAGAGGCTGATGCTGCTCAGCACACTGGCGCCCCCTGGTGCCCCAGCCCCCACACCGCGCCCTGCTCCACCCGCAGAGAGCAGCCTCGGGTCGTAGGGGGCGATGGCCGGTGGGGAGGGGGAGGATGTTGTCGCAGGAGATGTAGCGGGAAGAGGAGGAGTCACAGGTTCAGATGACTGCTTCAGTGCTGACTTCTGCGGCTGGAGACGGGGGTCTAACGGGGTTTTACGGGTCATGCGAGGGTCTACGGGCTTTTCTGCAGTTGCAGGAGGCATGGAGGGAGTTTGACCCAGGGACAGAGGGGCAGAAGGGGTGGTTAAGTGAGGAGGGGAGGGGGTCTGGGATGGGCCGGAGTTAACCGTCTTCAGGATCCGAGACAGCAGCTCAAAGTCTGGGAGGGACGAGGTGGAGGACGTGGAAGAGGAGGAGGAGGAGGAAGAGGAGGAGGAGGGAGCAGGGGGGTCAGAGGAGGGAGGAGGCTGTACGGGAGGAGGCTGTGAGTGAGGGAGTGACGTGTGGAGCTGCTGCTGAGCGCGGGACAGACGTGGGTCGAGGGAGGACACAGGAGGGATGCCTGGTGGAAGTGGAAGGAGGTCCTGCTTGGGGAGAGGGAGCGGAAGGAGATCTTCGGGCGACCAGGTGATGGTTTTGGAAAAGGCTGGCATATGAAGAACAATATCCTTCTTGATGTGGCTGAACTGCTGCAGCTGGGAGCGTGGGTCTCTCAGAGCCATACCCATGAGCGGGTCCAGAGGAATCGGTACGGGCTTGTCCCTGAGAACCCGCTCCGTTTCCTCTTCCTCTGCTGCTGGAGTTGTAAGAGGCGGGGGCTTGTAGACCAGAGGAGGTTCTGTCTTAGGAGCAGGAGGCGAGTGGGAGGTGGAGCCCGCTGAGGCAGCAGCAGCGAGCCTGGCTAGCCTCGGGTCTGCGGGTGGTCCAGAGGAAGATGGAACTGGCATGGAGTGGGTGAGGTCAGAGATTTGGGCCGAATCAGTGGCACGTGCCAGGCGCGGGTCCCGAGCCAAACGGGGGTCTGCCGGGCGAGCCGGAGGGTTGGCGGGAGAGGCCTTCTGGAGACGCGGGTCACTCGGGAGGCCGTCGGATTTTTGAGGAGTCTGGGTCTGTTGGCGAAGCGTCTTCAAGATGGAGGTCACACTGCTGCCGCCGTCCTCATCCTCACTGGAATACCAGTTCCCTGAGTCACCTAGAGAGACAAGGCATTTTACATTTGATTAACTTTGAAAGAATCTTTAAAGATTTCAGACTTGGGATATAAATGGATTTTTATTTAAGAGTTAAATTGTAAATTAATTTGAAGTCGACTGCCAAGAACTACGGCCATTTATCTACATCCACGTGTAGATTTCACCCTTTAGAGATGCAAACCAGTGCTGGTGTGTGAAGATGGCAGAGTGGGGAAAAGGAGCTGGGGGTCAGAAAGGCAGCGTATCATAAGGAGAATAAAGATATAGGGTTTTATCAAATTGTACAGTGCCCGAGTCCTGGAAACATGATTGCAAATGGTTGCTTTAAATTAAAGAGCAGAGACTTATTTCCTGATAAACTGTGGTCATCATTACTGTTCCTTAATGTCAGCAGGGATTAAAAAAAACATTGGTGTTACTGTTCAATTAACCAAAGCCAATTATCAAATCTTAAAAGTATTTTTTTTTTTTTTTTAGACAATTGACAAAAAAATGATAGCCAGAGAGGTGCGGATGTTTTTTCTGTACCTTCGGTGTCTTTACTCTTCTCTGATCCTCCTTCGGCTATCCTGCGAGCTCTTTCCTCTTCCTCCTGCTGCTTCTGTTGGATCCTCATGAACAAGACGCGCTGCGCTGGAGGCAGAAAGTCCGGCACAGAAATCCCTCCCTGACTGGCGGAGGCTCCGTTAGCAGAGTTTTCTTGGCCACCTGGCTGATTACCAAATTTCCCCGCTCCTCCTCTCTCGTCCATGCCAGAAAAGCCCTGGTAGTCGTCACCTGAGAGGAAACAGTAAGTGTACTCATCGGTTAAAAAAAAGATAACATAAAAGTAACATGCAGTATTAAGTCAGTTGTTCTAATGAATGATCTTGATCTGAAATTCCCTCCTACCTTCTTGAACCACTCCCTCCATGCCCTCCTGCTGGTTGTAGAAGTTATTGAAGAAGTTTCCTCCCCCCGGAGGAGGACCTGGAGGCATCGCACCCCCGTGCGGAGGCGCGTCTCCGGACGCAAATCCTCCCATCATTGGTTGTCCACCGGGGCCCATGTTGGGGGGGGGCATGTTCTGCATGTCAGGGGGCATCATGCCTGGAGGGGGAGGGAAGCGGGGAGGGGGCCCACCCGGGGGCCCCTGGGGTCCAGGTGGAGCGGCCTGACCCTGGTTGCCGCTGGGAGTCTGGGTTCTGAAAGAGAGCAGGATACGCGTATTATTCACAGCGAGAGGATGAAAACGGGTACGAGGTTGGATTAAAGCTTCCTCTCTCTGCTGCTTCTGCATATCAAACAGGTTTTGTGTCGATAGGACAAACTAAATAAGGGTCCGTGATCAAAACTGTATGCGATTAGTTAGATTATCTATGACATAATGTAAAGTTGTTGGATATTTTAAGATGAATCCTGCACTGAAAATGAATTTGTTGACTAATAAAAAGTCACTGCCTGTCGGCCTCAAAGCCAAAAATGTGTTTCTTTGAGTCGATGCAGAATCCAGCTGCCGGGTGGAAGGATTCAATATATCAAAGATAGACCCACCGTGGCCTAATGTCACTAGCTCTCACTCTAGTTGAGATCAACACCTAAATGATCCAAGAAACGTTTTTATTCTTAATGTTTGTTTTCTGAGCTCTTACCTGACAGCCAGTTTCTGAGCCAGCTGTCCTGTCGGCTGAACTTTAATCGCAAACAACGAGGGGATTTTCTTCCCCATGCCGCAGCAGCCGCCACCAGGAGGTGGGGGACCCATGTGGGGAGGAGGGCCACCGGGATTTGGGGGCCCGCCTTGGAAGGGATTTCCATCAGGACCGAGGATCGGTGGACCAATACAGGGATTAGGCCCAGGAACAGGCATTGGTAATGGGGGACCTTTTCCAGAAATTGGCCCCTGATTAGGTCCAGGAAGACCCCCAAAGTCACCCACCGGAGGCCCACCAAAATCCCCAGGCCCCGTGTTGGTGTCTACAGGATGAGGCCGTGGAGGGGTGGGGAGGAGGCCGACTCCGGGAGGGGGTTTAGGAAGAGGGTTGATCCCCTGCTTCTTCAGCTCCTCCACCTCCTTCTCATCCTCAGCTCCAGCCTCGGCATCCTCTGCCAGCATCTATAAAACAAGGTCACAGGAAAAATACACCGCTGAGTGAATCCGGTATCTATGGAAACGCGGGACATTTAAATATATTTTGACAGAACCGAGGAGCCAATCAGCTGCTGGGTTTAAGGATCCCACCTTGTTGAGCAGCTCCTGAGTGTCGTCATTGAGGACGTCATGGGAGAACATGCACTCGTCACCGTTGACACAGTTCCCTGTGGTGTGGAACAGCTTACAAGGGAATTCACGTGGCAACACAGTCAAGGAGGAACCGTCACAAAAAGAATAATGCAAACCTGTCACATTTTCACTTATGTAAAATTTCAGTAATGTAACTTCACTTTCACAGCTTTACTTTCAATCATCTCTTTTCAGAGTTTAATTTGACTGGAGAAAGTGGTCCCTATCCCTTATACCCCTCCATGTGGTCAGCAGTAAAGGATATCATGCATGTAAGGGCAGTGGTCGGCTCGGGCACAGAATCCAGTGATGTAGAACTTGCACAGCTCCTTCTTCTTTGGCAGCTCTATGTCGTGGCTGAAGTTGCAGTGGTCCCCCTGGTGGTTAAAACAGGCAATAATCAAATCATAAATCAGGGTGGCTGAATTAAACAACATTTGAAAATTATTCTTTTGTGTTTTGAGGCCTTGTAGCTGTTTCAGAATAAACTGGGATGCAGACAAACTTCAAAATCCAGCTCCACAATGTATGTATGAAAGAGCATGGACAAAATAATTTTATGAAGAAATAATCAACAAACAAAAAACTTCCGACACTATTTAACACAAACTGTGATTGAGCCAACAAACACATTTGAAGTAAAAATAGAGTCTTACCCAGGTGCATCTCCCCTCGATGTAATACTTGCAGATGGCCTTTCCTTTCTTATCCTGGTGCTTTTCATTCTGATTCCTCCTCCCGAGTCCTGGTCCGTCACCTCCAGTACCGTCCTGAATCACACACAAACAACAATACAAATTAGCAAGAAATGACGTTGGATCGTCCAAATAGTTTCAGGTTGACGTGAAAAACAAAAAAAAGAGTCTTACCCCGTTGTCCATGTCTCCGTTGTTGTCGTCATCGTTCCCCATGTCACCTCTTCCTCTCCCTCTGTTTCGACCCTTTCCTCCTCTGATCATCCCTCGCCCTCCTTTCCCTCGGCCTCGCCCGCGGCCTCCTTTACCTCCTGGTGCACAAATGGACAGACAGTGTGAGGGGACAGACAGTGTGAGGGGACAGACAAGTCGACAGCTTGTGCTCGTTCGTGAACTTTATGGGAGATTACTTCAAGAAAGAATAATAAGAAAAATGAACACACTCAAACCTCTGCCTCTGTCTTTGGTCTTCTTGTACTGATTGAGTTCCTTTGAGTATTCGTCGTAGTCGTCATCCCCCATGTGGTCATACTCGTCCTCTCCGTACTGTAGGGACAGTCACTTATTAAGACACAATTTCGGAAACAAAATATACTGCAGGCTTTAAAGATCAGTAATTAGTCTAAAGTAACATTTGTACCCTTAATTTGGTTTATTCTGGGAAATGAGGTACAACGTGTTTGTCTAACTCAGAGCAGACCGATTTCTAACAAACAAAAGTACCTCAAGCGGTATTTGTTTTCTGGAATTCTTCCATGTGAAATATATTTAAACAATTAAGCAAATACACAAAATAAAGCTAATAAAAGAGAAAAAAAAATCTCTTCCTAGACTTTGACCAAAGCAAATAGATAAAGGTGTTTATTTGAAGTTCTAAACCTCACCTCCATTTCGTCTCCGTATCCGTCTCCATCATCGTTGTCTCCTCCCATCTTCCCTCCTCCTCCTCCTCCTCCGCCGCCGCCCCCGCCGCCTCCTCCTCCGCCGCCGCCTCCACCTCGCCCTCCTCTTCCTCTGCCTCCTCCTCGTCCCCTCCTCCCTCCCCTCATTCCTCCTCGGCCTCTCAGGCCCTTCATACGACCTTTGCCCCCTAAAGAGAGACAGAGACAAAGGAAGAAATGAAACAAGAGTAAGTTTCAGTAGCTTATCGGTGGAATCTGGATCGATAAGAGAACTTTTGGCAAATAAACTCTATCGTCTGTCCACAACTTTGCAAATAAAACTGCGGTGCAAGTAAAACAGCAAGAACACACTGAGGAATCTGGAACCCAGCTGCTTACTTTCCTTCTTTTTTATATAATACAAACCTTGTTTTTTAGAAGAAAACCTTTTTCACAACATCAAGTCTTAAATATAATTCTGTCATTAGATGTTTCCCGTTTTCAGTGAAAACCGGATCAAATATTTAACATACAGCAGAACGGTTTCTGCTGTATGCGTCGGTACGCACAACAAGTCTATTTTTCAATTCCAGCAGTTTTAGCCAAACTGCCGTTGACCCACCTCGTCCGCGGCCGCCGCCTCCTCCCTCCTTGGCCTTGCGATACTGGTTGAGCTCCTTGGCGAAGTCGTCGTAATCTTCGTCCACCAACTCCTCTTCTTCCTCTCCCTCGTAGGTTTCCTCTTCGTAGTCGTCGTAGCCTCCGTAGCTCTGTTTGTCCATCTTCATGTAGCCGCCCTTCTTCGGGCCGCCGTAACCGTGAGGCTAGAATTATTGATGAACGAAGGATTAATGAAACACTTCGCCGTCAACAAAACATCTGGTCGAGATTTAATGTAGTTTTGGGGAAGGTTTGGTCTTCAGACTTACAGCAGGAGGGTACTGGGGGCTGTACTCTCTGTACTTCACCCTCTTCTCACTGGGACTGTAGTCGGAGTCCTCGCTGAAGTCCGAGTGTTCGTCATCAGAGGACGCGTGACGCTGAGAGAGAGAAGACCAAACGTCAGACAAAGAGAAAGACACGGGTTCGTATTTTGAAGACGAAGACAGAAGGGCGGATCTTCTCACTTACTTTATGTTTTGATTTGCGTTTTTTCTTGGACCTCCTCTTCTCCCTTTCCCGCTCCCGCTCTTTCTTCCTCTTCCTCTTGCGCCGGTGGGCTCTCTCCTCGTCCGAATTGCTGCTGGGATGTCGCTCCCCGCTCCGCCGGGGCCTCTCCGCTGGCCCTTCGCCTCCCGCTTCGCCTCCTCCTCCTCCACCTGCTTCATCACCGCCTTCTCCACCTCCTCCCACTGCTGCAGACACCCCCCCACCCACTTCCACCTCCACAATGTCTCCCCCGTCGTCTTCCAACTCGCCCTCCTCCAGCTCTCCATCTTCTGGCCTGTATATGAAAAGAGGGAGGTTACATATCTCATCTTCTCCTTCACTCTGAAACGGTCAGAAGCTTCAAAATAAGAAATATATAACAGAATGATACAAACTAATGGGAAGAAATAAGAATGACTTTATAGCTCCAAAAATACATATTTATATATGTGAGCATCGAAAGATAAATGAATAAATGGAAAACAAGTACAGAGGCTTGGAAATGTTGACAACAATTTAAGATCGGGCGTTTTCTAAATTTATAAATATGAGGAGTAATTTGAGCTGAAACACCATTCAGGTTAGAAACATTAAAAAAAAAAAAAAAAAATCCGTGATACAACAGCTGGTAATTAAAATAATAACCAAAAGAAAATCAAAAATAAATATCATGAGCAAAATGTGTTGCCTGGGGCCGACGGGAGATCCTTTCAGATTGTTATCATGTTCCACCCACTGCTATCTGCCGTGCAGATTTCTGAAACCAAACCGCATTAAAAGTTGTATTTTTAAGATCCGTCGGACAAACTGTCGGAGAGATAAATGTTAGTTTGACTCCATAAACTGTTTTTTGATTGATAATTCACCCCTCAACCTGTAGCCCGGGTGAAGGCCTGCACAAACCTTCATGTCAGGTCTACACGAGCATAAATATATATACATATATATATAATTCTGTATTACTATTTTAAAAACTGATGCAGGTGAATTAAACCGTTGAGTTTCTAGTTTGCAGCCGCTACCGAGACTCGAACTATCAGGAAACCCGATTCAAGAAGTGAGTCATCTGGAAAACAGGAGTTGACTCGAAGCCGAGAGACGATCATCTTTGATCAGCAGTCGTTCCAACGGGTAATAAAACACAGCCTGGAGACTAAATCCACGTATCTCTTTGTTATAAAGCACAATCCACAACAAACAGCTAAATCGGTCTTTATGTTTGGTCTCATTTGATGTTCTCAACTTTTTTTCTGTTCTCCCTGAAAATAGTTCTTGGTTACTTTCACCGTCATCTGCTCTGCAATTCTTTGCAAAATAGCTCCAAAAATACGAATAATTACACCAAAATGCAGCGTTTTGGAAGGTTAGAGTCCACCTACCTAACTTTCCGTCTCAAACGCTTTACTGAACTCAAACAGGTTCTTTGTCCTGCACCAGCTATGAGCTTTAAACACCCCCCCCCCAAAAAAAAAATAAATAAAAACACCTCCACATCTATATGACTCCTCTATTTCACTACTGGCATGTGCCACATGCTGGCTTTTTTTTTTTTTTTAATCCAAACCTTTCCGAGTCAGGCACACAGACCTGTCACAAGGAAATCTCTCATGTCCCATTGGAGGGCTCTCTGCAGGGATTTGGCTGTGTTATGAAAGCAGGTTGTGGTGAATAGGGGGGCGGCTGGGATTCACTATGGGCCTCTCTGGCCTGGCGAAACACGAGACGCACACCACCTGCTGCAAAACATCGTGCCAGCTTGGAGGAAAAACTCCAAAAATACAAAATCCATCCATCCTATACTCAGCCAAGAAATTTGAACAGGTCAGGTCAAGAGTTAATATAGCTCAAAGTCCACCAACGTAACACTAAACAAACCTGTGGAGATGAAAAACTGTTATTTACTTAAGAGTTATTGCTTAGACCCCTTAAAAAAATAAAAAAAAAACAGAAGCAATGACAATAAAGCTCAGTAAAGTCTGGGCAGCTATTTCTCAGCCAAAGAACTTTCCATTTATATCCATTAGTACCAAACGGTAAAATCTCTAAACACACGCCTGCAATCAGGATAGCTGAGAAATTCTGACAGTTCAACAGAGCACACGATTATTATTATTATTATTACTCCCGTCTACCGAGGACGGCTGAATCAAGGATTTACCATGCATTATGGTACATTAACTCAGTGGATCCGTCCATAACTTTGTTCTGAAAGCAGAGGGCCACGATTAAAATGGGGAATACTTACTGTGACTGGGTTTCTTCACATTTTGCAATCAAAACCATTGAAAAAAAAAAATAAAAAAAAAAATAAAAGGTTTTCCCTAACCTTTGGTGGACACTAGTGGTTGTTTAGTTTTTTTTGGGAAGGGGGAACTTTGAATTTGGGCCAACTGGGTCTTTGCAGATTTTGCCAACTGGGGAAGGTGAAAGGGAACTTTGTGTTTGACTTTAAAACACTTCTGGGATGCTTTGCAGACGTTTTACACATTTTTTTTGGGGGGGAAGAGGAAGTTGGGGAGGCGGGAGAGAGAGAGGGGTGGAGGGGGGACTTTTTGTGGATGATGGAGGACGAGTCAGTGAGGACTGGAGGGGGGAAAGTGACATGTTAAGACAAATATTCACGACCAGCGAAGCTTACTCGTTTTAGGAAGCTACGCCATTACAACAGCTGATCGGTCAATAACTTATAAAACTCATAAATCAATACTTAATCGATACCTCACATTTAGGGCCTTGGGGGGACGGGGACGGGGGGGACCGGGAAGGGGGAGAAATCCTTAATTTTCTACCGGTGTTTGGAAGCTGAAGATACGGTTTCAAACGAAGGTTATTTACGACCGGAGAAAAAAAAAAAAAAACACACACACACACACGGTACCATTTTAGAAGTGCGTAGCTAGTTGTCGCTTCACACCGCCTCACGCCATTTCTTACGGATTTAGCGATCATTTCCTCACCCGTACAACCGCCACGCCGGTCTGACAACGCGCCTCACGCCGCGTTAGTTAACCGGCGCGGCGAGCGGAGAACTCCGGCGAACTGCAAATCGCCATCAACAAACGCGTTAGCCGCGTTAGCTCGGCGCTAACGAGCTAACGCGGCTAACTTAGCCCGAGAGCAGGCCCGTCGTCCCCCAGAAGAACCGCCGGGCCGTTTTACACCCGCGACTCCACAAACATCGTCACCTACGCACACCGTTAACTGAACGAGGGTTGGTTAGTACGCGGTTCTCCACAATGGGCAAGTAAAAACCGATGTTTTTGTTCCCCTAATCGCCGAACTGGCAAAAGCCGGCGAGTGAAGGTTATAATTGATGAGCTGGTTCGGCTTCGTCTCTCTCCCTTTCTTTGTTTTTTTTTTTTTTTTTTTCTTTTTCCTTCAGACAAGTTGACTTTGGAGTCGATTGATCGCTGATTGTGTTAAACGTTAAGAAAATAAAAATAAAAATACAGGGAATAACGTTAATCTCTCCGAGCGGCTGTGTTTTGGCCTCCCAGTTGGCGGTTGTCGTGTCAACATGGCGCTCTTTACCTCTGTGCTTGTTTTCCAGAAAAGGCGAGTTTAATCCCTCTGACAGAAAAAAAGAAAGAAAAAGAAACCCCCGGGCTTTTTGTGTAAAAGCACCGGGACAAATAAATAATTTCATTTAAATATGATTGTAGAATTACTCGACCTTTCGTCAGTCAGGAGACTGTTGTGTTCGTGGTTGGTAGTTGGGGAGTTTGGATGGACAGTCATGCTTTCCACAGCCATTTCCTCTAGCTACATTGAGGTGCAAAAAAATTACAACTCGACGCTGGAAACTACTGGCTTATGCGTCACTTCACTAGAATCTACTTGTTTTTTTTTGATTTTGAGGAAGAGATTCAGTTCATAGTAGGCAATTCTCCATTACAGTTGTAAGAGAAATATGATGAAATTGAGTCCTGACGTTCTCCGTCCTACAGTTGCGAAGTGAAATGACGACTGATGCGCTTAAAATGGCCGAACGTCTTCACCGAACAGAGAAAGGGGCGTGTCTCTCCGAGAATGACGTCATGACGGACGAGGCACGCAACTCACGGAAATAACCGAACGGTAATCCGGGATAAAATAACCCCCTGAGCTTGACTCGCAGACGCACCAGCGGACCAATTTATGATTATAGTATTGAAATAATTACAGCCTAATAAGGAATTTTTTTTTTTTTTAACGTGAAAACGTACCTGTTATCTCAAACATAAAATGTGATTAGGATTATGGTCTCTTGGTAATGGGGCGTAGTAAATTCAACCAGATTAACCAGAGGTTTTGTCAGGCTGTACTGGCAAACATTACCTGCTTTAGGTGGCAAAACTGAAATGCAAAATACACAGACACCTTGTGTGGAAGTTTATTAAACACACATTTCTACACAACACATGAAATCTTCAATAAAAATATTCTGCCTCTGTTATTGGTGATTACTGTTCATGCTTTATCCAGTTAAACTTGTATTCATATAACAGTTACTACAATTACAACAAACTAATTTACTCACAATAAACCCGGGGCTTTAAAGTTCCCTAGATTGATTGCTTTTGCTTGGTCTCACAAGAACCCACACTAAATATTGTAACTACAATTAATTCAGAATATAAGAAGGCAACCTGTCTCACAAAATGCAAAAGTTATTTTATTTAGATATGCTTGTACAGGACTAATGTAAAATAGTTGCAAACCTAACTTTTTTTTTTTTTTTAAACACATGCTGAAGCATGCATGACAACATTTTCCCACTCTGGGATTAATAAAGTCTGATGTAATCAAATCTAACCAGTCTTTTTCAAAATGGTTGTAAAACTATCAATATTACAAGACAATACTCAGGGACCAATTTACCCTTTGTTCAGTTTAGGGCAGTAAGCGCCGCGATAAGGGTCAAATTTAAACCGGTGGACCTAAACTAGTGGGTTTACAACTTCAGGGTTAAACATTTTATTGTTGATGCATCATTTACACGCCAGCATGAACGAGAAGCTACTTTTAAGATTAAAACGAGCATCAAAACAAAGCAAATATACACAATAACGAAAGTGACTAAATAAATTCGTGAACAAAATACTTCAATTAAAACGAGAAATAAAAAAAAAAAAAAAAAAAAAGCACCCTAAAAAAAAAAACCTGCAGAAGTTATTTCATTTCAAAAATATATTTGAAAAACCACACGTCTTTTGTTTCGCTCTCCTGACGTCATCATCCGGCGCCCATTCAGCGGGGGACTGTCGCGGCGGCATATTGAAACGGCTACATCTGCAGCAACAACAAAGGGCTTCTTTAAAAAAAAAAAAAAAAAATTTAAAAACGCGATTCCTCCCCATTTTAGAGTGAACTCAAAGAGACGATATGATCGAGAAGGAGGACCCGGTCATCAGCGAGGAAGAGGCGGCGCAGTACGACCGCCAGATCCGGTTGTGGGGACTGGATGCTCAGAAGAGGTCAGTTAGCTCGCGAGGCTAACCGGCGCGGCGGAAGGTTTTACATGTTACACTCTTCCTGCGCCGGTTTCGACCGACGCGCTTGACTTGGGCACTATTTATTTATTTATTTAATTTATAATAGGCAAATAAGTTTATTCGTAGAGCACATTTCAACAACGAGGCGATTCAAAGTGTTTCACGTAAAAGCGTTAAAACATCAAGCGAAAGAAAAGGACATTTAAAAACAATTAAAAACGGTGATTAAATGCGTGATTTAAAACATTAAGCAAGCTTCTTTTTTTTTTTTTTTTAAAAGGCTTTATAAGTAGTGTTTATGATCATTTGTCATGGCAACGTGTGTAATAGTACACGTCAGGATATTTGTGTTATCCGTATGTAAACAATTACAGTCTGCAATTTGTTTACATGTGTTTATTTTCAAGCTGGATTTGATTGAGTGAGATCACTGGGTTTCCATGACAACGGAGAACAAAGGACTAACTTCCTTTGACATACACGTCACATTTTTATATGAAGTAAACGGTCCACGCAGGCACTTGTAAATGTAAAAAAAAACTTGTTTAATTTCAGTCCCGAGATTGTTTTAATATCAAACTTCGATCACGTTTGTTCCCTGTAATCGAGGCTCATTCTGGTTTCCCCGGATGCTGTTGCTGTTCCTCCACATCCCAGTTTAAAAGTCCTTATGATCAACCTCAGGACCACCAGCTGAGACAAACAGCTGCTCAGCAGCATGATATTCAGTTTGTGCACATTTTTATTTTTTTTTCTCCCTGCATCACAGGCTGCGGGGGTCCCGTGTGCTCCTGGCAGGTTTGGGTGGTCTCGGTGCTGAAGTGGCCAAGAACTTAATTCTGGCCGGTGTGAAAGGACTCACTCTGCTGGACCACGAGCAGGTACGCTACGCAGTCCAAAGCAGGTTCTTCTCGTTCTCCTAAACTGCACTTGTGGCCTGCAGAGATTTGGGGATTTTAAACTGCACATCCTTTCTGCGTTCGTGGGTCCACCAGGTGTCGGAGGAGTCATGTCGAGCTCAGTTCCTGGTCCCGGTGACGGCTCAGGGTAAGAACCGGGCCCAGGCCTCTCTGGAGCGAGCGCAGAACCTCAACCCGATGGTGGAGGTGCACGCCGACCCGGACAGGGTTGAAGACAAAGCGGATGACTTCTTTCTGCAATTCGACGCGGTGAGTTTAAGAGAGAATTTTAAAAGTCAAACTGGATAACTGGGGAAAAAAAAAAACAGCTGTGTTCAAATGTAGTAAAATGTCAATGAATAAGTCGGACATTTGAGAAATACATTTAATTATTTGACTTAAAATTGCAGCACATATGTTTTCAGATGTGGCTCTTCACACCAGGGTTCACTTTAATGTACCCTAACTTGTGTTTCTAACTTTTGTGAGTGCTTTCCAAATGAATTGTTCCTCTGGGGATACTTCAAATAATGAGCACCCAGTCGTGTATTACTCGGGGTGACCACTAGGTGTCGCCCGTAGCCCATATTGTGCATTGAAAGCTCTCCTTGTTTTCATCTTCCAGGGGACGAAAACACTTGCAATAACTTTATTCCTATAAAGTGTTGTTTCAGTAATGGAATCCGCTGGACTTTCATTCTTCAGCCACGAGTCACGGTTTTTATTTTGATGTCTTTTATACAACGGTTTAATGTAATTCGTGTTTTATTCAAATAATGGCAGCTGCAGGTTTTAAGTTTATGTTTGCTTTATTTGGCCCTTTAGGGTTTTAGAGTGTCTGGAGATTTGCACTAGTTTGTACATGCGAGGCTTTTTCTGGTTGGCTGATGAATAGTTCTGTCTAATAACATGGCAGCTGAACTTAATATTTTAACCATGTTACATTTATAATAGTTCATTTATACAACAAAAAATAATCAGTATTTGTACACGAACACGCCTGCGCTGCTCAGGATTGAAGGACATTGGCTCTTAAAGTGAATAATAATTGAGATGAAATGATGACGTTTTAGCCTTCACATGTAAATACAATTTTTTTTTAAGCTTACACACACACACACACACACACACACACACACACACACACACACACACACACACACACACACACACACACTGGGTAAATACTGTTGGACATCCAGCCCTCTGATTATCCAGAATTACTGCTCAAAACCTGAAATTTCAAATCCGTCGTGCTGTAAGTGGCACAATACTGAGAAGATAAATCTCAAACACCTCCACTTATTGTGTCACCTAAAACACGATGACATACAAAGTGTCCTTTTACATTTAAACAAGTAGTTGGATTTCGTTTGATAAATAAGAGAATGATTGTGCTCTTTAGATATTGTGATGAAAGTCAGTCAGTCATCGTTGAGTTTGTTCGTTTCCCGCCGGCAGCTGTACACACAAGGCTGGATGTCATTTTTATCGCTGCCGACAGCAAGAATGTATTTGAACACCATCAGAAGAATAACAGAGAATTTTTTTTTTAATTTTTTCCCCCTCCATTCCCTTCTGTTGTGTCTGACTTGTCGGTAGTCTTCCTCCCTCTGGGGGTGCTAAGTGAGGGTCAGGGAGGAGGGAGAGCGATACGGGAGGAGGAAGAGCGCAACAGCAGTCGGACCAGGAGAAGTGAGGACAGGATGAGAGTCGTATTTTAGTTGGACAGATTGAGGGGAGACGAGAGGGTCAGAGAATATAAAAAAAAAAAAAAAAAATGGAGATAAAAACAGAAGGGGGTCTCTGTGTTTCTGTGCTGTCGACTGCGCATCGCTTTTATCTGCTTCCATGGACGTATCCGTGTGCGGCTCAGCAGGAAGATGGAGGCTGATTAAAGTGGAGCAGTTGGAGTGTGGTCGCACATTTCATCCGAGAGACCTAATTACTGAAGGATGAATGTAATAGAAAAACACACGCTCCATCTGTATACTTGCTGTTGACTTGCTTATGTTTATAGTACAGCTTTTATTTATTGTTTTTTTTATGTTGTTTTTAACAAGAAAACAATAACATTATAACATCCACCTTCAAAGCACCTGAAAACATTTTTTTTTTTTTGCTCTTTAATATTTCTCTATGACATGAATGAATGACTAAGTGAGAGACGGCCAAATGTTAAAACATAAACAACAACAAGAAAATAAAAAGTTTTTAAGAATTGAACAGTAAAAAAAAACCCAAAAAACCCCAATCTGCTGGTATGGCAGCTTTGGTGTTTGACTAAAATTAATTGGCAGTGACGTCTCCATGGCAACACAGACAGACGTGCTGTGAATAGATTAAGATGTGGTTAAATTTCAATTGCTTTGAAATACAGGACATCACTTTTTTTTTTTTCCAAGGTTTCTCTGTTAAGAAAAGCAGAAACACACTTCCTTGTTATTCTGATTCGGACACATCTGTGATTATTATCACACAGATGTGGTTTGAAGTTTATTTGTTTTTGTTTTTTTAAGTTGTAGCTCTTTGTGTGAAAGATGAAATTGGGACATTTTGGAATTGAAATAGTTTTAAAAGTTGAGTTTTATTGGCAGCAATAGAACATAATATTCATAATTATGTTTCATTAGTGTATAATCACCTGAAACTAAGAATCACTGTGTCCTGGTGACCTCCGAATGAGCCCCGAATATCTACATAGAGGTGTCTTACGCTGTGTTACACTCTTGGACTGGGGTGGAGGGTTGGGTGGGGGAGGGGGGTGTTCAGTTGGTTGCAATATGCAATGTCACTGCTAGTTGACACCAGACGATTTGTTCACGAAGTAACGGGGAACTGTGGACCTGGACGTTGGTCCGTCTGCTGCGGTGCGGATGCAGCATCCGTCTTATCAGTGAGCTGAGGGTGTTTCGGGTGTTCTGGACTGAGTCGGTTGGATAAGGTGGACCCAGCCCATAGTTGTTTACAGTCCGACATCAGCCCCCCGCCCTCCCCCCGCCCCCCGATTTCACCACAGGGACATTGTGTACTCGTGTCCTTGTTTGGTCATTCACTCAGGAAGGTGGAGCGGGTGTGTCTCCGTCCGTTTGGCTGCCGATCAGCTGCTGTTCAGTTTCTTTGTGGTTCCAAATATTGAGCGAGCTAAAATGATTTGACATTTTCTGTTAATACAAGCGGTTTTATTGTCATGCCAGTGGAGATGAAAATGACTGAATAAAAGCACAAAAAAAAAAAAAATGCATATATTTTGGGTACCAGAGGAGGAGAAATGTCTACAGAGTGGAAGGTTAATTTAATCGTGGGAAATGGATAAAATGCCAAATTTACTTCTGACTTTATAATTTCCCCTGAACATCTATTACGACCTGTGAAGTTGTTTTGCTCCGAGTCTAAAAGAGCGTCACAAAACTTCTGCTGAGCAACATCCCTGAAATTCTTAAATAAAAAAAGTTAGTTCAACAATCATTTAAAGTCGGAGAAAAGGCTGGAGTTTAATAGAAAGTTAAAATCGCAAAGATCTTCCCATTATTCTGTTCACAACATGTCACCACTGAAACTCAGCTCAGTTTGTTAACTGCAACGACAATCATTAGTGGGCCACAGGCTCAATCAGCATTTTGTTGGTGGCATTTATGGAAATACAAATCTTTGAGATTATTACTTTAAAGTCAGATTTAAAAAAAAAACACAAAGCTGTGGTGTATTTCAGTCTCATCTGACATGTTTGCAGTGTTTTACTGTAGTAGTGAGTGGATTTGTAAGAGGATGGATGCAGGTTGGTATATCAACACTGTAAAGGGTTCAGTAACTGTTGCTTCGAAAGCCCTTCAGCAATCAATACTGGCACTCGAACCAGCAACTCTTTGACTAGCAGACAAGCCTCCCTAATCTGGCCTCTTCTTGTTTTCTTTTGTTTTTCCTCCCTCAGGTGTGTCTGACAGGCTGCTCCAGAGACCTGATGGTGCGGGTCGACCAGCTCTGCTCGCAGCACAACATCAAGGTCTTCTGCGGGGACGTCTATGGTTACTACGGTTACATGTTCTGCAACCTCGGAGAGGAGCACAACTACGTTGAGTAAGTTTGTCCACGTGACAGTCGTACAGTTACAGTCTTTGCAGGCGGTTGCTGCTGTTTGTGAAGTGCCTTGCTCGAGGTCGCTGCATTAAAGCTGGTTGATACTTAAACAAACATGATATTTTTGGACTTTGATAACTTAATGTTTCAGTAAAGCACATTAATAGTTGTTTTAATGGTCGAATACGTTTTGTAAATCGTATCAAAATATTGTAACTGAACCAAATCACAGACTGTTTCTTGTCTCGTGTTTGTGCATGTGATTTTTCATACACAGTTCAAAACGTTTTTGTGAGCTTTTTATTTCCAGCGTAGTTCAAAGTGCTGAGTTCTTCAGCAATAACAGAATATTAATTAATATCGCTCTCTTGTCAGGGAGAAACCTAAAGTCGTGAAACCGACCGGCGACTCCAACGACGGTCCGGAGGCAAAGAAAGCCAGAGTCGACCCCAACGAGACCACCATGGTGAAAAAGGTAGGTCACTCTCACAGCCAAGTACTTCCTGTTTCATCATTCTCACAAACCAGATTGAAATAACTGTCATGTATGAGGATATTTTGTCTTAAATGAAATTACTTTAATTTATTTTTTTATGTAAATAAAGGCCAGAGATAGTCAACTGAAATGACTAAATGTTATTGAAATATTGAGAAAATTGAGAAACGCATGTGAGGTCTGATTCTTTCAATTCCTTCCTCAGAAGCTCAACATGAAAATAATCGTCTGTTGTTGCCGCCTGCCTACTTGATAAATATTTGCTTTTCTAAAATACTTTTAGTCAACATTAATCAGATTTTTCTTGCTTGTCATTGTTTTTGTCATCGAGGGTCATAAATCCACATAAACTACTTGCCCTCATTAAAATATTGCCAGATGTGGCTTCACATTTTCACATTTGTCCTGAAAATGAAAATTATTTTACTCCCTGTTGACATTACGCTTTGTTTTGTTTTGAAATCTCCACCCCGTCAGACCACCAGTTTCTGCCCTCTGAAGGAGGCTCTGGACGTCGACTGGACAAGTGAGAAGGCCAAAGCAGGTCTGAAGCGAACGCCGGTGGACTACTTCCTGCTTCTCGGTTAGTGAATTAAGTGAAAATACAATCAGTACAGATTAATCCATAATTTAAATAACCAGTAACCATGGAAATAAATAAAAAAATTCGATTGTCTAAAAGATTTTAAAATTCTACAATTGTAAAGATTTTAAAATGAGATGCAGAGAAACTGAGTTGTCATCTGACATTTCTGCAGAGGAGGCCAGACGCAAACAGAATTTCCATAAAGAGAAATGCTAAAATATCCCAAACAATGCCGAAAGGTCTAAAAAAGTATAGAAAATTGAAACTGAAAAATGTGTAGGATCCCACAGAAAGACTGAAACGTGTACCATGAACATGCAAAAAAAAAAAAAAAAAAAATCTCAGTTCCATTAAAGCTAATTAGATATCGCGTGCGTGGAAAAGCCCGTTAGGTTTTGTCAAATGTCATCACAGTGTTAAATGTTGAACAGAAAATAAACAACTTCAAGAAAAACAAGCTAAAATAAGATTTTGGAAAAAATTAATTTTGTTGCACGCGAATAACTTTTTTTTTTTTCTTTCTTTTCTTTTTTTTTTGTAACCGTCACACCCAAAAAAAAACTTTGACCCTTGAAGTAAATGGCACCTTCCTGTTTTTGGTTATTTGTGTGTCACTGACCTTCTTTAGGAGTTGTTATTGCCTCTCCTGTCACCTGGCCCGGCACCATCCCCACCGTCTGCACGCTAGTTTCCATCACAGGCTGCCCATGGCCAGTCATGTGCACTGAGCGTGGAGCGAGACAACAGCCCGACATCTACAACGCGTAAAAGAACAGGAAATAACCAGATTGCGGGCTACAAACTTGTAAACTACAAAAACCTCTCTGTGCGTAAATGCAGTGGAATATTATTTAATTTAACTTTTGCAGGACGCGTTGCTCACGTTCCTCTTTTATTTTTTTTATTTTTTTTATGTTGAGGGGGGTTCAAAAATCAAAATGAATGATGCTCTGCAGTGCTGTAAGTCACAAACATCATTCTGCATTTAAAAACGTGTGAGCTCAAAAAGTAAAAATAAAATATCAGCCTTGTTGTATTTTCAATACACTAATGCAAATAACAATGTCTTAATTAAAAAAAAAAACTTCAAGATTTAATGTCTAAAATTCGCTAATATTCCTGCAGGTTTGTGACAAAAACACATTTTAGTAGCAGAACAGATAATTGCATCAGCTTTAGATCATTACATTCATCCACAGCCAGCGTCTTGCACAATTTCAGTCAAATGACTACTGCTTGTTTTTTTGTTTTAAAAAATAAATAATTGATTGGAAAATCTCTAAAATGGCTGATAAAATTAGTTTCTTCTCAGATTTTTTTTTTTTTTTTTTTTTTTTAATTTTTTTTAACACAAACGCTACCCTGAAAACGGATGACGTTTTCTCGGGCAGGTTGGGAGCTGGATTAGACAGATTTTTACTATAACTGACCGAAAGAATATATCATAAAATAAACAAACTGAGTCCCTCATGTTGTCACACTCGCCTACACCAGCTAGATGCAGTCATGTGACAGCGGGTGTCTGGTATATTTGTTTATGGTCATCATGTGCAGGTGCATTTGTATTGAGAATATCTCGGCTGGTTAATTTTGGATTTCGCCAGCCGTCTAGGCCTTCGGTCTAATAACGCCCCGTTCTGAAACCCACCTACTCGCTGTGACCTCGCCCTATCTTCAGTCAGGCTCATTTCTGAGTGGAAACACCACCTAGATGGTTTTTTTTTTTTTTACATTTATTTTGTGAGGGTTGAGACAGGAGGCCGTGTTTTCATCCCTTCGCTGCTTCTATAATTGGAGCTAGCGGTGGTTGTTTTGGGCGACTGATGAGGAAGTGGCTCTTCCTCTGTTATAACTGCTTCCTGTCTCACTAGGAACAATCGGGTGATCTGAACCACAGGTTGTGGGTGTGTGTGTGTGTGTGTGTGTGTGTGTGTGTGTGTGTGTGTGTGTGTGTGTGTGTGTGTGTGTGTGTGTGTGTGTGTGTGATTATTATCATTTGTATTTATGATCTCTTTAAGTACCCTTTTCCAATTAGATGTTGCCTAATAAGACACATTGAAACAGCAGGAGAAAAGATAAATAAATCGATATATATTGACAAAGCAGTATAAAAAGGAATCAAATAAAGTCTACTAATAAATATGCTTCTGCAAGGTCTGACATAAATAACGTTGTGACTCGATGTAATTGGAAACACATTTTTGTCCTTTTGTCTTTGATGTTAATGAGCAAGTTGTGGCATCAAGAGCCGGCGAACATTTCCCACTCAGCTCTAATCTGTGAAGACTATTACGCATCACGACTACGTGTGTAGATTCAGAGATGTTGTCATTGTTCCATCCATGTTCACATTATTATGTTTTGTTATGAAATTCTGTTTGATTTCCTCCAGTTTTCAACTTTCTACCAACCAAGTCTCGCTGATAAAGGGCAGAGCTGAGGTGTGAAGATGATTCATTGCCACTACTTGTGTGTGTGTGTGTGTGTGTGTGTGTGTGTGTGTGTGCGTGTGCGTGCGCGTGTGTGTGTGCGTGCCTCGCTGGTGGAAATGGCCGTGGGAGGACTTGACTTCCTCTTGTGGTTTAAGTTAATGGACGAACAGGAAATACGGGGGCGAAGTGTTGATGTGTGGAGCAGTTGGAGAAGTCGGTTACTGTTTGAAATATCACTCGTGGCCAAATGAATTGCGCACTTTAGATTTTTTTTATTTTTTTGTATTATTTCTCAATATCAGTCCTGAAGCCGACACAGGAAGGAGATAAAAAAAAAAAAAAAACACATATATATATACCCTAATATTTCCTTGTGCAGGTGGATGTGTGCGTGTTTGCATGCATGAGTCTGCTCTTCATTTAAAGAGGGGGAAACGTAGACTTAATCAGATGAAAGGCTGATGGTGCAACCACATACTGATCTTATCCTGCTTCTAAGGGAGTCAAGATGTTGTCTTTCCATAAGGTGATAATTCATGGTGGGAGCGTGATGAAATTATAAATGCCAATAGTGCAATAGAATATATGGAAAATATTGCTTTAGTTAAATGGTTTCAACTTGTTTGCAGACTCTCAACTGTCGTTTCCTTCCCTCTGTTTTCTGTCCTCCCTCCGTCTCTCTTTCTTTTCTGTCCTCCCTCCGTCTCTCTTTCTTTTCTGTCCTCCCTCCGCCTCTCTTTCTTTTCTGTCCTCCCTCCGTCTCTGCAGTTCTGCTGAAGTTTCGCACAGACAAAGGCCGTGACCCCGACCCGCTGTCCTTTCCGGGAGACAGTCAACTCCTGAGACAGATCCGGGACGACGTCCTCGAGGCCTTGGCGCTGAGCCATGACCTCCTGAACGACGACTTCATCAGGTGATTTTACAGGAAATAAATGAACTTTTTAATCTGCTTTCCTTTAGAATCTGTTGCAAACAGTGACTGAAACACAAGTTAAAGGTTAACATCAACACATAGAGTATATAATAGACATCTGTTTACCTGTAAATCCCCTAAAAACAGCATGCAGCGCTGCTATTACCTGCTCCGAAAATAAACTTCAGTTTTAAAATGAATGTGAACATAATGCACCGACCTCCAGGACCGAGGACCGATCCAGACCAAGTGACCTGCCAGCAGTCAACAGCACTGCTCCACATCCCTTCATCAGTTTCTCACTTCCTTAACATCCCACTTTGTATCTGGCTGTTCATGCGTCCACGTTTGTCCTCAGCTACTGCTTCTCCGAGATGTCTCCGGTGTGCGCCGTCGTCGGAGGAGTCCTGGGACAGGAAGTCGTCAAGGTGAGCGTGGAAATACGAGGAAGCTTCGTTTCCGACGTGTAAATCTAAACTCATCAATCATCTCTTTATTGGTTTCACCAAGAATTCATCAACTGAACAAGAACCCGAGGAACACGTGAATCCTCTATCAGATTTGTATTTTTTTCATCAAACATATGTTAAATTAGTTGTACGCGTCCAGCTTGATGTTCATCGGTTTCATCTGATGGGATTTGCAGACTCGGCATGTCATCGTAAGGTTATTGAACTTATCAAGATTCATCTGGCAGATTAAAAACCCGATCACGACTTAGTGCAACAAAATCTTAACACGCGATAAAAAAAATCAACCTAAAAAAGAAAAGATGATGAAAAGGCAGCGTGTGACCTCCGGCGGAGGTAAACAGGAGAGTCTAAGGTCAGAGCGAGTGTGTCTGGGTCGAGAGAGACGACTGGGAGTTTAATCAGGCTGCAATATACTGGCACAAGGCCAACCTGCTGTCTTGATGATGATGATGATGATGATGATGATGATGATGATGATGATGATGAAACCTGCTGCAACTGAGTGATGTCTCGCCGAATCGGACTTATTTCTCTTGCGCGCCGAAAAATGAACTGAAAAACTGACAAACGTGTGAAAGGCTTTAACGAGATGGAAACCTGCCACCGAAACCGGTCCTTCAAAATACACGTCAACTTTGTCCCCTTATGTTTGATAGACCGAGTTGTTTATGAAAACTCCCGAATGAGAGACAAATTCTTGACAGTCTGACCGTCAGGAAAATGTTGAGTCGGTTTTTGATGGTAAATGTTGTCAATCGTAGCGATGCGCTCCTCAATAAATTCTCTGTGGCTCCTTGGAAGTAGGTGGTCTGAAACCTGACACCAGTACTGTGGGATTTCTTTTTACCTTTTGCTAATGAAACATTGTTTAGTGGTCAGGCGTCAGAGAATCCCACAATGCATCCTGGTGCACGACAGGAAAACAGAGAAACTTTGGTTTTTGGCCACTTTTATTACTTCAATTGATTTGATTTACCGTCAACACCGAGTGGCAATGTTTTCCTTTTAATGTTGTTTTTTTTTAAATATTTTTATTAGTAAAGTGTTATTTATCTTTTCCTCGTCTTTGTGTTCAGGCTCTCTCCCAACGAGACGCTCCTCACCGCAACTTCTTCTTCTTCGATGGGCGTAAAGGAAACGGCGTGGTCGACTACTTCGGACCAAACTGACCGTGTCGGCCGACACACTGTACACAGGACGGTTTTACACACACACACACACACACACACACACACACACACACACACACACACACACACACACACACACACACACACACACACAAGTTCAGCAAACTCGTATTTGATCTGCGAGATTATTTATATCATTACTTATTTCACAAGTCATGAAATTCAGCTGTTGTTCCATCTAAAAAAAAAAAAAAAAAAAGAAGTTTTTTGTCATTTGATTCATTTTCCTACAAAACCTGACGAGTACTGTGGGATCTTTTTCTACATTTGCTAATAAAACATTGTTTAGTAAGAAGATCCGGCCTCTTGTTTATGGATTTGTTTGTTTACCCCTTTTATGTAAGATTTTTTATAACAGTCCAGTCGTGGTCTAATTGTAGTTATAATAATTGTCTTCATTATTGAGCTGCTGGGGAAACTTTTAAGTTCCAGGACTTTAGTTGTAATGTTTCCCCAGAATTAGATTTTTTTTTTTTTAATTTTTTTTAGATATCAAGAATATGCATTATGCAGTGTTAAAATGAAACTCCTCTGAAAGGGAATTTAAGGGCAATATCAGTGTGGTGGATGTGAAGAAAGACTGAAGGGTCTTTGCAGATTGTATGACTGTATTTGGTAATAACGTCTCACTGACATGTGACTTATCAAACCAAACGTGCGTCTGTGACAAGTTGCAGCAGAGTAATAGGAAGCGGCGTGGGCAGGCATTCAAATAAACCTCAAGACAAAGTCGAAGCATTTCCTCTCCCGCAGTCCCAAACAAGGCAGCAACAACAGAGCATTAAAGGGGAAAAGCAAAGGCTTGGTCCTAGTGCCTGACAGCAGCCCCTGGGTGTGGTGGGTAGTTGAACCTGTTTACCATCAGACTTGTGAAACCTGAGTCTGTCTTCATGGAAAAGATGACACTTATTTTGATGTTGTTTAACCTGCTGCATGTTCATTATATTGCAAAAGCACTGTAGGGACAATTTTATTCAGTTTACCAAAATTTGCATTTACTCGTTTATTTAATGTCTCCAATGTGGCGGAAATGGCTTTTTATATTTTGAACTTAAAGAACACATAAATCCAACAAAACATAAGAAACAAAATCTAATTAAAGCTTGTAGGATAACGTGACAGGAGAATGTACAAGGGAGTTGTTCAGATACTCATTTATTGCAACATCCTGAAAAAAAAAAATCACTGGAAGATTCACAATTTGGACCGAAAATTAACTTTCTATATTAGCTCAAATTAGGGGAACATCAAATTTGAAAAGAATTAGTTTGTTGTTTAAACTTCTGCATCAGAATTGGGAGTTTTCGTCTCATTCTTCTCTGAAGACCATTACAATCCCAATTTCTTTTTAAAATATCAAGTTCAGTATAATTTGTTGAATGTAGCTAAGAATATAAAAATGAAAGAAATCCTCTAAAGGTGAGTTTTAATCACGAGGGATTTTACTAAGAAGTTTGAGTGGGACTTCTGGTCACCTTTCAGTTTCTACACAAACAACTGATGTCACTCAGGGAGGTGAGAGGAGAGGAGGTGGTGAAAAACAAGAAACTTATCTTTCTGTGGCCAGCTGCAGTCACGTTAGATTGGCATTAGTTTCCATGTACCAAATGATAACAATATGCATATTCACATTTTTTTTTTTACTTTTTATATCTATGAATGTTGCTTTTTGCTGCTGCTGCAGAAATATTTGACCTTTCATAAAATTGAGAAGGGATGGGCTGAGTCGATTCACACTTCAGGTTCATTGTAAGTTCAACACAGAGTGTTTAAAAATAAGAGAGAATAAAGAGGGTGACGGAAAGGCGGGGTGGAAAATAATACCCGTAACTACAATATAGTTTTGAGGGCTGTCGTGCTTTTCTGCTGATTGAGGACCACAGAGCGCCAAAACAAGCGCAGCCTTGAAATGAAACCAGAGGGTTGGTTCGGCAGCGCGGGGTGCCACTGCTCTTTTCCTGGGATTAGAAAAGGAGATTAATTATGGAACGTCCCTTTAAGCTCATTCAACCCCTTTAATTAAACCTAAACTCTTATCTGCCAACACGCACACACTCGTTCCACTCTTCATGCGCTCGAGACGACATGCTGACTCTTTAACACCGTATGTATTTGTCTCCATCCCCTCCTCTCTTTTATTCTCTCGCTATTTCCCTCCGTCCTTCATGCCCTCTCTTGTTCTTATTCTCTCTCGCTCCCACACACCGTTAAATCCCAGCCCGGTGCCCCCGCTGTGTGGTCACTCTCTGTTTTTCGGCCTCCACTTGGCAGCAAAAAAAAACACCAAAAAAAAAACACCCCAGTGCCTATTGCTGCGACCAATCAGATCCCTTGATTTTGCTCTGAGCGCTGCGTGATTGGCTCGTGCTGGAGAGCAGTTTAAGTGAGGACATCCACTCCCGAGGCTGACTCAGTAACAGACGAGTGTGTTTGTGTGGGCTCGCGAGCAAGTCTGCTCCTGACAAAATGCCTTTGTGGATCATGTCTATGTTAGCGGCGCTGAAACCAACTATTATTTCCAATATCAATTAAAAACCTGACTATGAACTTGATCTACTTTGTCCCAGAGGTGTCAGAAAATAGTGAAAAATGGCCTTTGTGATTTTCCCCAGGTCAATGTGACACCCTTAAACGGATTGTTTTATTCAACCAGCAGGAAAATAAACTCTTTATTATTCTATAAGAAAAAGAAAAGTGTCGAATGTGCAGTTTTGAGAGGCTGGAGGTAGTGAATGTTTGGCTTCTTTACTTACATAAACTAATTATAAATAATTGCAGATTCATTTTCTGTTGATCAATTTACCATCCGGGGTTGAATGATGAATCATTACACTAAAGGGAGATGAAAACCCATAATAGTCTGTTTTAATAGCCTGTTCTCATAAATCTCGAGTTGTGACTCCAAATACAGTTTTTCTTTTTTCTTCACCTAAAATCTCAACATTTATTCAGAGAACTGGCAGAAAAAGAGGAGGTGGACTGAAGATTTACCAGACACTGAGCACTTGTAGCTGCAGATGAACATTACTGTCAGTAGAGGCAGTCTGTGTTATATCAGACAGAAGCTGCAACAACAATTATATATCAGTAAAGCTGTAAAGCAAGCAGAGAAACAGTCCAGACTGAAGATGAAAGCCAGATCAGATGAGGAATAGTCTCAAAAAACAATTTCAAGAAAATGTTTAATGTCTCCACTCATGACTTTCAGTTTCCATCTTACTGCAGTGTTTTAATTGTTTATTCAATTGTGTAAAAAAACAACAACAACAAACCAGACAAATACTTTTTTTTTTTTTTTTAAAGATCAACTGATAAGGTAAATGTAAGAGGGTCGAGGATTCAAGGCCTCTTTAAAAGGATCAAAACATGCAATCCAGATTGAATCACTGTAAACACACTGTGTGTGTGTGTGTGTGTGTGTGTGTGTGTGTGTGTGTGTGTGTGTGTGTGTGTGTGTGTGTGTGTGTGTGTGTGTGTGTGTGTGTGTGAGCTGCGAGGGGTCTTGACCTTGCGTCTACTAATCTGTGGTGCTGTCCAGATGTGATGAGTGGAGGCCGCAGCCGTGTCTGTCCACCCGCTGTCACATCTGGTCAAGAGGTCTGCTGCTCAGCCTCAGGAGCCACCAACATCTGTAAACATGTGCTGAACCAAAATCAAGACCCCTCCCCCCCCCTCTCCCTCACCCCTCCCCCCCACCACCAAACCCTCACCCCAGCCTGTAGAGCAGCAGCAGAAACCTAAAGACAAAGCTTTGAACTGGGCTTCCTGAGGTTATAAATATCAGCTCGATTGTAAACATTGTTAATAACTTGATTAAGTATTAGCTTTTAAATAATTTCTCTACACAGAAGTTTACCCTTAACTAACATAAATTATTATGTTATTATTATGCACTTTTGTGTGTTTTATTCTGATTTTATGGCTCCAATATTTTCTAAAACCCGCAATGTTTTTTAATTAGAAGGAAAAACTGTTGGAAAATTAAAAAGAATTAAAACCAGTCAATTCATTAGCCAGTTACTTGAGACAAATCCTGACTTGTGGGTTTAGATGGCGACACTACTGAAGCCTATAAGCGACTTTAAAGACCCTTTTTATCCTTTAGATTTTTTCTGACTTTGTTGTTAAATTATACTAATACACCGGCTTACTACATGAAATAAGATTACATAATTAATAATACATTTTTAAAGCTTTTATGGCTTCAAACAACACAAAAAAGTAATGCATCTAGTTTCACTTTCATACAACGCATTGATGGTACAAACGTTTTACTCTACCTAATGTAAGAAATTCAATTCCAAACTAATGAATAGATTCATTCTTATCTTTATTGTATAAAAAAAGAAAACAGTACAAAATTCAGGTAAAAATTTTACAATAGAAAAAAACAACTGGTAGAGCAAATTCACATTGCATGTGACTGACATTGAGCTTTACTGGTAGGAAGCAGGAAAAACAACCAGGGGGGAAAAAAAGCACCTGTGAGTCCTCAGGTCACCTTCAGGTCACCTTCAGGTCACCTTCAGGTCGGAGGAAGTGTGACGACAGCAAAACATGGCGAAAAGCACTGCTAGCGAGCCACTCCACAAATATACAAGCAGTAGATGAGCGTCTAGCATCGTTTGTTCTCCGCTTAGCCCCAAAGTTAGCCGACATCCACAGGCTGTGGTATCGTTACGACTTTATACATCCAAGGCTTTCAAAAAAACAACAACGTACAGTGTAGCTACGGCCCAGCGGCGTAACGAATGAAACCAAAAACCTGATGAAACGCATTCGACAAAGCCGGTCACTTTTTAAGTGCGACGGGCTGAAGATCTCCTGAAATAAATGTGGAAACACTCCATGAAGTGGCCACTTCAATCCAAAGCACGCTGCAGCCCATAAATCTGTATTTTTAGCACATGTAGCACCAGCAGCACTGCCGCCATTTAAAATCACACAGACCCACACAGATTTGAAATAAAAATTTACAACAGAAAATATCCAACAGATATTTCAGAGTTTTCAGTTCAGTTCAGAAGAAATCTGTCGTTTTATGCCGTTCGAAAGCTTTAAATAACAGATAGCTTCTTCTTTGTGCTTTAAGGAGTGTGAAGGGAGAATTTTTGTGGGTACTTTTTCCATCTCATCTGATAGACGCACTAAAAAGCTCCGATACATCACTTTCAGTTTCTGTAATGCTCATCATGTAAACACATCTTGTTTCGCACGTGTACTTCAAAGCCTGAAACAGCACACACTGAAATATGAGTGTGGTTATAAGGCCCTTGCATTAAAACAAAGTACCATTGTAAATGATTGAGTCACTTTTTATTACAATGAGCAAAAAACAAGAGCTGCCATCTTCTAAATCTGAAAGTGATGTATCTGCTTTTAGTGTGTGCAGTGACAGCTTCATCTCCCATCTTATTTAATCTCTGTTTTAACAGTTACAACTGAAGTACAGTTTTATTCATAGTTCAGGTCAGGGATGTATAAAAAAAAGAAAATAAATACATTTACATAAAAATGAAAACCAAAAACTTACAAGGACCCCCCCCCTCAAAAAAAGAGCTACAAACAGGCTACTTTCCAAAATAAATTACGCTCTTAATATCAGCAATTAACGTTTTCACTTAAACTACAAAAATCGCACAACTGAAAGGGTATTTTTGCAAAACATTATCAAATACTTTTCCACAATCAAAAAGATCTAATTCATATAATTTTCTTTAAATCATTGAACACCTTCTCAAATCCACTGGATTTAAATTCAGTCTTGCTCTACTCTTGCCAAATGGCCGCTCAGAAATACAAAAACATCTCCCAAACACGATGAACTCTCGCTTTTGACGAGTACTTTTAAAGTCCATTAAAACTTTTGGACAAGTCAGACTCATCTTCCAAAAGTGTTATTTACAGGCGATCAAGTAACTATGAACACTGTCGAGACCCTGCTGGCTCCCAACACTGGCAGGAGGAGCGCTGTGTGTGTGTGTGTGTGTGTGTGTGTGTGTGTGTGTGTGTGTGTGTGTGTGTGTGTGTGTGTGTGTGTGTGTGTGTGTGTGTGTGTGTGTGTGTGTGTGTGTGTGTGTGTGTGTTAGGGATTAAGCTACATCTGTCCCAAAGTGACCTTGAGCTGGAACATTTGAATGTAATGCAAATGACACTCGAATTTAGAGACAAAAACAAATCACTTAAAGGGTGTGTGTTCCACTGAATTTGTGTGTGTGTGTGTGTGTGTGTGTGTGTGTGTGTGTGTGTGTGTGTGTGTGTGTGTGTGTGTGTGTGTGTGTGTGTGTGTGTGTGTGTGTGTGTAGCTGATTGTCCTGGTGTTGGAGATCAAACTTCAACAGAGCGCCAAGCAGAAAAAGGCACATAGTATGATGAAATGAAGCAGTTTCAGATTGGGAGAGAGGTTTCAACTCTGCTCTGTAGTGGAATAACACCCCGACTTCTCCCTGCGATGCAACCACAGCGTCCAGTTTCACAGTTTGTAAGGATTGGGTACACAAGGTCGCACAATAAAGACACAACGGCAACACGCACACGTCAAGACCGGGGTTCAAACTACGTCCGACTGCTGACTTTGTTTTAACCGACTCACGATGGACAAAAAGAGTTTCGTACAAAAGGGAGGAAATCGGAGAGACTCCGTCTATTTGGACTAAAAAAAAATTTAAAAAAATTGATTTTGCAGCACAAC